>NC_133457.1:7505000-7820384 GCF_048565385.1 Saimiri boliviensis | reverse complement strand
AGATCCCTGGGCTGACTATCATGAGTGGGGTGTGGGGGTGTTCCCAGAATGAATAACAGCTAACACTGAGCACTACTAAAAGTCAGGCATTATTATAAGGGCCGCCCTTAATTGTCTCAACAACCTGATGAGTACCAGACCCATTTTCCAGATGAGATGGAGGGTTAAGTCACTCACTGAAAGTCACACAGCTATTAATTGATAGAGATGAAACAAACTAATCAATCAAATGTGAGTGTAGTGTCCCCAACTTTAAGGGAAATAGACAATCTAATTGCTGAGCTTTAACAAATATACTAAATAAAGAATTAACTGTTAAATCATGCACAGTTGAATCAAGCTATCTCAGTAAGTGGTACCACTGCTCACCAAGTTTCTTCAGCTAGAAACATAGGAATAATTGACTCATCTCCTTTCATATCCCTGAGCAGACACTGTTAGTTTTGCTTAAAAAAATTAGACCTCAGATCCAGCCATTTGTCAATCCCTTTTTTACTTCCACCTTAATCTAAGACACTATTATCTCACCTGAATTCTAGGAAAAGCTTTCTAATTGGACTCCTTGCTTCCACTCTTGCCAATTACATGTTATTCCAGTGTGCTTTATTTTAAACTAAAAACCGAGATAGTATCAGGTCTACTCAAAACCCCTTACCATGTTCATCAGGACCCTCCACCATCTAGGCCCTATTAATCCTCTGACTTCATCTCCTCCTCTCTCCCCCACCACTCTAGCTTCACTGAGTTTACTTTTCCATGAACAGGACATGCTTGTTCTACGTCAGGCCCTTTGCATTTTCTGCTTCCTCGCTTTCCTTAGATGTGTGTTTAAATATCATATCCTTCATAAAGGGACATTTGGTTAGCACCCTGTTGAAAATAATTTCCCCTTCTCTACCTGTCTACCCCCAATCATTCTTATTTCTCTTCAGAGAACTCATTTTCATCAGAGAATCTAGTGTGGTATTATTTGTTTCCTTGTTTATGGTCTTTCCTCATAAAAATTTAAGTACCATGAGGGCAGGTACTTGTGTTTTCACAGGCTGCACCCTGGCATCTGGAACAGTGCCTGACTCACTGTGGTACTTGAATAAACAAGAAAATGAATGGATGGATAGGGATGAATGAATAAAAAGAGACAGGAGCTGACTGTGGAATAGGGACAGAAGAACTTGGAGAAAGTGAGACTTGAGTTGGACTTTAAAGGATAAACAGAATTTGGTTATACGTAGAAGAAAGTGAAGAAGAATTTGTTTCATGAAGATGCATGAGCATAAATCACCATGTCAGACTCACTAGTGGAGAAGCTCTCTGTATAGCAGAGTTTACAAGAGCATCCCCATCTATAAAATAAAAAATAGGAAATTTGGCTCACTGGCCTAGACAGATGGCTAGAATAAGGATATCAAACTGTTTATGTGTCTACCATTCAGTATTCATAGCAATTCTGTGAAGTTCTATTATTTTCTCCATTTTACAGATGAGGAGTTCAGGCTCAGAAGCTGGATGACTCTTCTAAGGTCCAATAGTGAGAAAGTAGTACAAATGGGATTGGAAGCTAAGCAGTTTCAGTCACAAGGGGGATCAAAATGTTTTGCTGGAACCTTGTATTAAAAAAGGGTCATAGATAAGAAAACAAACTTAAGTCTGGTGAAAAGTAGATACAGGGCTTTACCCTACAAAATCCACATGGTACAGGATACCCAAAATGAGGAATTAATGCAAAAACTGGTTTCAACCATCAAACTCCTCTGCAGTTGCAGACGCAAAGGCAAAACTCTTGAGAGGCATTTTGACCACTTTAGGTAAGTAGAAATCTCTCACACACAGAAAAATAGCCTCTGCTGAAGTTGAGGGCAGAAAAAAAGACAACTATCAAAGAAAAATGAATCACTCAGAGGGAGGCAGAAAGTTTCACAAAGAGGAGATGTGGCATCCAAGACCATTAGCAAATAATTCAAAAGGCATGGCAAAACATATGTAAGAAGTGCTTAAAGAGATGATAGAAAGCCATAGTGAAATAAAGAAAGAGCATAAAATAGCTGGAGTACAAAAAGTATAAGACAAAATATGGATTTGAAAAACAAACATAAAAATATCTGTCCATAGAAAACGTGTTCACTGGAACTAAAATGGATTCATTTAACATTGTGTTTTATACAGAAAATTTAAAACGAGAATTAGGTACCCAGAGTAAAGCAAAGAAAAGTAAAGTTAGAGAAAATATAACAGGGAAGTTAAGAGCGTGGAGTGAGAACGACTGGCGTGGGTCTAATAGGAATTCTGAGGGAGAAAGAGAATGAGAGGCAATGTCTGAACAGGTCATGGGTGAGAATTTTCCAGAACTGAAGGAAAATATTGTGAGTTCTCTTTGGTGGAGCAAACTAAGACTTGACTTGAGGAGGTAAAATAAATCATGAAGTGAATGCGATTTGATGAACCAACTTCTCATTGATATCAATAGATGCCAGAGACATAAGTGCTGCTATAACATCGTAGGAAAAACCCACTACTCAGTATAATTCAAAAATGAGGGTGAAATGAAAACATTAACAGGGAAAAAAAAATCTACTTTTAGATTTTCACCTGAAACCCTACGATTAAACCCAGAAAAGCAAAAGAAAGAAGCAATGATAGTAATTTGAATGTAGGTAATTCTAAGTAAGTACTGACTATGGAAAAAACCCACAGTGTTTCAAAATAAAGTAGTTATTCAGCAATAAACGTGAACGATCAGAGGGAAATCCTCAAGGAAAACATATTCCTGAGTTCTTAATGTTATTCAAGAAAACTATAGATATTTACTAAGATTAAACTCTGATAAATCACACACAAGATTCCAAAGGCATTATGACAAAATGCAAACCCAAACCATTATGACTTTGGAATAAATTATTAAGGAAAATACAGTAAGTACAAACCATAAAGGAGAGGATTGGTGAACAGAAATACATTAAAATGTTAGTGCGACAAAAGATATCATAAATAAGAAACAAGCTACCAAAGGAGTAATATATTTAATCTACAAATCAATAAGAAATCACTGACCCCAGTGGAAAGACAGACAACGAACATGAAATTCACAGCAGAGGTAATCTGAAAGATCAATAGCTACATGAAAGGATCCTTAACCTTATCAGAAACAGGGAAATGCATATTAAAACAGTGAGATTCCATCCCTCCTATGAGACTGGCCAAAACGAGTTTGACAATTTGACAAAAGTTGACAAGGATGTAGGGAAATTAGAACTCACATACATGGTTGGTGGGAATATAATTTGATACATTCACTTTGGAGAGCAATTTGGCAATTTCTAGTAAAATTAAAGATAACCTAGCAATTTCGTTTAAAGCAGATACCCTAGAGAAACTGAAACATGTGTACAAGACAATATATGTTTGTAAAAATTGCAGACCAACTATTAATAAAGGTTCATGCAGAGGTTAAAAAAGAGTAAACTGGCATGCACACACCCATACGTGGGAATATTGCTGAAATACTAAATGAATAATTTAGCTCTTCCAGAGGAATACATCTCAAAACATAATGAGAAAACACGTTGCAGGTTGATGTGACCTACCCACAACAGGGCTCCCACCCTTGGATGAGAGGCTCAGGGAAGAAGTCTCAGAATCATGATACCATCTATGTAAAATTATTAAACACACCAAAATACCAGGTATTTAAGCAGAAGTACATTAAAGCAAAACTTGGAGCAATACAAATCAACTTCAGAACAGTGGAAAATGGGACCAAGAGGATTTCTAACTTGTCTGTAATTTTTTTTTTTAAGTCTGAACAAACATGGAAAGATTAAGTTATCGTTAATTCGGGGCCAGAAATAGCTATTATATTATTCACTACGCTTCTCCGTATATTTGAAAAAAAAAATAAGAAAAAAAGAAATGCTAAATAACGTAATACAAGAAGGAACCAACAAAGGTGTTTGATAAAAGGAGCGTTCCTATCTTACAAAAACCAATCTGGTGGAGGGCTGGAGGATAAAGGGGAAGCAGGTGATGAAGTGATGAAGTCCATCATCATTAAATTAAGGCGGGCACCTGTGCTTAACACGTTAAAAAAAAATTCCTGGGATGTAGGGCTATGTAGGAATTACAGGGAGAGGCAACTTATTAGAAAATGATAAATTAAATACGGCTGCTATTTCTTTGCCACTGCTCCCACTGAGAGAAAAAGTCTAATTTCCTTTCCCCTGAATCTGGGTTAGCTTTAGTGACTTACTTGGTCAGGAGAACGTGGCAGAAGCAATGTACTCAGACTTTCAATGCTAGGTCATAAGAAGCCTTGCAGCTGGTACATAGGCTCCCGAGGAGCTTGCTCTGGGACAAGTCAGCTACCAATAAGGAGTTCTGCTATTCTGAATCCATATTGCGAAGAAACCTAAGTTCCGTGGAGAGGCTTTGTGAAGAGGTCAGGAGAGATGCCTAACCAGCTCCCAAATGATCTGGCCATCTCAGCCCAGGTGCCAGATATGTGACTGAAAACATTGATGACTCCAGCTGCAGCCGCCATCTCGCTGAGACCCTAAGCAAGAATTACCCAGAAACCCAGTCCACCCACAGAACCATGAGAGATATTAAATTGTTTCTAGGCCACTACTTTTTGGAATAATTTACTTTGCAAACTTAGATAACTGGTACATAAAGTAAGATCTGGTTTTAGTTCCTTGAAACACAGAATTTGAGGTCTCCAAAATCATAGGAGTGGAGACATCCCACAGGCAGATGGACACGTACTGTTGGAACCTTAGTGAGTCATTTCATTGTCACATTTATGACTACAGTCATCTGCTTTGGTCAGTGTACCAGCCCCTGGGAACACAAAATCCAGCAAACACAGCCCTGGACATCATGAAATTACAGTCTGAGTGGGAAGGCGAGGGGCAGACCTGTATTCACATAGGTGGGCAAGCCCAAAGTACGAGTGCAGATGATCAGAAAAGAGACTCGTCAATGTCTTGGCAGGGTGGTATGGGAGGTTACAGAAATTATTTTTCTGTCAAGTGGCTGCTTTAATAACGTTCTGAAGGAAGAATATTCAGCGTCGTCCACAGGCGCTCCCTGAGTGAATAGACAACAGACAAATAGGGGTAGGGAGAAGTATGGAGAAGCGACATCATTTCCAGGAATATGAAGTCAAAAACTAGGGAAATTGCATTGCCTTGCGAAGTGCCCCATTAGATTATTTATATATTAATCTCAGAAAGACACAGAAAAGACCCAGCCTATCTTATTTCAAAAGCTATCAAAAGAAAATTAAAACATGATATGCAAATTCATGCATTTATACGTTCATCTGGCATTTTTCAAAAGTCTTATTTCATCCTAAGCACACCCCTCAAAAGCTCTTTCCCTGTACTACCTTTATACCAGAAAAAGGCATGCTCTTTCTTGGAGGAAAAGACTTATACAGTATTTTTATAGTTTATAAATTGCTTTTACATTATAACCACTCTGTGAGGTAGACTCTGCTCTTCTCATTTTACAGATATTAACACTGAACTCAGGAAGAATGGGTCTCTAAAAAGGCCACAAGCTAAACAGCAGGATTTTGACTCAAATTATCTGCTCCTCTTTCAGGGCTGCCTCTGCCTTCGAGGGGTTTCAATGGAGGACAAAGCACAGGCCTATGAGACTATAAGAAGCCCGTAAGAAAATTGTGTGAAAAGACAGACATGAGAGCAGGAGCTCAAAGCAGGGGGCAGGTTATGAGAGCCACCTTCGATGGTAGTGATTTTGAGCTAGACTTTGTGGGCAGTATTTTGATGGGGAAAGGTCAGAGAATGTAGGCTATGTGGGCAGCAGAGCAGCTCTGGTTCAATGGGAGTGAACAAGAAGGAAAAGCTCCTCCATTTTCTTTTTAATAGCAGTTGTTCTCAGTTGGAGATTTCCCATTCCCACTGGGCATTTGGCAATGTCTGGAGGTATTTTTTTATTCTACTGCTGGGGTGTGGGTGCCACTGACATCCAGTGGGTAGAGGTCAACCCACTACTGTCGTTAGTATGGTGCTAACAGGATGTTAGATGCTGCCAAACATCCTGCAATGCACAGGACAGTTTCCCAAAATAAAGAACTATGCAGCCCGAAGGTCAATAACTGAGAAACTGTATAGGCTGAAAAGCCTGGACCTACACATATTTAGCACATTGAATTAGGGTTCTGCGGCGAAACAAAATCAATAGGTACAGAAAGGTGATGTGTGAGTGTGTGTGTGTCTCTCTCTCTGTGTGTGTGTGTGTGTGTGTGTGTGTGTGTAGAGAAGGGAGTGGAGAGGAGAGAAAGAGAGAGTTCAAGAAATTGGCTCACATAATTATGAGGGTTGACAAGTCCCAAATTTGCAGGGAAGCCAGCAGGTTGGAAATTCCAGCGAGAGTTGATGTTGCAGTCTTCTGTCTGAAAGCAGAATTCCTTCTCCATCAGGGACTGCAGTCTTTAGGGGCCTTCAGCTGATTGAATGAGGCCCACGTACATTACAGATCAGAGAGTAATCTACTTTACTTGAAATACCCTGATTTAAATGTTAATCACAGCTAAAAAACACCTTCACAGCAACATCTAGACTGGTATTTGACTAAATAGCTGGGCCCCACAGCCTAGCCAAAAAGTTAAGCCCCCTAACATATTACAGGCATTTAACTTTCAAAACCCTGTGAGGCAAACTTAATCCTTGTTTGAAATACAAAGAAAATAAAACTCTGAGAAGTAATGAATTTTCCCATAGCTGCACAGTTGAGAATACCGACAGTGAGCGTATTTTCACCACTTACTTTGAGCAGTGCTGCGTTAACAGCTCCAACTGAGGTAGCTACTAGCATTTTTATCAGCTCCATTTTATAGATGAGAATGCTGAGGTACAGAAAGGTGATGTAAAATTTCCAGAGCCAAACATTTTTTAAGCGACAGAGCCAGAGGTTCGAGACCAGGCAGTCCTGGCTTCAGAGTCCATACCGAGTCCCTGGTCCTCACGCTGGAACGAGCTTCAGATGGCATTTCATCAGCTCCATTTTATAGATGGGAATGTGGAGGTACAGAATGGCCATGTAAATTTCCCAGAGCCAGTTTTTAAGCTACAGAGCCAGGATTGGAGGCCAGGCCGTCTGGCTTCAGAGTCCGTACCCTAGCCCGTGGTCCTCACGCTGGAACAGGCTTCAGAATCACCGGGAGGGCTAGCTGAAACACAGACAGCTGGGCCGCAGCCCCAGAGACTCTAAATCAGTAGGTCGTGGTGGGCCTAAGGATTTGCATATCAAACAATGTCCCGGGTGATGCTAGCCAGGCACAGCTGAGGCCTGCACTTTGCGGACCACCGCGCTGCCCTCTGCTGAGCAGGAGGACTGAACTAAAGTTCATGCAAGCCTCAAAAATTCACTGAGCCCCCCTGCTATGTACCAGGTGTTGGAGATAAAATGACAAGTCAGTCACGGTCCTTTCCCGCATGATCTTTTCCAGGGCCCGGAGGTTCCATTTGTGTCCACAGAAAGAGAGCTGGCTTTAATAGAGAACCTCACTAAGGGCTACAGATGCTCCCAGCAGGGGCTCCTTCCCTGGGCATGGGGCCAGGAAAGACGCCTCAGAAAAAGCAGGTGACTAAACTGAGACCTGAAGGGGAAGCAGAAATTAAACAGGTGATCGCGGTGAAGTGGGGAAGCACGGTCCAAGGCAGGGAGATCAGCAGGTACCTGGAGAGACCCAGAGGGGACAGAGAGCTTAAGCAGTTCAGCAAGCCAAGCCGCAATAGGCTGCCTGTGTCTCCTGTATCATCATACAGTCTGCACAGTATGTTTTTGGTGCTCCGTTTTCCTCAGCTGTATATTAGGGATGCAAAGACCATATTTCTTGAACATTTCTACTCCACCCCAATTTGAACATTCAGGAAATCAGAAGGGAGGTTGCTAGAAATTTGTACATTTCCTGCTGTGTTTTTTCCTCCCTTTATTGAAAGCTATTGGTCAACTGATGATTTCTCAGAATTAAGAAAAGATGGAGTCATTTTCGCCTTACCTATCTCCTAGGGCAAAGAGAATAAGGGGCTATCAAATGATACTGAGGTCCACAGTGGCTCTCAGCCCAGGCTATACCTTGGCATCACCTGGGGAGCTTTTTAAGTCTACCAATGCCTCAGTCCCATCCCTCGTGATCCTGATTTTATTGATCTGAAGTAGGAACTGGTGGGTAATTTTTCAAACTCAGGTGATTTTAATGTGCATCTGAACCTAAGAACCAATACCACCCGATCCTGCCCCAGGAATCAGAAAACCATGGTTTACAAGCCAAATCTGATGCTCTGCTTTGGTAAAGTTTTATTGAAAATCACCCACCCATACCCGTCCACTTATGCACTATCTATGACTGCTTTTACACTACAGTGACACAGCTGAGTAGTTGCAAGTGAGACACTATGACCCGCAAGGTCTAAAATGTTTATTATCTCACTGTTTACAGAAAAACTGTGCAACCCTTGCCCTATTCCATTGCTACTCAAAGAGTGGTCCTCAGATCACCATGATCAGCATCACTGGGAGCCAGAAATGCAGGATCACCAGTCCTATGGAATTAGAGTAACTTTTTTTTTTTTTTTTTTTTTTTTTTTTTTTTTTTTTTTTTTTTGAGACAGAGTTTCACTCCCGTTACCCAGGCTGGAGTGCAATGGCGCGATCTCGGCTCACTGCAACCTCCGCCTCCTGGGTGCAAGCAATTCTCCTGCCTCAGCCTCCCGAGTAGCTGGGACTACTGGCGTGCACCACCATGCCCAGCTAATTTTTGTATTTTAAGTAGAGACGGGGATTCACCATGTTGACCAGGATGGTCTCAATCTCTTGACCTCGTGATCCACCCGCCTCGGCCTTCCAAAGTGCTGGGATTATAGGTGTAAGCCACTGCGCCCGGCCTTGAATTAGAATAACAATTTAACAAGATCTCCAGGTGATTTGTATGCCTGTCAAAGTTTGAAAATCCCTGCCCTGTGCCCATCTGGCCACTGCCACCGTTTCCAGCAACTTGTTTGTTCTATCCTTGTTCCTGCTTAGTCCTTGTCGCCAAGTCTCCACTGCAATGCTGCTGCCTCAGGGAGGCCCTGTCTTTCTGTCCTCACTGACTTAGGTTTCCTCTGTGATTTTTCTCTCATAGCATCTTATTATTTTTCAAAGCACATCTCAAATCTATGATTAAGCTTTCATTTGAGTGTTTATCTCTTCAACGTCTGTGTCCTGGGAACCTCTTAGGAGTTTGGGTCTCAGAGCATCAGAAACAGCTTTGAAAAATGTAAAAGCACACCAAGTGTTGCTTCCAAGAGGAGGGCAACAAGAAAAGAAAAGTGACATTAGAAGTAGTTGACGGGAAACAACAGATAAAATTACTATGCTGACCATGGAGGATGCAGTCTGGAAGGTCCCAGATGATGAGCAGCTAGGTTAGGTTTAATTTCCTCTTTTTGTATTCTGGGATAAATTATTAGTATTCAATCACACCAAAACTGTGAAGTGCTTTGGTAAACCTCTGCAGAGCAAGATTCAATTTTACCAGCTGTTCATTAAATGAAATATCCATATATATGTATCAGCGATTTAATTAGAAAGGCAGAGTGCCAAGGATGTGATCATTGCTTGGGAAAGTTACATTTCAGGCAGCTTTAGTCTTCCAAGAGAACAGAGGAGACTCTTAATTGCATTCTATTCTCCTTTCCCTCTTAATCACAGCTTGCCTCCACTGATTTTCTTCAAAATGCCCTTGGTGGTGGGGGAAGGCCTGCACATTTTTGAATGGCTACCTTCTTATATAAAGATTACACCAGCTGCTCTTGCCTAAAGACCTTAGTGTCTTTCAAAACAGGACACAAATCGGATGCCTTAGGCTGACCTCTTTTGGGTCCTAGGCATAATACTCACAAATAGTGAGTTAAGATTAGTTATATTTACTGGAGAAGAAAACAAGGTCAAAGGAGAGAAAAAATGTCATAAACTCAAGGTACCTCAACAGAGCCTCAAAGGTGGTTAGAATAACCTTTGACTGCCATTGGTGAGTGCCGGGCTAAACAGACCAGTTATCCATTCGGAGTTTTTAAAACGCATTTTGGCAACTCTCTCCTCCTTCCAATAAAACAGTATGAGGTTCATAGTGGCTCTACTTCAAGAGGAAAAGTAGCCTGAAAGAGGAATGTGGAGACATGAGTTCTAATCTGAGCTAAGAGGCCTGAGGCCATTTCCTTAACTTAAACTCTCAGAGATGCATTTTCCTTATCTATAGAATAAGATAGTTTTCATTTATGTATTTATCCATTTGCTTATTCATGACTTCATTCAAGGAATATTTATTAAGCATCTATCACCTGGTAGGCACTGATAGGCAGCAGCTATACAATGAAAACAAAAAACAGATGGTTTTTTTTTTTTTATCTCCTGAAGCTTATAGTCCTTTGAAACTATAGGATATTGACTAGAGAATTACATCAATAAGAGGAAAGTTACAACTGTGATACATGTAAAGAAGAAGTTTCTCCGAAACCCCAGAGCTAATCCATCAGCAAGTCTGGTCAACAGGACTTCAAAACATGTTTCAAATCTAACCACTTTGCACCAGCTGCAAACCACATCCTTGCCACCATCAGTTCTTGGCTGAACTACTGCACTAACAGACAGTGCCTGACCCTTGTCCTTCTTCGTAGATCTTTCACATAGCAATCAGAGGGATCTCTGAAGACCATGAAGTAGGTTGGTGCCCCTATGTTCATAATTTCTAGTGACTTTTCATCACACTTAGGCTAAATTCCAATTCCTTACACCTGGTCCATGAGGCTCGTAATGATGTGAGTCATGCCCATGTGATCTTTGATCTTACCTTGACTCTTCCTCTCATTCTCTCCACTCCAGCCACTACGGCCTCCTTGCTATTCCACGAACAGGCCAAAGTTGTTCCCACCTGGAAGTGTCCCCTATCCAACTTCACAAAGAGGGACTCATTTTGCTTCCATATTTACTCAGATCTCTGCTGAAATGTCACCTCCCCAGAGAAGCCTCCCTGACCACTCCATCCACCTTTATTATATCCAGTCATTAGCTCCACAATTAACTTTTTAATTAAGGTAGCATGTAACACTACCTATAAGTCATTTATTGACTTCTCTATTGTTTATATCCTCCTTGGGGCAGTGCCTTTGCCCTGTTTTCCAGCACTTAGAATAGGGTTTGTACCTTAAAAAATGCTTAATAACTATTTGTTGAATTATACACTGTCATGACATATGTACTACATAATGAGGAGAATTGATTAACTTGGAAAGTTCAGGGAAGGCTTCTTTGAGGGAATGCTGTTTGAGCTAACGATGAAGGAATGGTGAGAGTTAACTAACCCAAGAGGAATGTGTTGTTCCAGGAAGGGAGATAGCTCATGCAAAGATCTCGTGGCAAGAAGGAGAATGGTGTGGTCAAGGAAGCAAAGGAAGTCTAGTGTAAACAGAACACAGGGAGAGAAGGGAGCATGGAACTGAATGAGATTGGAAGAGAGGAAGTATTCAGGCCATTCATGGCTTTGCAGGACCTACTCATGATTTCTGTATTTTCCCCGAGATCAACAAGAATTCATGAAAAGATTTTAATTGTAGGAGAGGGTAGAGGAAGAACCAATCACTTTTGCTTCAAAAATACTTGAAACAATTGGTAGGATCCATTTCCGCTCTGAAATTCTAGGATTCTCTAAAAAGTCAAACAGCAAACGAATGAGAATGGACTCTTGAAAATATTTACAATAGTCAATTTCAGTGACAGAGATCCAAGCCACTGAGCGACTTCTCAAACATCACCACGTTGGGACTTCATGTTCACTATGTTAGCAGAGTCCCTTTTTTCCCTCTTCTAAAAAATACGGGGTCAAAATTTCCTCTTACCATGAAAAATATGACTTTTGAACTACGATTCTGAGCCTCCAGGGATCTAAATTGTATCCATATTAGAAGTTTCTAGGCTTTTGAAGCACACATTTTCCAGATTACCCAGCAGAATATACAAGTAGCTGTGTCAAGGCCTGAGTTTTTACCACATCCAGAATTCAAATCTCTTTCATTGGCCAGCTGTGATCTTGAGCAACTGATGAACCTTGAAATCTTGGACTCTCATTTGAAGCAGGATAATAGGTTGTATGGATTAAATGTGATAATGTATATAATATGTTATAAGTGCTGAGTTCATTGATCTTGAAAACTCTGGATTGGAGTATTCGAAGACCCACCTTGTGAAGAGCTGAAGTCATCTCTTTTTCCCTAGGGTGGCTCTATCCCAGCCCAAAATTGCTTAGTGACTGCAGCTAGTGGCGTGGCTTCAGCTCTGCATTCATAGCATATAGCTCTTTTCTCAAGGTGGAGTTTAGCAGGGCTGGAAGGCATGGAATCATGCAATCAGTGCCCACACACTGCCCTACTTAGTAACTTTCGCTGCTGCTGATTGAGATGACACAGGAACATCCATTGCCTAACTGCCACTTTCTCCATGAAGACATTTAAAGACCTGATAGAGCACTGAGAAAGAAAATAAACAGATCAATGAAGACCCTCAGGCTTTTGGAAGTAAAAAGGCATCGACTTAAAGAATTTTGCAGCTAAGAATACATATTTATATATTTATCTATTCAAGCCTATCCAAGAAAATGAGGTGGGACCCCCAACATAGACAACACCATCAACCATCATTTTGCCTCTCTTTCTGAGTTACACTGACTGTTAATTGCAAGTGACTATGTAGTCCCAAATTATTAGGATATGTAGAAACAAAAGCAATTTACACACTTTGTATGTTTAGGGTGGGGCAGGGCACCTCTGGACCAGTGAGCTTGAAAACTGTTTTGCTATGGACTATTAGCTAGGTGTGCCAAGGCAGTAACTTACTAAATAATACCTAAAAGCCCTTAAAATATGCAGACAGCTCCCTGAGGTGCTATTATCCCAATTTCCAACCCAATTATGTACTTAATTCACTCCCCGTGCTAAAATCTAAGAAACCGTTTGCCTGAACCATTCAGCAGTGCAAGCCCAGGAACTTGTTTAGTGCCTGCCTTCAGCCGGTTACCTTGCCTATAAATGTGCATCCGGTTCCCAGAGCATTTGGATGATGGTTCCCTGGAGGCTCAACGATTAGGTGCTTAATGGTGCTGTTTCAGGTTGATGACAGTAATCGTGGTGAAGAGGGAAAAAACCAAGGAAGAGTGAGGAATAACTTAAGGCCAAACTCCTGGAAAAACTCAGTTTAGAAACTGGCTTCATGGCATTAATCCAGGGAATGCAGATATTGAAACTCAAGGAGAGGGACTGGAAGAAACCGTGAGGGAATTAGATGCCACTGTACGTTGTTGTATCGCTTGCATTTCCAAAAACACGCCTCTTGAAAGGTTTAAAGGGGCCTTTTAGTTTTAACTAAAGGATTCTTTTCTCCCTCTGGATTCCTTCCAGAACTGCTACATCAAAGTGCTCCCTAACTTACACCTTCTGGGATGTAGCCTTTCCTGTCTCAAAACAACGTGAGGCAAGGCAAGCCTAGTCCTACCTTGCTGAATCCAAAATAACTACTATCTATTGAGCACCAATGTATGCGTCAAGAACCCCAGATCCGTAATTTCATCAACTCCTCTCAATCACCCTGTGCTTGAATATTATTTCCACTTTGATGAGAAAACTGAAGTTCCGATAAGTTAGGTGACCTTCCCATGATCATCAGCTAGTAAGGAACCTGATTTCAGCGCATTATTCATACAACAGATACTTCAGTAGCTGGCACTGAAGACAGCCTGGTGAACATGGAAGGCTAAGAAATACAGCTCTTACTGGGAGAGCAGCATGGCTAAGGAAGCCCAGGCTATTGTGGGGATCTGGGGAAGGGCACCTTTCCTAGTAAGGGGGTCCAGTAATGCTTTTTCAGAAGGAATGAACACAGTAGCTAAGTTTTAAAGGGAGAGAAGCAGTTAGCCATGTTTAGAGTCTGGATAGCATAGTTCTAGGTAGAAAAAAATTCCAAAATGCAAGTGGCAGGAGGTGGGAGAGAGCAAATTCTCCTTAAATAACTAGAGGGCTGGGTGTAGTGGCAACAAAATAAGAAGGCGTGATGCAGGAGAAGTAGTTAAGGTGGAATAACGGGAGGATTTTCAACCAGGATAAGGATTTGGGATTTTATCTAAAGCCACTGGAGCACGTTAACCAGAGAATAGTGTGAGCAGATGTTTTTAGGACGCTCACTCAGGCTGAACTGTGGAGAATGCTGGAAGGGGAGCAAGACTAGAAGCAGGGAAGGGGACTGGGAGGCAGGTGTTGAGTGAAATAGATGATGATTTGGAAATACAGTGATGACAAGGAGAATGGAGAGAAGTTTGCAGAGGTTGTTAGGAGATTAAATTTGTAGGACTTGGAGACTGATTAGATGGGATTGCTGATGAAGAGAAGACAGATCCTCAAGGCTAAAGTTTTCTGACGGGGCCACTGGGTTGTGCCATTCACAGGAAGAGGGCAGAGTCTGGGGGAAGATAATGCAGACCACTTGGGACTTGTTGGATTCGTGGTGCAAACAAATCGTCAAGTCCCTGTGGGCAGTTAGATATCTGGGGCTGGAGTTCTCAGGAGAGGTCTGGCCTGGGGGTATGGATTAAAAAACCATTAATAAATAAACAGTGACCCCACCTGTGGAGGTGCTAGGAACACCTAGCAGGAAAACAAAGGGCCCAGACTTATCTTCACCGAGCAGGTGTTTGAACCACTTTCCAGAACCACTTTCTGTAACATAAGCAGGACGTGTTCTTCGTGCTATTTCTCTATTTATGGGATCACACCAAGCCCTCATGGTTCTGGAGTCACACCAAATCCTCACTGATATCTCCCTCCATGTCCCATGACGGTTTCCAAAATGGTGACGATAATTTAGGATCCAGTTATGACCCATAAGACACAAGTGAAACAAGACACCAGACACCAATGAAACAGTTTAGCTCCAGACACAATTCTGTTCTCCACTGTGGAAAGCAAGAATTCCATTCTTGATTTACTTTTTGGCTAGAATGACATTTATAGTCTACTTGGCAAAGTGTAAGCTATACTTAGTTTACTACAGTATAAACTATACTACATTTATTGAAATAGCTAAAAAGATTACGGAAGACTGGGTTCCCGAACAGTCCCTGAACAAAAATTCATACAGTTTATTTGGGAGGTGACTCCTGGTAAAGGAGCAGAGAAGGGTGACAGAGAAGGGAAAACGTCAATGGTAATGAGCAGGTAGGTTACTACTATGGGAAGTTGGAGCTCAGTCCCATTGGGCAGGTAGCTCTGGAGGAATGTATGGATCATACCTCAAAAGTTGCCTCACCTAAGATGTGAGAAAGTGGGGTATTTACTCACCAACTTTTATATGTTATTGGGTAAGGCATTGTTCCAGGGGTGTTAGCTCCCAGGCCCTTGTGGCCTCCCCTACATGGGTCAGGCAGGCTCCCAAGGCTCGATAAAGCCTTCAGACAGAGTCACAGTGCTTGAAGGAAGAAGCCTCCAGCATGCACTGAAAGAATGGGTGTAGTGGGAGAATACGGGCAGGGCCCTCACATCATCCGTAGCCAACAGAGAATAGACAAGCCTAGAATTGAGGGAATCTGCTTCAGTGTATAACGGCATCTTCTTCACATTGAAGTTTCTAGCTGTCCCGGAGAAAATGTGGAAGTAAATGAGATTATAAAGTTAACCACGCATGCTGGCTTAGGATGAGGTAGGGGTACCAAAATATGGAACACGGACCATTTGACATACTGTGGGACTTTTTTCCTAACAAACAGCAATAGCCAAATATGACCATGACTTGCTTCATGATCTTCAAAGTTCTATTGTATTTGGACGCATATAGTGGAGAATTTCGGTCAGAATTTCTTACCAAACATTAATCAAGTTGTTTTTAACGGACTAAATAAGTGATTAGCTTATGGCTTTTCAAGCCAACACAAATGCCTTTGCCAACTAACTCTGGCAAAATCTTTCCCCTCTAAAGTGTAGGATACGGTACTTAAAGCAATAGAAAAATATTTTAGAGTCAAATAAATGTTCACATCCTTAACTGTAGATGGTTTTTAAAATGCTTAAATGTGTATTTATTTGTGCCTTTGTGACTTAAGGAGGATACTGAGGTTTACGTTTGCAAGACTAACTTGGTTTGTATGTTCTATGCTTCTTCCTTCTGCTCCACCAGCTCAGCATTTGGGGAAACATTTTCTCATCATGCCGAAATTAAATGAGTAAGTTTTCTTAAAGTTGTTATTTGAGACTGTTAAATGTATTAGTTTTTAGGGTTATGTCAGTCCGTCAAAATAACTCATAAAGATAAGATTTAGAGTCAGTAATGATAGATCAGGTGTTTTTTGTTTTAGTGAGACTGAACTTCAGAAGCAGAGACACAAAGATGTACTGCCTCCTTTAGCTTGCCCTGAGATCTCGCATGTTGTGGATTTTCCCCGAGATTTTGCAAGTTATTGGATTTTGTAAGTGCAACTGCTCCAGTTTTATATGAGAAGCATAATTTAGCCAGAATTTTGAAATTTTAAGTCCGTCAGTTACAAAATATTTGCTGAATACCTACTAAGTGCCAGGAATTGTGGGAAGCGCTAGGAATATGGGAGACACAAAAGACCTTTTCTTCTGCACATGACTTATGTTAGCTAATGGTATCTGTTTTTATCCATGGTAATCTCTTCCAAATTTCCATGCCAAGGCCTTGGGGGTCGCCTCAAGAAAAGACCAGTTTTGGAAGGAGAGCAAGGAAACAGAAGAGGAAGTGAGACTAAGACGCAATTATTTTTTCATGTAGAAAGTTTGGCCTTTAGTCACCATTTTGTAAAAGATCCTTTATTCCTTTTAAATCCCTTTGAAAAACTTAGCGTTGCTTTCGCTAACTCTGCTTTAAAATTTAGAAAATGTAAATATAATACTCATCTGCTAAAAGCACAAAGACATTTTTATTATCGCAAAAGCATTCTCTAAAGAAACTAAAACATTAAGTGCACTTTTAAAAGCCTCATACCCGCAGGCATAATTTGACTCCCACGGAAAGGTTTCCTCAAACTCTAAAGCCTAAGATATGAAGAAATTCGTAGTAAAAGCAGAACAGCCCCAAACCCCAAACATCTCTTCCAGGATGGCAGCATGCCTAAGTGACAGGCACTAAATGATCTTCATGATCTCTACAAACTGGAACACTTCCAGGGAGATTACAATGTTTGGTGTATCATTCATTTCTGTTAATCATGTATTACACTCCATGGAAACAAAAGTATTTGAGTGAGATCAGAACGCTGGATAAAACTGGGCTCGATATTAACTAAATTATTGAAAACAATTCTATTGGCCTGATCGTCATTGCCATTGTCCTCATTTATTGAGCACTTGTGCTTGGCATACTACAAAGATCTTGCTTTTTCCCATACACCCCCGTGATGTAGGTAGATATCACCCGCCCATGTGACAGGTGACAGGTAATAAGAGTCGGAGAGGTAACTGCATTGTTTGCATTCATCTGTAACTTGAATCTAAGCCTGTTGGAGAGCAAAGAGAATCCCATCCCTACTTTAAATAACAACAGTAAGGTCAGATAAGAAAAAAACCAATTTTGGCTAATAATCACCCTGGAAAAGTCATATTCATGATTCTTACAAAAGCATAAGAAGAAGCATAGAAAATCTAACCTTCCTACTAATTTCTTAGGACTGTAGGAATGAGCATTCTTAGATTAAAATGCATAATCATTAGTCTGGATCACTTTTACTTATTTGCAGGGGGCCTAGCTCACAAACTTATATTTTTGAGAAATTCCAGGGTTAGGGGATATTTACTGACAGAGAAGTTCTTTTTAGTCTTTTTTTTTTTTTTTTTTTGAGACAGACTCTTGCTCTGTCACCCAGATTGGAATGCAGTAGTGCAATCTCTGCTCACTGCAACCTCCACCTCCCGGGTTCAAGGGATTCTTCTGCCTCAGCCTCCAGAGTAGCTGGGACTACAGGCATGTGCCATCATGTAGACTAATTTTTTGTTTTTTTTAGTTGAGTTGGGGTTTCACCGTGTTAGCCAGGATGGTCTTGATCTCCTGACCTCAAGTGATCCGCCCACCTCGGCCTCCCAAAGTGCTGGGATTACAGGCGTGAACCACCATGCCCGGCCTCTTTTTTAGTCATTTTCAAGAACATTATATTAGTGGGAATTTATAGTGTACTAAGGATAGAGATTAATAAGTAATGCACCAATTTTTATTCACAATTTTGATAACCTGACTTCATTTGGTAACCTAATTAGATGCTATTGGTACTATCTATACATTAAATAAATATTTGCTGCAAAATATTCAAAATATTGAAACTTTCTAAAATTCAGACTATCTGAAGGGAATGGAAAAACTTAAAATTGCAAGTATTTTATATTTAACAATAGTACTTCTGGAGAATTGGTTCACAAAAAAATTCAGCAAAATTAAATTTTTTCAATTACTAAAATGTAAAAGCTAAAGATGATTCTCCAATGAGTGCTTAACCTAACCTCTTAATGAACATTATACAATCTGATATCACATGGCACAACATCCAAAACACACCTTTTGAGGTGTGGCTGTTTTGTTTCTGCCCCCCCCCCCACTTCCTTTTTTCTTTCTCCTCCACACTTCTAATATTTTGGAATAAAATGAGGGGAAATTGACAACTTCTTTCTTAAAGATAAGAACTATTAAGGCTGTGTATTTTAAAGAATTTAGAAATTTCAGGATTTTTATGGAAGTGACTTCACCCATGAAGACACTGAGCAATAAATTTAACATTGTATGGCATACTTGAACATTTTATATTAAAATACTACTCATGAAACAGATTAGTTTAGAAAAAGTAACATGACTGCTGAATTCTATAACTTCAGAATTCTTAACAGAAGACTTCTGATATCCTTCCTGTCACAAATGTTATGATTTGTACTGTCTCCGATGTTCCTAATCACCACCAACACCCCTCTCTCCTATCACCCCCACACTCATCCACTGGCAAAAGTCCTCTTTAAATATATCCATAGAGTAGACTTTTAACAGGAGGAATGAGAAATCCTCGTCACAAAAGGTCACAGAAGAAAAGAAAATCACGTCCTAGTTTCAACATTTTATCTTTCTCTTCCAGCCTGCCTCCTCTCCTCACCAAAATTATTTGCTTGATTGCTACTGTGCCAGGTAGTTGGGGGTCCCACTCACAGCAGAATGTTTCTGGGAATTGATGAAAGAGTGCATTTTCTCTGCTTTCCTTCCTCGCCTGAGACAGCAATAAAAATCCAACCTTCTTTAATAAGTTTGTCTGAAGTGCAAGAACAAAAGAACAGACTGGGAATGTACAGGCTTGGGACTGACTCTTCCTGACTCACTCTGGGTAACTTCATTCATTTATTTCCCAGAGTGGTCTTCCGTGCATACCACTCGCCGGGCCCTGCTCTGTGAGGACACCGTGTTGTGTGAGGCACCTCTCGGCCTTGGAGGCGCCCTGGTGTGCGATAGGAGACGCAGGGACTGAGCAGAGAATGACAAGAGTGTGCTGTAGGTTCTTCAACAGTCGGATGCGGAAAAACTAAAAGAAAGAAGAAGTGAGGGCTGCTACTCTTGTCTGGAGGAGGAGAAAAGCCAAAGGAGATTTTGAGCTTCTGAAATTCACTTATTTCCTTCCACCGCAGTCTTTCTCACGCAGCCTCCTCTGTTCTGGCCGGTCCCTCCCATCCAACTACTGATCACTTGTAAACCTAGTTCTGGCTCTTGCTGTCCCAGCGTCGGATCCTGGACTTACCTTGGGGAAACTTGCACGCAGCCCCCAGGCCTGCACTTCCCAAGCCCTGGGCGGATTTCCTCTGGGCGCGCACTGCCAGGGCAGAGCGCACCGCCAGGAGCGCAGCGTTTGGTGCCGCCTGCCGCGCGCGGGGAGACCGTGGAGACCTCGGCACCGTGGAAGGGACGGGCGGCGGCGTGGGCAGCCTCTTGACTCCGGTGTCCGGCAGGCGAACGGTGGCAGCTCCCACGCCCCTCGCCGACATATAAACGCTTCTCCCCGCCCCGTGCCCGACCCTTCCCCGCCCCGGCGGCCCCGGGCCCAGCGCACATCCCCCGGGAGGGGGACGCAGCCTTAGGGAGGTGGCGGAAGGGGGATTGGAGAGATTTTGAGAGCTGTTACTGCCCCACCAGCTTCTCCCCTCTTGAAAATCCTACCCTTAGCTCCCGACCGTGGGAGAAAAGTAAGAGAGGGGAAATTGGGGTGTTCCTGGTACGCGCCTTCTCTGCGCCCCGAAGATCCGAGGCGCAGGGAAGGTGGTAGCTATGATCCCACTGTCGGAACTGTTTTCTTTGGCGGCTTTGCCTGTATTCTGGGGTCTTCTGGCAGAAGGCAGGCTCCAGCAAGGAAGCCAGGGAGAGTCTCTGCGTGGTAGGAGCTCCTCCCTTTTACCTGGAAACAGAGATCGTGAGATTCAGGTCCGGAGCCACCACCTCATCCCATCCTTCACACCCCCTGCCTCTCCAGTTTCCCTGCTTTCTGGTTTGAATTCAGGAGTCCTGAGGAGAATATCCTTGACTCTATCCACTGACTTTTTTCTCTTCTTGCTATCTATCCATTCATTCATCTATCCATTTTTTTTTTCTCTTCGTCCCACAAATATTTGAGCACCTACTGTGCACTCTCAGATGCTTGGGGTAAAAAAATAAAAATAAAAATAAAAATAAAAATAAAAATAAAAATAAAAATAAAAATAAAAAAAAACAGATAAGTCGGCAGGGCGTGGTGGCTCACGCCTGTAATTCCAGCACTTTGGGAAGCGGAGGCGGGTGGATCACGAGTTCGAGACCAGTCTGGCCAAGATGCTGAAACCCCGTCCCTACTAAAAATGCAAAAATTAGCCAGGCACATTGG
The DNA here is from genome assembly GCF_048565385.1 of Saimiri boliviensis. Classification (NCBI taxonomy): domain Eukaryota; kingdom Metazoa; phylum Chordata; class Mammalia; order Primates; family Cebidae; genus Saimiri; species Saimiri boliviensis. Next base: position 7,799,449 of record NC_133457.1, on the reverse strand, counting down.
TGGGTGCCTGTAATCCCAGCTACTTGGGAGGCTGAGGTAGGAGAATTGCTTGAATCCGGGAGGCAGAGGTTGCAGTGAGCCGAGATCATGCCATTGCACTCTAGCCTGGGCAACAGAGCAAGACCCCATCTCAAACAAACAAACAAACAAACAAACAAACAAACAAACAAAAAAACAGCTAAGTCGGTCACAGTTTGGTGGGGGAGACAGACACGGAAACAAAAAGCAGTGTGGCACTTGCTGAATGGAGAAATGATGCCACAGGAACACAGAAGAGGGGATCCCAACTCAACCTTAGAAGGCCAAAAGAAGCTTCTCTGAGGTAATCAAGTCCGAACTGAAATCCAAGGATGGAGCTAGACAGAAAAGCATGGAAAAGAGGGTCTTAGGCAAATGGAAGAGAAGCAGGGAAGACGGAGCGCTGCCTTCTCCAGAGTAGCCAAGTTTGTGTGATTTTAAAAATTGTCAAATTTGTCGTCATCCTAAGGTAAGAAAATTTTAAAGCGAGGTAAACTTGTAAGTCGTAGAACTAGGATCTGAATGCAAGTAGTTTAATCACAGAGTGTGCATTTACAAGCTGTTCTGCATATAGCATGATGTGTCACTTGGCAAATGGCAAGTTAAAAAAAAAAACAGATTATTCACCAAGGAGTGGGGATTGCACTGGAGTCTGGGGCATGACCTCAAGTCTCAGCTGGACCACTCATCAGTTGCACCTTTGGCCAGGTCCTTAACCACAGTTTCTTTGTCAATGGAGTGTAAATAGTAAAGGTGCTTTCCAATGTCCCTCACTGAGTGTCCTGGATCGCGAGCCTTCATGTTCTGGTTCAGAGAGCTGCTGGAGCAGCACCAGGTCAGGTGTCTCCAATACGGTGATTCCTCCGTGGTCTCCTTGGCTTTGCACAAGGAAAGCTGGGAGAACACTGGAGCAACAACAACGAAAGAGTGAACGTCTCGAATTATTACTGCTTTGATCTAAAACTATTAAAATTAAGTAATTCAAATTTTCACATTCTTTTTAAATGCACATAATGTAAGTATCCTTTTCTCATTCCAGGGTCACTATTGAAGAGGCAGATGTGAATTCTGGGTGGCAGGGTTCCTAGCGCTCCAACCAAAACTGTTTTTGAAAATGTATATTTTAAAATAGTCAGAAGAGAAGATTTGAAAGTCCTAAAGAAATGATAAACACTGGAGCTGATAGTTATTGTAAATACCCTGACTTGATCATTATACATTCTATGCATGCATTAAAATACCACAAGTGCCCCATAAATATATACAAATATTATCTAGCAACTAAAAACATTTTAAGTATACCCTACACACAAACAAAGCTTGTTCTTTGATAGCCCCATAGGAGATCTGGTCTGACAGAAAGACTTCTGGAAGTCATGAGCTTGTGACCCATGGCCCAGCCAGGACAAATAATCTTGTCAGTCCAATGGGAAGGTTTGGCAGCACTGCCTTGACAACAAGCTGAATCCCTTTGACACACTGTTCTGAGACATCTAAAAACACTCTATCTGATGCCCTGGACCTTCTGAGGTCCAAACCAGTTTTCACAACTGGATCATACTTGGATAAGCACCCAAAGAATTAGGCTTCCTTTTACCCAGCCTAAAGCAAAAAGACACAGAAAGAAGAGGGATCCTTGGGTTTTATAAATGCAGGTGGTTGCCTGAAGTGACCCGTTTTTCTCATTGTGCAACCCCTGATCTGGGCCAGAGAAATAATGGGCAAGTAGCCAGTGCTCTTTGCTGTGTTTCTGGAGCTTTTTCAGGAACATCTGTAACTTAAGAAAAAGTATGGTGCCATATGTGTTTGAATGGGTTTTTGAAGCCCATGAAACCTGAAAAACTGGCCATTCATTATATTAGAAGATAAGGGCAACCCAAAAGCGAAGCCATCCAGTGTCTACAATGACAGTGTTGGTTCCCTGGGAGCCTTGTCTATTTATAGTTCAAGGCATTGGGAGAAAGTCAGCTACCATTAACCAGGGAAGATTCATGTTGACTTATATAATGTCTCCAATTTTAACCCAGCTAGACCTTCATATTTCAGAGCCTCAGGCTACTAAAGTTGCCTTTTATTTGGTATTCCAAAGTCCATTCTTCTTCTTCATTCATCTCAACCCATGCCAACTCCTGCCAATTCATTCTTCATTCTTCTGACAGAGGGATCCATCAAAACCACGTATCTGATTAATCACCCTGCTGACCTCGTGCTATATTGAGGTACCCACTACCTGGAGAGCAGAGCCTTCACTCAAGACCCCTTATCTCTCTCCTCATCATTCCTTTTGCCTCATTTCCTGCCATCCTGCCACACCCCCACCACTAAGCGTGAATTCCTGTGCCTTCATAATGCCCCATGTTGCTTGATTTCATGCTGCTTTAATATATCCTTACTATTGATAAGGTTGTTTCCTCACCATTTATTTACTTACTCATTCAGCAAACCATATAGGAGAGGACTTCCAAAAGGTTCATGGAAAAATGGAACTAAGAGATACAAATAAAAATGCCAACTCTACTTTTTAACATAAGCTCCAACACATTTAAGACACTGGGATGATACCAGCCATTTAGTTCACCCTTAAAGAACTGAGAGTCCTGGAAATTCAACCATGTCAACACGGTCTTTTTTACACTATTAACTGAAGAAAAGTTGGTGCCTTTTAAAGTCAAATAAGATTAGGAAACACAAAAAAGTCAGAAGGAGCCACATCAGAACTGTAAGTTGGGTGCCTAGTGATTTTCCATCAAAACTCATAAAACTGCCCCGTTTGCTGAGAGGAATGAGCAGGGGCATTGTTGGAGAGCAGTGCTTTCTGGTGAGGCTTTCTCAGCACTTTTCTGCTGCAGCCTTGGCCAACTTTCTCAAACACTCTCATAATAAGCAGATGTTATCATGCTTTGGTCCTCCAGAAATCAACAAGTAAAATGCCTTGAGCATTACAGACAACTGTTGCCATGACCTTTCCTCTTGACCAGTCTGCTTTTGCTTTGACTAGACCACTTACACCTCTCAATTGCCATTGTCTTGATTTGTGTTTTGTCTTCAGGATTGTGTTTGTAAAGCCATGTTTCATCTCTCATTACAACTCTTTGAAGAAATCCTTCAGGCTCTTGATCCCACTTGTTTAAAATTTCTATTGAAGGCTTTGCCTTGTTTGCAGCTGATCTGGGCACAACGGTTTTGGCACCCATTGAGAGGAAATTTTACTCAACTTTAATTTTTCAGACAGAATTGTATAAGCTGAACCGATTAAGACGTCTGTGGTTAGCCATTGTTTGGGCTGTTAATCAGTGGTCCTCTTCAATTAGGGCAAAACGAGATGAAATTTTTCCTCACCAATTGATGTGGATGGTTGCTGCTGTGAACTTCATTGTCAATGTCATCTCGTCCTTTCTTAAAATGAGTCATCCATTTGTAAACTGCTTATTTCTTAGGGCATTGTCCCCATAAACTTTCTGTAAAGCATTAGCAATGCCGCCATTCTTCCACTGAAGCTTCACCGTAAATTTGATGTTTGCTTTTGCTTCCATTTTAGCAGAAGTTGTGTTACTCCGTAGGACTTCTTTCTAAACTGATGTCTTATCCTTTTTATTGCCTCAAACTAGATATTGTCCAGATATATTCTAACAAGTTAGTACAGTTTTATTTTAATGCTCCAAAATTCAGAAATCCATGCTGATTTTTTTCATGACATATTTTCCATATTTTTGAAAACTCCTCATATATTGATTACTTATCATAGGCCAGCCACTTTGAACCTCTTTATTTTTATAGTAATAATCTGTATTTTTTTCCTAATAAATTAAAATAATATACTTAAGACTGACAAATTGAGTAATTAAAATCACTTTGTTCATCAAACATGTATTAAACACCTATTACAGAGAGCCAGCTCGGCCACAGAGACCCCCACCCAGGTGGCACTGAAGGAACTGAGAGGCAGACACTCAGATAGAACAACACAGTGGGACTATCCGAGGGGCCAGCAGCCTTCCAAACTGAGAGCCTCAAGGGGCTGACAGCATTCCAGGCTGAAGGCCTCGAGCAGATTCTGACCCATACATTTATTCTCTCTGAACAGGTGATTATTATTGGCAAACAGATGTTTGGCATTTTCTCATAACACAAAATATGCCAAGTAGGCAGCTGGTGCCCACTTATCACTGATCACAGACAAACTAAAAAGTATTCTCCATGCAGGAGCCACGGGGGCAGGGTCAGACATCTTAAAGAATTGTTTTAACCAGTGCATGATATTTATACATTGTCCTGCCACTTTGGAATGCCCCAAGTAGTTTTCTCCTTGGGGTGGGGGTGGCTAGGTTTTCATCGCCATCATTCTTCCTAGCAAACAATATGTTTTATCATACACTCAGCATTTCTCAATATTCATAAACTTAATATTTCTCAACAACTACTACATGGTAGGTACTGCATTAGACACGAGGATGGCATTCAGCCATTGTCTCTGCCCTTACAACCTCAGAGCCTAGTGTTGGAGATGGATAAGTAAGCTAATTATTAATGTGATGAAGGTCTGTATGCACTGGGGACCATGTGAGGAACCCTGAAAAGACGATGTTGGGATAAACATTGGGCCTGAAGTTGAGTGAGGAAGGTTGGGAGAGGTGAGGCATAATAAGAGAAGGAGAAACATACATGAAAGTATGGAAGTCAGTGGTGACCAGAGCGCAGGGCAGTGGAGGGGCATGGTAAGACACGAGGTCAGAGAAGTAGGCAGAGGCAGGTACTGGATTGGATGTGAATGAAAGAGAGGAGTCTAGGATAACTCTAAGGCTTCTGGCTCACAACTGCATGTGGGCAACACCGTTTACTGAGATAGTGAATATAGAAGGAGGAGGAGGTTTGAAAGAAAGGCAGAAGAAAATAATTCTGTTTTTAATATTTTGAGCTTCAAAGGCCTGGGAACTGTTCAAGGAATGACTCTCAGTGGCCAGACAGATTTGTATAGGTCTGAGGTTCGGGTGTGAGTCCTGAATCCATGGATTTGGGATCATAACAAAATGGGTAGTTGAATCTACAGAAGTATATGAGGTGAAACAGGGAGAGATTATTCAGTCATCACTAATTGAACAGATATTCATTGAGCATCTACCATGTGAGAGGCACTGTTCTAGACCTTAAGGATATATCAGGGAACAAACCAAACAAGATTCTTGCTCTTGTGGTGCTTGGGGGAAAAGGGTTGGGATGACCTTATTAAATGGGAGGGCAAGGTTACAATTTTTATGCGGTGTGAAGGTGATGTTGTGCAAATTGTTGAATGGAGATGAGAAGGAAGTCCTGAGAGATATGTGAAGAAAGAGTGCTCCAGGCAGTAGGAACAGTCAATGTAAAGGCCCTGAGGCAGGAGCATAGCTGTGCATTTGAACAAAGAAAAGAACAGTGTGACTGAAACAGAGTGAGTAAAGGGGGAGGCATAGGAAGGGAACATGAACTCAGAGACGTAACAGAAAAGGCACAGGTTGTAGGGAGAAGTGCAGTGTTTGGAGCAGAGACTGACGTGTTACAACTTCTGTTGGTAAAGGATTCCTGTTTATAAAAGATGATAGACTTACGAGGTCAAGAAATCGAGACCATCCTGGTCAATATGGTGAAACCCCGTCTCTACTAAAAATAAAAAAAGTAGCTGGGCATGGTGGCACATGCCTGTAGTCCCAGCTATTCAGGAGGCTGAGGCAGGAGAATTGCCTGAACCCAGGAGGCGCAGGTTGCGGTGAGCCGAGATCGCGCCATTGCACTCCAGCCTGGGTAACAAGAGCAAAACTCCATCTCAAAAAAAAAAAAAGATGATAGACTTAGTAGGACAGGATTTGACCCCAGAGTCCTGGGACGTAGTTGCCATTTAAGGGATGGGAAGAACCAAAGGGTGTTTAGGGAAGTGGGTAGGTAGGCAGAGAGTCAAATCCAGGTGATTTAAAGAATGTTAGGATCTTAAAATTCTCCAGGATATGGTGACTAGTTAGACATGGTGACTAGTTATGTCAGAAAGGCCAGCAAGGCAGGAGAAGACCAGGGAAAAGACCTATCTAGAAGTCTAGGGAGGATAGCTTTGTAGGAAGAGACTCATGGAAGGTGCCAAAGGACATAGAAGGTCAAAGAGGATAAAACTTAGGAAACATCTTTTGGACTTGGCCATGCAGGGAGCCCTGTGACTGCTGCTAGAGTGACAGGTGGAAGTGGAAGTCAGAGTCACAGAGGGAAAGGTAGATAAAGATAGTGAACTCTTTGAAGACATATAGCCAAGAACGGAAGACGATTCCGGTCTGTGACTTCACAAAGGCATGGATTTGAGGGAATGCTCATCTTACTGATGATAGTACAGTGTTTCTCTCAAGTGTAAGACAAATGCAAGAGGACTTTTGTGTTCATAAAGAAAACCAAAGACAGAGAAAGGAGCAGGTAGAAGATGTCTGCATTACAGGTATTCTGAGTCTGCACTTTCCAAGCTTTGCCATCTTTTTTTTTTTTTTTTCATCCTTCAAAAGAGATTCTAGGAATAAGGATACATGAAACTGTCTTATTGCAAATAGGAAATGGGAAGAATTCTAGGACAATCTCATTGTGCCTTAGGGATTCTAAGTAGCGCAGTAAAGCCCCAAGTAGGTGAATTTGGACCTATTGCCACTGATTGATTCACTTCTTTCTACTCACACTCATTTTTCAGATGGGCTGGGCTCAAGTTCTTATCACGGATGGGAAGGATGGAGAGGTCAGTTAGGAAATAATCACCAAGGACTCGCCCAGCTACGTGATCAGTTGAGAACAGTATAAATTTCACTCCCTTTACTTTTGCACCCTCTGAGATCATATAGACTCTCAAAAATATTTATTTTCGTTAACCTCATGATAATATAACTGTGAAATTTTGCAAATGGTTTTCAGACTACACTTGCCATATTGAGTCATGTATACTGGTGTAATTACTTACTTAAGGCATATATTGAATCATAAATATCCTTTTTAAAGCCCTAAGATTTTTGAATCAGCTATGAAGTCAGAGTAGATGAAGAGTTTTTTCCCCTATTTGGTCAAATTAATGCTAAGAAGCTAGAGACATCAAGCCAAATTCTCTCACTGTGTGATTTTTATACAATTCTTACAGAATTATATGAGAGGCCAATTTACTTTTATAGGCCATTAGGGTAAAATTAGGATTCAGCAGAAATTTTCTAAGTTCGCTTCCCAGCATCAAATAGTAAGTACTTTATATTTAAAGGAACAGAAAACAAAACCCAAGATGGAGTAGCATTTCTCTTACATTCTGTAAGAAAACCGACTAGTTTCTATAGTGAAGCTGAACAATAATCCTCCAATAATGGCAAGTGAAGGGCAGCTGGACCTTGTGATCTGACCACTGCCCCTAAGTTTGTTCATGGGAGCTTTTCCTCATAGATGCTGCTGTCACTCCCAAGTACCTCATCTTAATCCTTTCTTCCAAGAGGAGGTTCTTAAGCCTTTCCTTAATTTCTGGATCACAACCGAAAAAAAAAGGCAAAACCAGCCATACAGGACAGAGAAAGAATAATAACAATAACAATTAGTTAACCCCATTCATTATGTAGCTTTTACAGATGAGGAAACAGGCATAAAATGTCAAGGAGGCTGCCCAAGCATAATTGTTGAACAACTACGAATTGCTGAAGCCAAGATCGAAGAACCAGGAACTGAATACAGGGATAATGTAAAAACAGTGAAGCAATCTGCCATACAAGGTATGGGTGGTAGATTGTATTTCCAAAATGGTTGCAGCAGTATCTCCCCTATCTTTGTCTCTGCAATTCAATTAAACATTATTTTACCGTCCACTCTGCGCTAGTCATGGAGATTGTCCTAGTTTGTCCCCCAGCAGTCCCACCCAAAATCCCCGAGACGAAGGCTCACGCGCAAGTAGTTTATGTGGGAGACTATCCTAGAAAATGCTTCTAGAGGAGTGGGGAAACGAGGCAGGAAAGCGAAGGCGGCCAGTGAAGAGTGTGTCATCGAACAAGTTGCCTCTGTGGACAACTAGACCTTGGTCCCCCTGGGGACTGCTGGGAAGCAACGTGGGACACGCTCAGTTATCTGTTAACAAAATTCCTGTTTGTTATTGGCTGAGAGATGCTTTCAGAAGGGTCAACTCTCTGGCAATCTGCCTTGCCCTGGGATCCGGCAGAGCAGCCTTTAGTATGTGGAATCCAGGGTGAGGAGGGGAGGAGCGTGGAGGGGGACTGAAAACATCTGCTGGAGAGACCTTTTGAGTCTGCAAGGCTGCCTGCCTGGGTCACTGTGGGAGCTCCCAGGAGTGTAGAAGAGCAATAAGAAAGAATATTTTTTTTTTTTTTTTGAGACGGAGTTTCGCTCTTGTTACCCAGGCTGGAGTGCAATGGCGCGATCTCGGCTCACCGCAACCTCCGCCTCCTGGGTTCAGGCAATTCTCCTGCCTCAGCCTCCTGAGTAGCTGGGATTACAGGCACGCGCCACCATGCCCAGCTAATTTTTTTGTATTTTTAGTAGAGACGGGGTTTCACCATGTTGACCAGGATGGTCTCGATCTCTCGACCTCGTGATCCACCCGCCTCGGCCTCCCAAAGTGCTGGGATTACAGGCTTGAGCCACCGCGCCCGGCCAAGAAAGAATATTAAGACCCGATTGAGGCTCACATGACCTGAATCAAATGGAATAGCCTCCTGAGGCTGTGTGTAGCCAAGCTTCCACAGTGGCTCCTGTCACTTTTCTCTCCGAGTCTCGGCCTACCTGAATTGTTATTCCTCTCGATTTCCCTTCTTCCTGCGAGTCCTCTAGTGCTCGTGGTGGAAGTGGGGCAATATCTGTCTGCCTGCACGAATGTCATTCAAAGAGGCTGTGTCGTGTGCTTTGTGCAGCACAGGGCTCATCGGGGGTCCTTAACACCAGCTGCTGATGAGTTTAGTTGAGAGTTACTGAAAAAACACTGTATTAAAACCTGGCTTACAATGTGATTTTCCTTTATCTGACAAGAATTATTTATCTTGGATACATCTACAGTAATTCAATTATGTTGACTGGGTGCCCAACCCAGATGACCAAATCTCTCCAAATTGGAAACTAGAGAAAAGCTATGAGAAAGGCTTAAGTTCCTAATCTGAGTGCCTTAATTGTACGCATTTTCCTTTTGCAAAGATGTGGGTTGATCTATCATATTGCATTTTCCAAAGGTTTGTTCTCGGGGCTGGAAGTAGTCTAAACAGCAGAAATTTATCTTAAGGAATTGACTCCTCTGCTTGTGAGGGTTGGCGATGTAAAATTTAGGTGTCTGCCGGGTTAGTTTATTCTGAGACCTGTCCCTTTGGCTTGTAGATGGTGGCCTTCTCTCTGTGTATTCACATGGTCTTCCCTCTATCCTATCTGTGTCTTAATTTTCTCTTCTACAGGGCACCAGTCATATTGGATTAGGGTTCACCCTGATGACCTCATTTTCTTTTATTTCCCTCCGTTAAAATTTTGCCTTTTAAATGCATTTGTGTTTCTTCCCAGCTCTATTGAGGTATATTGACAAATAAAATTATATGTATTTGAAGTAAAAAACGTGGCGATTTGATGTACATATATGTTGTGAAATGATTGCCATAATCAAGTTTATTAACACATCTATCACCACATACAGTTAGCTTTTTTGTGTTTGTGAGAGAATACTTAAAGTCTACTCTCAGCAATTTCAAGTATGCAATATTAGTATTACTAACTGTAGTCACCATGCTGTTCACGAGATACTCAGAACTTACTGATCTTACAACTGAAAGTTTGTACTCCTTGACCAATATTTCTTAACTCTTCCACTCCTCTCAATCCCTGGCAATCACCATTCTACTCTGTTTCTATGAGTCTTTTTATTTGATTCCACACATAAATTATACTGTACAGCATTTGTCTGTGTCTGTTTTGCTTATTTCACTTACCATAATGCAAAGCATCAATAATTTTATTATGTTTCAATTTTATGACATGATTCTGAGGTTCTCAAGAGTTGTGAGAAAATTCCTTGGTAAAATACATGATACTCCTTGGAGGCAAACTTCATTTGACATTCCTTATCACTTTCCAATTATTTATGAGTTTAAGCTAAGGCAGATTGCATTTCCATAAAGTGACCACAAATATTAAATTTTACAAGGCTGTAGTTTCACATTAATAATAATGAAGTTTCAGAATTCAAAATTAGGGGTTAAATAACTGGGAAGTGTAATCTCTCAATCTGCAAGCATATTATTTGCCTTTTAAGCATCATTTAAGGAAACATAGGTCAGTGGCTGTAGTATGTGTTTTAGGAAACACAGCAGATTGTGTTGGAGAGCTGGATGCTTCACTCCCTGTTCACACTAACTTTGCAGTTTTTTAAAAAGCATGGAAAGAAGAATGTTAAATTTGGAGAGAAACTTATGGTAGGCACATAGTTTAAAAAAAAAAAAGAAAGAAAAGTGGGTACAGTGGCTCACACCTGTAATCCCAGCACTTTGGGAGGACAGGGTGGGTGTATCACCTGAGGTCAGGGGTTCAAGACCAGCCTGGGCAACATGGCAAAAACCCATCTCTACTAAAAATGCAAAAATTAGCTGGGCCTGGTGGTGCATGCCTGTAATCCCAGCTACTCTGGAGGCTGAGGTGGGAGAATTACTTGAACCCAGGAGGTGGAGGCTGCAGTGAGCTGAGATCCTGCCACTGTACTCCAGTCTGGGCAACAGAGTGAGGAAAAGAAAAATCAGACAAATTATGTTAAAATTTTATCTTAGATTTTCATGAAAGACGTGGAAGTTCTACTCTGAAGAAGCCCTACTCTGAATTTTTGATTGGCCAGGAGAGATTGTGATATTTGACCTGTCTGAATGAAAGCTCCATTTTAGGTATCTGGAGAAGCAGCAAATCTCTACTGTTAAAAAAGAAACAATAAGCCCAGCTTTGCAGGAGGGTATGACTCATCCGCTTGAGAATAATTAATTAGTCCTTTGGCATAAATTCTGAGTCTTTTGATATAAAATATTAATGGCAATTACATGTTTCTAGAAGCTTTTAATACTCTAATAGTAGACTAGAATAAGACTAAGAGGGCAATTAATAAATTTAAAACCTCAATGAACTTTATTACAGGAGCAATAGAAATTGACATTGCTCCAATTCGTTATTTTACTGTAAGAAAGATTATTGAATATATATGTGCAAACACTTCAGTTTTTATTTCAGGAAAGCCCATTTAAGGAATAATTTGCATTTCCCCTCCCATCCCTGATCTCATGAAACTCACCCCTCCTTATATGTCATTTCCATTCCAAGGTTTCTTGTGCTGGACTGTTGTTATTAAACATTAGATATGGTATTTTCTCCCCACTCTTACCCCCAAAAACTCTGAAGAAGTTCAGACTTACTGTGATTAGTCATCCATCCTCTGGGATCCCTGGCGCAGAATTAAACATACACAGGCATGTGTGCATGTACACATATTCTCCATGCAGAGATTTATATATGCATTCTTCCAATTTGCTGAGACTGTGGTTTCTGGGGACAAAGAAAAACCAGAATTCCCCTACACAGTAGTTCCAGGGGTGATGGCGGAAAAAATAGTTACGGTCATGTATAAAATCAAAATTTTCCTCAAGAAATGAAATACTTAGTAAATGCATCCAGACACAAAGCTTTATTTCCTATGACATATGCTTGGGGTTTAACTGGTCAGCACTTGGCTGAGAGCCAAGCCTCAGAGCACCGTCTCCTCTTAATTACAATTTTTAGAACAGATGCAGAATGTGTTTGTTTAACTTCCCTCCTGCACACACACTATACCCTACTCACCGTCTCAGCTGATCCCACAAGTTAAACTCAGGAGGTAGGGAAGGAAAAGATACAGCTTCATTTTTCCCTGCTGAAATTGGGAGCTCACCAAAGTTGTAAGCTGAGGATAATAATCCATTCCTGGAAAGAATTCTAAGACATATCTGTTTATTATTGCTCAGGCTCAGGGCAGTTTCCATTGCTGCTGTGGCTAAGAGAACACTATGCAAAGGTGGAAAGTCCACAGTGCCCCACCCTAACTGCTTTGAGGAGAGGATTATTTCATAGGAGAGAATATTAATTATCAATCACAAGTATATATCATGATATCATTTCCATTTTTCCAGGACTGAAGCTTTTTCTATAGTATTTATGCTCAGAGCCATAAATTAACTTAAAGGCTTCAAGACTATCTAGTCCAATTCCTTCCTTTTCTCTGTGAAGTAATGGAGGCACAGGAGGGCAACCAGCCAACGGAGGCAGGACCAAGGCCAAACAACTCTTCCCAGATCACTCCTTGAGGCCTCTTACTTTGTATTCTGCCATGCAGGGAGATACACAACCCAAACCAGTTTTTCCTTCCTGGGAAATCTTCCTCTAAGTTACCATGATTGATTTCTCTTTGGGAAACTACTTAATTTCCCGTAAGCAAATTCTTATCCCAGAAAGATACAGATATTACTATGTATTTTAAAAACAATGAGTCACAACTGGACTTCAATTTCCCTTCCCGTCTTCTCCCCTCCCCTCCCCTCCCCTCCCCTTCCCCTTCCCTTCAATCTTCAATTCCCTCTCTTCTCTCTCTCTCTCTCTCTCTCTCTCTCGACGGAGTCTCACACTGTCATCCGGGCTGTAGTGCAATGGCTCAGTCTTGGCTCACTGCAACCTCTACCTCGCCTCCCAGGTTCAAGCAATTCTCCTGCCTCAGCCTCCAGCGTACCTGGGATTACAGGTGTCCGCCACCATGCCTGGCTATTTTTTTGCATTTTTAGTACAGACGGGGTTTCACTATGTTGGCCAGACTTGTCTCCAACTCCTAACCTTGTGATTTGCCCACCTCAGCCTCCCAAAGTGCTGGGATTACAGGCATGAGCCACCACGCCCAGCCTGGGCTTCTGTGTTTTCACATATCTTTTTTGAGAAATAAGCTACTGGAGGAAACTAATACACAAATGAACAATGAGATTTTTTTTCTAACAGAAACAACTGGTTCTCTTATATTTTTGCTGTCCAAAGAAGAATAACATTAAATTTTTTTGCTAAGTGTGTCCAACAGCTGACCCCTGGACCAAAGATTTGTGCACTACCTCCCATAGTGTGAAGTGTTTACCGGGCAGCTAGGAGCCACGGTTTCCAGATTCCTTTCTGTCTGAATGTGGGCATATGGCTAGTTTTGGCTGATAGGAATGCAAGAGAAGCCAAGGCACCATTTCCAGACCAAAGAGCTTAAAAAGCAAATTTTACTGCTCCACCTACCTTTCCACTTGCTCTTCTTCAGAGACTAGCTACATCCACAAGGGAAGCACAGCATCAGAAAACGGAAGCAGCATGCCTCCTGAGAGCCTCTAAGTTACCATGTAAAAACTCACTTGCTCACCAAAATGTCAGCACTGGACTATGAATGAGAAATCAACTTCATTTTTTTTTTTTAACTCTGTACCTGTCATCTATTGCTATGCAACAAACCACCCCAAAAGTTAGAGGCTTAAAGTAACAACAATTATTTACCTTACTCACAGAACTTTAATTTGGACAAGGCTCTGTAGGGACAGTTGCCCTCTGCTCCACGTAGCATCCTCTAGAGTAGATCTGCCGGGGGCTGGAGGGCTGACTTTCAAGGTGGTCTCTCAGACGGTGGGCAAGTAAGTGCTAGGAATCGGCTGGGCGCTGGCCTGAGGGCTGGAGGTCCACAGATCTGCTCCATTCTGGCCTCTTCATAGGCTGCTTGACTTTCTCATGGCACAGAGACTGAGCTCCAAGAGCAAATGTCCCAAGAGACAGAAAGTAGAAGCTGACACTTTTTCGAAGTTTGGGCCCAGAAACTGACACAAATTCACCACTGCTATAACTTATTTATCAAGCAGAGTGCCCAGATTCAAGGTATTAAGATGTAGATGCCAGTTTTCAATAGGAAGAATGTTAAAGAATTTGGGGAGCATGTTTTAAAATCATCACTTAAACCACTATGATTCTGAGATTTATATGTTACAGCAACTAGTATCACAGTTACAACTACTACATTGAAAGAAAAGAAAACGCACCAGCTCTATAACGGTCACAGGTTCTTTTAATTATAGGTCACAAACCAGCCAACCAACGAACAACCAACAACAACAGCGCAGGGGTGGGAGGGCTTTAACTTTCACCAGTAAACAAAATGACGACACCTTTAGGGGACCACTGCAAAGCCTTTGATCTCAGCTTCAAAACATACTTGCAGATCTCTTATAAGTCAGCGTAATAACGGTGAATAGTGCAGGATAAAAATGTGCAAAGAACACAAATAGATGATTTACAGAAGAAAGGAATAGTCAATACAGAAAAAAACCAAAAAAACAAAAAACAACCTGTCACGGTCATTTGCTGGGTTGGCGGCTCAAGATCCATTTCCCTTTCCTGACAAGACTCTGATGTTCCTAGAGGAATTATCGCTATCTCTCTGGCTATATGGTTCAGTGGGATTTTAATCAGGGCACTGCCCATTCTTAGCCTCAGAGCAGGCAGGTGGCCCAAGCTAAGTCAACTGGAACTTGAATCTTGAGAATGAAATAAAGGGACCAAAACTGTTGGGTTCCATTTAATTCTTGTGACTACGTCCTGAGCAGACCCAGCCCAAGGATGCTCTTCTATATTGAGTCCAATGCTGAAGTGCCTGCTTCCTCACCTTCGGAAATGCCTGTCCTGTCTATCCCTAAGCCTGGAGGATCTCCAGCCTCTCTTTGATTTTGTGGGCCTCTGATGTCCTTTCCCTGCATTCCCTTTGATTTAACGCACCCAGAATTGTTTTCTGCTGCTTACAAGGAAAGAACATTGATCTGTACAAATGTTCATTTAAAACAATAATGAACTAAATACATATTAAGGCAGTAAGACACAATTTTACTTATAAAACTAGAAGAGATTCTTAAAAATGAATGGTACTATCCAGTTTTTTCAGGTTTTAGAAAAATGACTCTCTGCATAATTACTGGAGGCAGTGTAAATAATTTTGCTGGAAGGCAAGGTAATATATATTAAAAAATTTAAATGTATACACATGTTGATCCAGTCATATAAAAATTCTATGTAAAGACTTAGCTGCCAAGTATATTTATTGCTATACTGTTTATATTAAGGAAAAATGAAAATAATTACATAAATTGGATGACCATATAATGTATCATTCAAAACGGAATACTTTTGAGAGTACGAGGAGGCTCTATTAATAATTATGCCTGTAATTCCAGCAATTTGGGAGGTCAAAACGGGAGGATCACAAGGTCAGGAGTTCGAGACCAGCCTGGCCAACATGGTGAAACCCCATCTCTACTAAAAATGCAAAAATCAGCTGGGTGTGGTGGCAGGTGCCTGTAATCTTCAGCTACTCAGAGGCTGAGGCAGGAGAATCATTTGAACATGGGAGACGGAGGTTGTAGCGAGCCAAGATCGTGCCATTGCATTCCAGCCGGGGTGACAGGATGAGACTCCGACTCAAAAAAAAAACAGTAATAATAATTATGCCAAGACAAGAATCATAAACCAAGTCTGTTTCAAGCAAACCAGGATAACAGTGTTCACCTTGTATATAACCATGATCAGGAGTTACTACTATAATGGTACCATACATCCAAACAACAGAATCAATCAAGGTATTAAAATGAGTATAATAAAATTACTTATTTATTTGGGTATGTTTCTGGAACTTTGTACCATTTAAATGATTTGCTTATCTATTTTTGTACCCATTTAAAAAGATTATGGTTTCATGGTATGTTTTACTGTATGATAAAGCAAATCACCCAATATTAGTTTTTTACAATTCTTTCAGATAAAATGTATAATAGTTTGCCCACTTCTCCAACATGTTAAATTATATAATACTTTGGGAAGAAAATCAGGTTTAAATATTCTGCTTTCTAAGAATATGGAATTTATCTACCTTTGGTTTCTTTCATATTGCTCAGTGGAATTTTATAGTTTCTCTGCATTTCTTGTTATGTTTGTGCCTGGGCATTTTACATTGTTGTTATTATAAATACTGTTTCTTCATCATTTCTATATAAAATGTTACAGATTTTTGTACATCTATATAACCAATCCTTCTACTGATTAGCCTTTTCAATTCTAATTAGAATTTCATTACATTTTCCTCACTTTTCCAAGTTGATGATCACATTATCTAAAAATAACACTTTTGCCTCTTTTTCCCATTTTGTTTTATTGTCTCTTACACTTGTTGGTATTTCCTGAATGAAGTTTGACAACAGCAGTGTTAACCAGCATCAGATCTATTTCTGATAGTGTGCTGTATTCTTTGGCTTCTCACATACTTCTCTCTCTCCTCAATTCAACTCCTTAACTTCCCCTGCTAACTGTTACTTATTCTTCAGATCTCAGTTCACCTCTTCTAGGATGACCAACTCTGACAGCCGGGACCAGTCCAGGTCTCCCTACTACATTCTCTTAGTGTATCATGTACCCTTACTTCATTGTACCCATTACAGTTGTAATTTCAGGCTTATTTGCATAGTGATATGACTAATGGCTGTCTCCTCCATTCATCTACCAACTTTGTGAAATCTAAAAACTCATCAGATTTTGCTCACATTGGTATATCTAGTACTTAGTAAAGGGCTGACACAGTCAATACGTAATGAGTACTTATTGAATTCATTCTAGCATTTTATCATTAAGCATGACACTGCTCATTTTTTGTTACATTTTGTCTATCTATAGTACTTTATTATTGAATTTTAGAAACTTTTTATGAGTTTAATTTGTTAATTGTCCAGAATTGGACAAGTACCA
Source organism: Saimiri boliviensis (assembly GCF_048565385.1). Lineage (NCBI taxonomy): Eukaryota > Metazoa > Chordata > Mammalia > Primates > Cebidae > Saimiri > Saimiri boliviensis. The sequence goes on along the minus strand of NC_133457.1, from coordinate 7,782,619 downwards.
ATTATTCATTAATTAATGATTTTAATTTATTCATTGTCCAGAATTTGAAATGATTCCCTGAAATGCTCACATCATAAGAAGTCAAAGCAGCCATTTAAAAGTTGAACTGAAGGCTTGGAAGTTTTTTTTTTTTTTTGAGAGCTTTCATCTGTGACAACTTGGTATACACTGGCCATAGAGTGGAAGGTTATCGCATGCAGGGGCTTCCACTCTCCCTCACCATCAATCTTTGTCCCTCTGAGATTGTTTTTGCCAGACATTCCTCTTCTTGCTTCTGCATAATTTTCTTGAGAAAGGGAATTCAGTGTTGGTCCTTCTTGGAAGCTGGTCCAAATTCAACTGTATATTGAAAAAAAAAATCCTTGAGGTTTGGGGTATGCAAAATCATGTTAAGTAAATAACTACAGCTATCCACATGGATCTTTCCATACGAAGAAGTGCTGGAAGAAGGGGCATTATAAGAGTAGCTCCACATTTTACTGTATTTTAGATCATTCTTAATTTAGAAATCTATTTGAAGAGTCCCTGACATTAGTCACCCAGTCTTGGCTTGAATATCTTTTCTGCAAGAAAACTTATTACCTCTCAAAATTTTATCGAACAGTAGAGAATCTGACATATTTTAATATATCAACACAAAATCTACTATCTTTGCTCAGACAGTCTCTGTAGTCTATAATCTTCTTAATCTCTATATAAATTTTCTTAAATTTTGTGGAATTGAATACGGTAAACATTTTTCTTTGTGATTTACTTCATAGCTTTCGTGTATAAATGACAGACAAAAATAATGAATAAACAACTAACAGAATAGAAAGTAACAAATACTCAATAAATACATGAGGATTCAACCTCATACTAATCAAAAGTATGTACATTAAAATTATGAAATCTATTTGCTTGTAAAGTTGACAAAGATAGAAAAAATATAATATTGATTAACTTGCTAGGGTATAATATAATGAGTTTGCTCATACACTACAGATGAGAATTAAACAATCACAATGATATGACAGTGATCAGAACAAAACTTAGTGTGACTGCTCATTTTATGTGTTCACTTTGTAACCCATGACAACCACATATTTGGTCAAACATTCTAGAGTTTTTGCAAAGATTTTTTTTAGATGCAATTGACATTTAAATCAATAGACTTTGAGAAAAGCAGATTATTCTTCATGAAGTGACAAAGAAAGAAAGAAAGAAAAAGAAAAAAGGAAAGAAAGGAAGAGAATGAAAGAAAGAAAAGAAAGAAAGAGAAAAAAAGAAGAGAAAGAAAGAAGAGAAGGAAGAGAAAATGGTCTTCCCCGAAGAAGAGGGAATTCTGCCAACAGACTCCCTCTGGGCTTGAGCTACAGCATGCACTCTTCCCCTGGTCTCCAGCTTGCTGGCCTACCCTGCAGAGTTTAGATTTCCAGCCTCTACAATAACATGAGCCAATTATGGATATTCCTTAAAATACATGTGCATACACATACATATACCCATCAAGACACAGAGAAATAAATATATATATATTTATATATATATATAAATATATATATATATATATATAAATATATATATATATGTCATCCTAGTGGTTCTGTTTCTCTAGAAAACCCTGTCTAATATACTTAATTATACTTAAACTTAGTAATACCATTTCTAGGTATCTATTCCAAGAAAATAATTATAAATATAGTATAAGTTTGTGTAACAAAATGGAAAAAACAGTAATATTCAAAATCATTGAGAATAGATAAATTATGCCAATATATACCCATAAAAGGAATGAAGAGATGATATAGTCCACAATCACTAAAAATCCTGTGTTAGAATAATAGTTATTGATACGGGGATATGCTTATATGTGACATACCCATAGCCACATCCCTAGCCCCGTGTCTATTTTTCTATATAGCTGTCTATCTATATCTGTGCCGTCTAATGCAGTAGCGACTAACCACATGTGGCTCTTGAGCACTTAAAATGTGGCCAGTCAGAAAGTGGAACTGGAGTTTTAATTTAACTTAACTTTAATTAATTTGTAATTTAAAAACCTTATAGACCATTTAGATATTAGAAAACCTTTAAGTGGGCTGGCACGGTGACTCTTGCCTGTAATCTCAGCAGTTTGGGAGGCCGAGGCAGATGGATCATCTGAGGTTGGGAATTTGAGACCAGCCTGACCAACATGGAGAAACCCCGTCTCTAGTAAAAAATACAAAAAATTAGCCAGGCATGGTGGCACATGTTTATATCCCAGCTACTCAGGAGGCTGAGGCAGGAGAATTGCTTGAACCTGGGAGGCAGAGGTTGCTGTGAGCCGAAATTGTGCCACTGCACTCCAGCCTGAGCAACAAGAACAAAACTCCATCTTAAAAACAAACAAAAAAAAAAAAACAACAAAAAACAGAAAGAAAGAAAACCTTCAGGTGTATTTGAAACAACTTGAGTATTTCAATCTGCTTTTTTAACTTTAAATTTTATGAAATTGAAATATAGATAAGTATTTTTGATGAAAATTGAGTGCCAAGATTAGAAAATTTGTAACTGTAAAATACATGCTATATTTTAATGTGGATTGTATTTTTTTTAAGTTTTCTATAATGGATACACATTACGTTTATAAAGAAAAGTATTATTTCAAAAAGAAAATATAAGTTCACCTTTAGCAGCAAGAAATAATAAAAATATTTCCAAACGTGCCTTCACAAATATTCTACTTTTCAGGAATATGAGTCTCTAGACTATCGGGAAAATGACATTTCATTGAGCTGTACCTAAAATTAGAGTAAATCAGTTTGGATACACATGTGGGAACTTGAGAACATTTGTTAATATTTCAAATCCAATTATTCAACACATTTTGTGAGAACTCTTTTCTTGAGCCATGAATAATTTGTTACTATCATTCTGAATTCTGGCTGTGAGTTAATGTTCTCCTATTCCTGGGGGAATCTTACAGTTAAATTTCAAAAAGATAAACTGTCTTTGGAAACTATGTGAAAGACTCATTCCCAATCAGCCCTGGTCTTGTGGAAAAGTCACACTTTGCTTAACGAAAGAGAAAGCCTGCAGTTTTTATTGACTTTTTCCCCTTTCATTGGCAATATAGCAATTTGTAAGTTATCTTTGAGGAAGATTCCTTATCAGAAAGTTTCTGAAACAGAAAGTTTCTGAAACTGTTGAGTTAGTCGAATGATCACTCCTTATCATCTATCTTTCATTCCATACTGTGGGGCAAAACACTGAGGTTCTACAGGGATTGCAGGGATTAAGCCTATGCTATTTGTGATTTTCTTCCTATCTGTGGTCCAGTTAACTGTTAAGTAACCCTCAAAATGGAAAACATGAACTACTAAGTACTAGCATTGACTATGCATGGGTGAACACTTCTGTCTCTTTTAAAGACAAAGGTACAGCTATTATAGAAATAGTATGAAAGTTCTTCAAAAAATTAAAACCCCAGCAATCCTACTTCTGGGTATTTATCCAAAGGATATGAAACTGGTATGTTGAAGAGTTGTCTGCACTCCCATGTTCACTGCAGTATTATTCACAATAACCAATCATGAAATGCCCGTCAATGGATGAACAGATAAAGAAAATGTGGTATATATACACAATGGAATACTATTCAGCTTTAAAAAAGAAATGAATCTTGTCATGTGTGACAACATCGATGGACCTGGAGGACATGCAAGCAAAATAAGCCAGGAACAGAAAGACAAATACCACATTATTTCTCTTATATGTGGAATCTAAAAAGGTTGAACTTACAGAAACAGACTAAAATAATGGCCACCAGAAGCTAGGCCGTAGAGGGAATGGGGAGATGTTAGTATAAGTATTCAAAATTTTAGATAGGGAAATAAGATCAAGAGATCTGCTGCACGTTATGATGACCATGGTTAATAACAATATATTATATACATGAAAACTGTCGAAAGTAGATTTTTAAGCATTATTACCATTAAAAAACAGCAAGTATTTGAGGAATGTATCTGTTAATTAGTTTGATTAGCCATTCTATAATGTGTACGTATTTCAAAAAATTATGTTGCACACCATTAATGTACAAAATTTTGTTTGTTAATTTAAAAAAAGAGAATATATTTAAAATATAAAGACAAGGAAGCTGAGTTTCACATATATTAAGTGTGTAGTAAGTGACACAAATGACATCTATCCACGTCTCCCAACGGCAGTGTTTTTTGCTTTACTTCAAGTACTTCATTAAACAACATGTTATAACAGAAATATTTCCTGTGTATTGTACATCGGGAAATAAAGGAAAGATTTTCCTCAACAAGGTGGATAACCACGCACATCTATCTCTCCTTGGAATCCTTTTAAAGATCAAAAGAAAAAAGAATTTTAATGCACAAGGACTGCTAAGGTTTGGGTATTTGCCTCCTCCAAAGCTCATGTTGAAATTTAATCCCCAATGGTGGAGATGGGACCTAGTGAGAGGTGTTTGGGTCATAAGGGTGAATCCCTTATGAATAGATTAATGCCTTACCTGAAGCAGGCCATGGGGGAGAGTTCTTACTCTATTACTTCCTGTGAGAGCTGGTTGTTCAGAAAGTCTGGCACCTTTCCCTTTCCTTCTTCTTCTTTTTTTTTTTTGAGATGAAGTCTGTGTTGCCCGGGCTGGAACGCAGTGGCATGATCTCAGCTCACTGCAACCTCTGCCTCCAGGATTCAAGTGATTCTCCTGCCTCAGCCTCCCGAGTAGCTGGGATTACAGGCATCCACCACCACGCCCGGCTAATTTTTGTGTTCTTTGTAGAGACAGGGTTTCACCATGTTGGCCAGGCTGGTCTTGAACTCCTGACCTCAAGTGATCCTCCCACCTCAGCCTCCCAAAGTGCAAAATGGTTGGGTTGTTAGGTTCTCTCCTTCTCTCCAGAGTTGGATGACAAGCTCCTCCTCCTCACAGAGTGTCTAATCAGTTATTTGCTGTCACGCTGTTAAACAAAAACAGAGAGCCTGGGTTCATGGACATTTGAGGCAAGTTTTCTATATGAGAAAGATACAAACCAACAGAATAAGCAAACTGGATTCACAGAAAACACAGAGAGAGCCAAGGAAATCACTAAGAAGGTGGGGAAAAAAGAGAGAATTAGAGAATAGGAAATAAAGGATAAGAAATTTGGAGAGGTCAGTTTGGGACACTGAACTTGCAACCAATAGAGAAGAGGAAATTGTCAAAGAAATAATATTTTCAAAAATTTTCAGGACCAAAGGACTTATCAGATTAAAAAAGCTCTTCATGTGCCCATGTCCATTCATGAAAAAAAAAAAAAAGAAACACACTAAGATAGATCTTCATGAATTTTAGTTCACTAAGTGAACTAAATTTGGTGAATAAATTTTAGGACACCAGCGATAAATACATGATACTAAAAGTTTGTGGTGGGGAAGACTTCATATACAAATAAATGAAATTAAAGTGGCATTAGACTTCTTAAACCAACATCAGAAACTACGATGACATAGAGCAATGCTGTCATAATTTGGAGGTCGCCGATGCTCAACATACCATTTTTCATTCGTTTGTTGTGAGACAGTCTCACTCTGTCGCCCAGGCTAGAGTGCAGTGGTCCAATCTCAGCTTACCACAACCTCCACCTCTCCATTTCAAGTGATTCTCGTGCCTCAGCCTCCTGAGCAGCTGCGATTATAGATGTGCACCCCCACACCCAGCTAACTTTTATATTTTTATAGAGACAGGTTTTGCCATGTTGGGCAGTTGTTCTCAAACTCCTGGCCTCCAGTGATCTGCCTGCCTTAACCTCCCAAAGTGCTGGGATTATAGGCATGAGCCACTATGAACCTCAACACAGAATTTTATCCCAGATAAATCATGTATTAGTTTCCTGGGGCTGCTATAACAAAGCACCATCAACTGGGTAGCTTAAAACAACAGAATTTATTCTCTCACGGTTATGGAGGCCAGAAGTCCAAAATCAAGATGTCAGCAGAGTTGATTTTTTTAGAGTCTGTGAGAGAGAATCTGTTCCATGTTTATCTCCAGGCTTCTGGTAGTTGTCCGAAATCCTAAGTGTTGTTCTCTGCCTGTAGATGTGTCATTCCAATCTCTGCCTTTGTCTTCACATGGCTCTCTTTCCTCTGTCTGTGTCTTGGTGTCTTTATAAGCCTTCTTATGAGAACACCAGTCATAGGATTTAGGATCCACTCTAATTCAGTATGACCTCATCTTACCTTAACTAATCACATCTGTGAAGATCTTATTTCCAAATAAGGTGACATTCTGAGGTTCTTGGTGGACGTAAATTTTGGAGGAACACTTGTCAATCTTGTATAAACTGTTAATCAAGTGTGAGGGCAGAATAAAGATATTGTGGGGCAGGTAAGTACTGAAAAGTTATCCCTGCAATGCACCATTTTTAAAGGAAGTTTTTGAGGAGTGTACTTAAAGTAAGTAAACAAACTAAGAAAGAAGAAAACATGAGGCCAGGCAATAGTGAAGTAATGAGGAAACCGGAATTAAGAGTTTATGCAGTGCAGTAGAATGGAGCACTCTGGGATGAAGTCTCCAAGGGCAAGGGAAAGAAAATGCTCAGTATTTGATATCTTAAAGTATTTAGAAATTAAAATTTAAGGTCGTTTGATAGAGCTGAAACTCTAAAACAAAATAGAAGTTCAATCAGAAAGTGAACATACAGTCTGTTCTTGGATCAATATTAAACAATATTTACTTAGTTGTAAAATAGCAACGCTACCTCTTGACGTAACAGAAATGTAAGTGACTATATCGAGGAGGTGAGAATGGATAATTATGCTGGGTAAATTGCTAAATATTAATCATAATAGAAAGTCAGCAGATAATGTCTAAAATACGACATGAAATTGCAGTATTAGCATGTTATTTAGAAATAGGGAGTTACGAATTGAAGAAACTTGTCCAAGTATCATGTGTTGTTTCCATCCATTTGAGCTGCTATAACAAAATACCATATACTGGGCAGCATACGAACAATGGAAATTTATTTCTTGCAATTGTAGAGGTTGGAAAGTCCAAGATCAACATGTCAACAGTGTGGATATCTGGTGGGAGCCTGCTTTCTCACAGATGGTGCCTTCCGTCTATGTCCTTGTATGGTGGAAGAGACAAACTCCCTCAGGTCTCTTTTACAAGGGCACTCGTCTCATTCATAAAGACAGATCTAATCACCACTCCCCCACAAGGTCTCACTTTCTAATACCTTTATGTTGGGGGTTACGAATTCAAGGTATGCATTTTGGGGGACACGAATATTCAGAACTAACGTGGTAACTTCTGGAAAGTAGAGGTGGGCAGGAGAAGGAAGGTAGTGGCTATCTTTTACTATGAAATTTCTAGTATTCTATCTTAAAAAAACGTTTGAGCAAGTAATATTTTTATAGCAATGTAGATTAAAGAAATATAGTAAAATACACATGAGAATTATCTAAAGATCACACCTTGTAATTCCAGCACTTTGGGAGGCTGAGGCAGGCAGATCATGAGGTCAGGAGATCAAGACCATCCTGGCTAACATGGTAAAACACCATCTCTAATAAAAATATAAAAATTAGCCAGGTGTGGTGGCACACACCTGTAGTCCCAGCTACTAGGGAGGCTGAGGCAGGAGAATTACCTGAATCCAGGAGGCTGAGGTTGCAGTGAGCCAAGATCACGCCACTGCACTCCAGCCTAGGTGACGTAGCGAGACTCTGTCTCAAAAAAAAAAAAAAAACTAGAATTGTCTAAAGAGTGTGTTAAAATGCAGCTTCTGTGTTTGTATCTAGAGATTTTAATTTAGTCAGTCTGGAGGCAAATGAGATCATGGATTTTTAATTGTTTTGAATTGAGTCTCATAGAAGTGTCTCTGTGACTGCAAATCTACTGTAAAAAGTTTAAAACGCCATGATCAGCCCTCTCCAAAGTTCTACACAACCCTGTTCCTTGGCCTATCCTGAAGGTTACTGCCAGCTTCCCAAATAGAGTCATTAGGGATGGTTCCCAACCTCTGCTGAGGGGCTGCTCTGAGCCAGACACCATATAAAGCACTTTACACATGCCAAATCTCACAAAACCAATTTCACAGATGAGAAAAATGGAGGTTCCAAAAAGTTAATCCACAAGTCCAGCATCACATAACCTGCAGGTGGTACAACAAGTCTTACTCTTTCCATAATTCCAAATTGCATCTTGGACACATCTTTAAGCCTACGGGGCATCAGATAACAGCTAAGATCATTAGCCTCAGAGCTGCAGAGTGTGGTTCATTTATCACTGCAAATGTGTTCACGGAACGGAATTCCTGCTGACCTGGCAGAAGGACTCTCACGCAGGCGCTGCAGAGATTGCTGAATACAGCAACACTGCACAAGAGACATGATGGAGCTCCTGTGAGAGTCACCGAAACACTGACATAGCTTTGTTGCAGCAATGGGTGGCCAGGAAACAGCCACACAACACAGGGAGGAGATGAAGTGGTAAGATGGCGAGTTACAGGAAGAGGGGCTGATTTGCAACAAAGACTAGTTCTTAAGATGAAGTCACTAGTTAAAGAGAATCAGAAAGTAGCTGTAGACACCAAAGAAAGGAGTAAATTCTTAATCACAGCATTTATAATTTGAAGGAATTTTAGGGAAGATTCACCTAGTTCCCTCATTTTACTGATAATGATAATGAAGAGTAAGTAGATAATAAGAGTCAACGTTATTTGAATATCTTCCGTATGTCAGGTATTGTGCTAGGTAATTTCTCATTTAATCCGATGAGGTTGGTAAAAATTGTATCCCCATTTTGATGATGAGGAAATCAAGGCCCAGAAAAATGGAGATTCATCCAAGGTGACACAACTAGTTAGGGGTAGAGCTAGGGTTAGGATTCAAGCACCTGATGGCTAATTCTGGCTATTTTCTTCTGTATCATATAGCCAGTGTCTCTTCTAATGAGAATGTATGCAAACAGTCCTTGTAAGAACCAGGCAAATCCAGATCGAAATCCCTCTTTACCTTGAATTGTGTGACTGTCTCTCTGAGTTCAGGATCCCTCATGAAAGGAATGAAGATAAGGATATCTTACTCTCGCTTTGTCAGCATTAAATGAGATGATGTATATAAAGTACTTATTGTAATATCTGGCACATAGGAGGAACTCTACAAATGTGGTCTTTTTTCTTTTCCCCAGTCCTCTTGCCTCAGGTGTGGAAGTAGTATCTGTTTTATCTTTTTAGTATATGTCCTTTTAGATAGTAGTTATCATATGCTATATTCATCTTCCAGAGAGATTGACTATGTATTTACACACATATCAGGACACACATAATGAGGTATTTGTAGGAATATGTAAAAATAATTTTAACAAATTTATAGCCAAAATGACTCCTCTGCCTGTATTCCAAATATAATGAAGTTGTGTTTAACACCGGAGTCACTGGGAGCTTTAAAAATGCTGTGTCCAGGCTGCATTTCACACCAATTCAGTCAGGATCCCGGGGCCAGGTGCAGGCATTAGCAGTTTAAAAATCTCAAGTGATTTTAGCAAATTACTAACTCAGAAACTCGGGGGTGAGGCCTAGTAATGTGTATTTTAACAAGCCCTCCAGGGGATTCTGATACACACTCGAGTTTGAGAACCACTGGTCTAGACACCCAGTCTTCTCCTCTCCCTTATCTTCTGTCCAAACCAATCGACGATCATATCCTACTAATTTTATCTTTTAAGTGTGTCCCTCATATGTCAACCAATTTCCATCCTCAGCACTATTATCTATTCTTGCCCAGACAACTGATTATCCTGTGACCAGTTTTTCTTCCCTCCAATTCCTTTTTCTTTCAGCAGCCAGCGCAAGCCACAATAACTGTCTAACCACGTCTCTTCCCTGTTCTGAGGGGCGGCCCAGTGCCTGTAAAATAGAATCTGAACTCTTCAGCATGGTGCACAAGGCCCTCTGTAGCTGGCTTGGGCTAAGCTCTTTATCCTCCTCTTCCATCATTCCCTGACTCCATTCAGCCATACAGAATCTCCACAGTCACCCCCTCTTCTCCATGAACACGACAGGGATCATGGTTTTAAAAAAAAATCTACTTAGGGATCAAGAGCCAGGAGGCCAGGAGAGACTCATCCTTCATTCTGGATTGTCTATCTTATTTTTTTCTTGATAAATTTTATCCGGTAATTTTCACTGAATCAAAGGAAGTCCCTTGATAAAAACCTTTCTGGGTGCCCAGTCTGGGCTAAAGAGTCCTTTTCCATATCCCTACAGGACTAAGTGTATATCTTCACCTCAGCACCACTACATTAAATTAAATGATCTCTTTCTGGTTCAGTCACCCCAGCTAGACCATGATTTCAAGGCACATGCCACCTTTTATTGATCTTTATATCCCCTGCCTCTGGCACAATAAATGTTACATGGTAGATACCCAATATACTATGCCGTTCAGAACTAAAAATCTACAAAATAATCTACTCATCCACAGAGTTTCAAGCAAGTGAATTCTAGGCTAGCACTCTGCAAACTTAGATGTGCACACGAATCACCTGGAGATCTTGTTGGAATGCAGATTCTGATCCAGTAGACTTGGAACGGAGCCCAGAGACTCTGCATTTCTGACAAGCTCTCAGGTCATGCTGATGTTCCCGGCTCACAGACCACTAGCCATCCTTTGATTAGCACTGCGGCCATCCAAAGGCATGAAACCCAGGGTGCTTGTAGATCAACTTACGTCACACTAGAAAGACGTTTCATATTGCAGAAATGCCAGCACCTGAGAGGACAAAAGATAATTCGTGTTGTTTGCTAGTCTATTCTTATGATAGCCATCATCCTGGACTCTTCCCTGTTCTTCGAAAGAGATGGCAAATAGTCCTCTTGTGAGCGAGTCCTCTGTTCCCATCACAGGAGGTGAGAACTTCCTTATCAGCAGCCTTCGTGTGGAGGACAACTGCTGGTTATTATAGGATTTGCAATCTAAATTCATTCTGAGGAGTAGAAACTGTGGGGATGAAGAGAGGGAGGACAACAGGATTTTACCCAGAATCAGCGAGGGCTTATTCATTCATTCCTTTCTCCATGAATAAAAATAGGTATTGAACCTCTTCTAAGTTCCTAGCATTCTACAAGGCGAGAGAGTCTAGGGTTGTCAAGGTGGATAACGCAGGTCTAGAGAAGAAATCTGGCCAAAAGAAAACCCTAGGGTTCTGGGGCTGGCCTCTGGTAATCCTGCCGTAGGAGACGTGTTCTGGAAGTAGAGACAGGTTACTCTAGAAACATGGAAAAGCGTTCCAGTTTCGGGAGCCTGACAGGGCTGCATAGACTTCCCACTTTGCCTATTCAAATTTTCACTCCCACTGCCCACACTCAGATAAAAGATGTAGAAATCAGGTTTTAAATGTCAACTGCCGTTTTCCAGAGATAGCACAGGATTCTTAGTCATCTGTAATCCTGACCAGCTGTTCTACAGCACATTTTCTCATGTCATGTAAGGCTGCAGCGGGTTGGCCATGGGTCATTTCTGCACAGAACCTCTGAAAAATGGGTGCTTAATGCATACACCATGGCTCCTTTTTGAGGGCATGCAGTTTTGCTTCTAGACCACCCCATATTCAAATAGATTGGATGTTACGGAATGGTTCAAGATTTATTTGCTATTTTTAAAGGCTTTTTTAAAAAGGCTCTTCAGCCACTCACCACACTTGCTGTGGTCTCAAATTTCTAATCACACTGGTCTCCATACAAGCCAATTTCCCCACTTGCCTCAGCGCACAGACACACAGCTCTTTCTAGCTTTTGTTTTCTCATCATTGCTCATGCCAGTTCCCCTCATTGCCGTCAAACCAAACCATATTTATCCTTCAAGGTGAGTTTGTTCACTCATTCATCAAATTTGTATTGCGTGCCTTTTAGGTGCCAGGCACCATCCTGGGTATTGGGAGCATGGTGATAAACAAGATGGAGAAGCTCACTTCAGTGCCGCTTGGGGATACTGACAAGTGAATGGGCCATTATAACTCTCCCTAATGAGGGTCCAGAGGGAGAGATCCAGGTACTAAGAGAATATACAGTGGGGTTAGGATTCCAGTTTTAAGAATGGGTAGAAGATATTCCTAGGAAATTCCAATTCTAAATGCTTTTAGAAGAGTCCAATCTGAGATATAGATGTGATGAAAATAATTACCAACCCCACTGTATGGAAGGTGTTCCTAAGCAGGTGAGAGCCAGCCTGGAAGAATAAATAGGAGAGTGGAAGAGGTTCCTTGCAGTGAGAAATGACTGAGCTGGAAAGGTAAGCAAAGGTCACATTAGAAACTGACCTATAGAAACTCGTTCTAAGGCGTGAAAGAATTTTGTATCATGAAGAAACTGGAAGGAAACCACTGTGAGCCTTTAAGTAAGCACCTGATGTGAATCCCATTTATTCTTTGAAGTCTTCTTCAATTATTTAAATTCCAAGTGATTTTTCCTTCTTTGATTTCCAAAGCAATGACTGGCTGTACTTAGTAGTCTGACGCTGAATTCATGCGCTGTATTTTTATTAACCCATGGTCATTCTCTGATATTGGTTGCTGACATTTTGTGCCCATAGCACGATTCAGGTATTAGTTTTTGCTTGAATGCCCAACATTTATTTAAAATCTCCCTGTATTTACAGTGTGATTGCTTCTCCAATGAAACAATGCCACTTAATATCACCCCTCTTAGCTCTTACAGGCATCAAATTGTGCTGTGCTCTATACAACCGCAAATGACCAGACAGAAAACTAATTTCATACATTGATCAACATTATGTGGCATATCAGCGAAGGGGACAAGTTTCCCAGGTGCTCAATGTTCAGGAAGAACTATTATCTCAGAAGGTTACCTAACTCTAACGACCTTGACTTAGTGCAAACTCCTCAAGGTCAAGCAGAGTTATCTAATTAAAAAAAAAAAAAATCCCTCTCAATTCTTCACATAGTCCTGGATGTAGCACAAGGATTTATTTGAATTTGCATTTTTATTACTTAATTTACTCTTTTAAATTATGAAATGTCAGGCATTCAAATATGTATAAAGAATAATGTAAGGAATGTACATCTTTTCCATTTCCCAGCTTAAGAAGTAAAGCATTATAATGATAATTGGACTCCCACCTTACCTCTTCCCACTGAAAGATAACCATGCTCTTGAATTTGGTGTCTGTCATCCCATATATGCCTTTGTATTTTCACTCCAGTTCTCAGTAGCCATAAACATTCTGTGGTATTGCTTTTCAGGTTTAAAAATGTTGTACAAATGATGTCTTAATATATCCTTCTGCAACTCCTTCTGGTTCAGTATTATCTTTGAGATTTGTCTGTGTTTGCAGATGTAGCTCCAGTTTATCAATTTAGTTGCGGTATCACATGTTATTGTATGAGTAGACCACATTAGAACTTTCATGTTGGTTTCAGTTCCTCTCTAAAACACAGTGTTGCAGTGAACATGTTTGCATTTGGTTCCTGGTGTATATATGTGAGAGCTTCTCACACATACCTGTAGAGATCTAGTAGTGGGATTGCTGGGTTTTAGGATATTCGGGTCATCAATCTAACTAGATATTGCTATAGTGCTGTTTAAAGAATTCACACTCTCATCAGCAGAGGGTGAGTTCCTGGGGCTTCATATTTTTGATAACCATGTCATTTTCAGATTTAGGTATCTGATGTATCTTTATGCATATGTCTACACACACACACACACACACACACACACACACACACACCCCTACACATATCAGGGTTCTAAGGGGAAGACAAAACTTTACTAAATGAATAGAGTTGAATTTGGAACTTCCCAGATAGCAATCTCAGCAACTTGGAATTAATTGGATTCTTTTTAAATTATACAAACAACAACAGTATGGTAAAATAATATTAATAAAAAAAAGTTACATGATTAAAGTACAAAATAGCCTATAGTATTATCCCATTAACATAGTCATTTCATTTTTTAACATAATAGATGCTCATTGACTTGGTAATTTTACTCGTTGCCTTAACCAAACTGAATGATTTTTAAAACGAATTCACTGTTGGCTGATTTTACATTTTATGTATATGTTCCAAATATGTTTAGTCCTCCTACTGGTGTCCCATCAGGGCTGAGTTAGAGTGTAGTTAAATAACAACGAATAAAACAAACTTCCAAGTCAGACTTGTTTTTATTTTAGAAATTATCTCTTGCTACACTGTAATTCCCAAGAATGTCTCTGGTCACATAGAGCAGGTACTTTTCTGTATTTATTTTGCTGCAAAAATTCAGTATACACAAAGCAAAGCATGCCAAAATGTAAACAAAAGATTACAGCACAAAATAGAAGTTCATAAAATTACCCTCTTCTCATCTTTTTTTTCTTCACCAATTCCATTCTTTTGTCAATGTCCTGGTGAAGAGAAAGCATTAACTGTTGGTAATAGCAGCCTGACAGGTGGGTTTTAGAAGGCAATCAGTGCTAGATGAAATGTTAGCATCATCCTAGTGAAGACATGGGCATGGCTTTCCAGTTTTAAGCATGGGTAGAAGATATTCATAGGAAATTCCAATTCTAAATGCTTTTAGAAGAGTCCAATCTGAGATATAGATGTGATGAAAATAATGACAATCTTTTTCAGGCAGATACATCATCAAAATTGATGCCTGAACTGTGCAGAGCTTTCAAAGAAAAGTTAACTCTTACAGGTCGGTTTCCCCACTTCTCAGGAGAAACGAAATCATTCCTGGTTTCTCAGTTCTTCTTACTGATGTCTTCACTCAGAAAATTCTTCTCCTCAGATTTGAGATTGAGAACAAATGTAGCATGCTATTAGCCAACTGTTTTTGTGAAAAGTCCCTCTCATTTACCACTCTACTTCTAATAGATGATTATACATTCTGGTTAGAACCACATGGGATTATATATGTCAGTGGAGATATCTTCTTTCTCCTATGATGACCTCGTATCTTCACCATCTGCAAAATATATAAATATTCACTGCTTTTAATGTTACTGTATTTGTTCAAAATGTTCCTCCAGAGCCTACTCCTTTATACGCCGCATATAAAACAAATACAAGATTTTTGTCATTTTCAATGGTCAAAATAGAAGTCCAACTCAGGGTAATGTGATAATAGATATAAAGGAGCAATATATAAGGAGAATCCTAGACATCATTCTTTCTGGAAAAAACATTGGTACATTAATGATTTGACATTCCATGCTTAGCAAATTTAGTGGCTGCTATTATTAAATAGGTGCTTGAAGGGGTGTGCAATAGACAATGTCAGGGTTCTTCCCAGAATCCCTCTAATCTTTCTTTTCTCCACATTAATTTCTAGGACAATACTCCTTCCTTTTCTGTCTTCCCCTTCTTGGCCTCCCTCTCCAGCCATTGCCATGTGAGCTTTTGCTTCCAACATCACCACCTACTATTCTTTGAAGACTGCTTTAGCTACTGGATCTGCTCTAATCATATGCGCCATGAGCACCTGGAGTTTACATTCCTCCTGAGAGCAACTCTTGACCAATCAATGACCTAGGAGGAGGTAAGAGAGCCCCACTTTCTCTTTATCCAATTTGCCAGTCTGTGTCTTTTAACTGGGGCTTTAGCCCATTTACATTTAAGGTTAATATTGCCATGTGTGTGAATTTGATCCTGTCTTTATGATACTAGCTGGTTATTTTGCCCATTAGTTGATGCAGTTTCTTCATAGTGTTGATGGTCTTTACAGTTTGGTAGGTTTTTGCAGTGGCTGGTACTGGTTTTTTCTTCCCATTTAGTGCTTCTTTCAGAAGCTCTTGTAAGGCAGGCCTGGTGGTGACAAAATCTCTTAGCATTTGCTTGTCTGTAAAGAATTTTATTTCTCCTTTGCTTATAAAGCTTAGTTTGGTTGGATATTAAATTCTGGGTTAAAATTCTTTTCTTTAAGAAGGTTGAATATTGGCCCCCATTATCTTCTGGCTTCTAAGGTTTCTTGAGAGAGATTTGCTGTTAAGTCTGATGGGCTCCCCTTTGTGGCAACCCAACCTTTCTTCTCTCTGGCTGCCTTTAACGTTTTTTCTTTCATTTCAACCTTGGTGAACTAATAAGCAACTTGAGCCAAGTATCAGGATACAAAATCAATGTGCAAAAATCACAAGCATTCCTTTACACTAACAATAGGCAAGCATTCCTTTACACCTACAAGACAGCCCAATCATGAGTGAACTCCCATTCACAATTGCTACAAAGAGAATAAAATATCTAGGAATACAACTCACAAGGGCTGTGAAGGACCACTTTGGGAGAACTACAAACCACTGCTCAAGGAAATAAAAGGACACAAACAAGTAGTAAAACATTCCATGCTTATGGATAGGAAGAATCAGTATCATGAAAGAAATTTATTGCCCAAAGAAATTTATAGATTCAATGCTATCCCCATCAAGATACCATTGACTTTCTTCACAGAATTAGAAAAAACTATTTTAAATTTCATATAGAACCATAAAAGACCCTGTATAGCCAAGACGATCCTAAGCAAAAGCAAGGCTGGAGGCATCACATTACCTGATTTCAAACTATACTAAATTTATACAAAACAGCATGGTACTGGTACCAAAACAGATATAGAGACCAATGTAACAGAACAGAGGCCTCAGAAATAATGCTACACATCTACAACCACCTGATCTTTGACAAATCTGACAAAAACAAATAATGGGAAAAGGATTCACTACTTAATAAATGGTTTTGGGAAAACTGGCTAGCCATATGGAGAAAACTGAAACTGAACCCCTTCCCTACACCTTATACAAGAATTAAGATGGATTAAAGACTCGAACATAAGACCTAAAACTATAAAATTCCTAGACAAAAACCTTAGGCATATCATTCAGAACATAGGTATGGGCAAAGACTTCATGACTAAAACACCAAAAGCAATGGCAATGAAGCCAAAATTGACAAATGAGATCTAGTTAAACCAAAGAGCTTCTGCACAGCCAAAGAAACTATCATCAGAGTGAACAGACAACCTACAGAATGGGAGAAAAATTTTGCATCTGATAAAGGGCTAGTATCCAGAATCTACAAGGAACTTAAACAAATTTACAGGAAAAAAAAAAACAACCCCATCAAAAAGCGGGCAAAGGATGTGAATAGACACTTCTCAAAAGACGACATTTATGCAGCCAACAAACATGAAAAGAGCTTATCATCACTGGTCATTAGAGAAATACAAATCAAAACCACAATGAGATACCATCTCACACCAGTCAGAATGGAGATCATTAAAAGGTCAGGAAACAACAGATGCTGGAAAGGATGTGGAGAAATAGGAATGCTTTTACACTATTGGTGGGACTGTAAATTAGTTCAACCATTCTGGAAGACAGTGTGGTGACTCCTCAAGGATATAGAACCAGAAATACCATTTGACCCAGCAATCTCATTACTGGGCATATACCCAAAGGATTATAAATCATTATACTGTAAAGACACATGTTTATTGTGACACTGTTCATAATAGCAAAGACTTGGAACCAACCCAAATGCCCACCAATGATACACTGGATAAAGAAAATGTGGCACATATACACCATTGAATACTATGCAGCCATAATAAAGGATGAGTTCATGTCCTTTGCAGGGTCAAAGATAAAGCTAGAAACCATAATTCCCAGCAAACTAACACAGGAACAAAAAACCAAACACTGCATGCTCCCATTCATAAGTCGGAGAGCTAACAATGGGAACACATGGACACAGGGAGAGGAACATCACATACCAGGGCCTACTGAGGTGTGGGCGGTGGGGCTATGGGAGGGATAGCTTTAGAAGAAATACCTAACGTAGATGACGGGTTGATGGGTGCAGGAAACCACCATGGCACTTGTACACCTATGTAACAAACCTGCACATTCTGCACATGTACCCTAGAACTTAGACAGATAGGTAGATAGATAACAGACATTAAAAAAAAAAAAAAAAAGAAAGAAAGAAAAGAAAAAGCCCAACTTTCTTGACTCAGCTCAGGAAATCTCTGCAGCCTCTTAGATGCCTGAGTTCTCTTGAAGGAACAGGCTTAAGCTGCCCTCTATGGGACTTCGCCTGAGATGACATCCTTGTTTGCCTTCCACTCCTCTGTCTTGCTCTCTGTTTTAGTCCATTTAGGCTGCTATCACAAACTACTATAAACTGGGTGTCTTATAAACAAAGAAATCTATTTCTTTCAGTCCTGGAGGCTGGGAAGTTTATGATCAATGCACTGGCTCATTCAGCATCTAGTGAGGGACCTGCTTTCTGGTTCAAACGTGGTGCCTTCTCACTAAATTCTCACATGGTGGAAGGGTAGAGGAGTCCCCTTGTGTCCTTTATTCTAAGGACACTGATTCCATTCATAAAAGATCCACCCCCATGACTTAATCACAAACGACCTGCCTCCTAATACCATGATCTTGGGGGTTAGGACATCCACATACTAACTTTGGGGGAACATAAACATTCAGGCCATGGCATTCTTCATTAGTGTATCTCCAATACACTCTCTGTCTGTTCTCATGGAAATCCCAGTCAGGAGAGACACATCCTTTGACAGCAGTTGGGAAATGGGAGGGGCCAAATTGCAAAGTGAAATTTATCATCATTGCTACCGTCCTCATTCCATGATACACCTGAATTCAGAACATTGTAACACGAGTTTAAATACCTCATTTCTAGCAATACGCTTCTTCCTTAACAGAAATATGCACAGAATGGAAAAGATTTGAAGCCTTACCTGGGTTTATGATGTTTTGATCAAAGAAGGACTACAGGACTACAGACAGAATATTTTTTAAATGACTCCTGGTTTGACAATCCCCACTCCACCCCACCCCAAATACCTCCGCAGAGGGGTTTTCCATCTGGGGCAAAGCACCACAGTGAGATTCAGAATGGCTGAGAGATGTGCTGTATTTTGTGTGTGAAGTGGGGGTTGTTTTTAAAAGCAGACGCCGAAAAGGATGCCCTTCTGTGATTCCTCAGACACAAATACATTCTCAGGTAGATGGAGCCCTTTAAGACTAGCTTTTAGAAATCCATGCATTGGAAACTCTTTGTGTGTCACCCAGTATGTGTACCTCGGTATAAAAAACACTGGCCTCATCCAAGCTTTTCATTACACCGAGAAGAAGGTTTAGGACCAGAGCAATCAGGTGACTTCTCGAGATCATAAAGCTAGTTAGCAACAGAACTAAAACTAGCACTGGGGTCTCCTCATTCCCAATCTGGGGTACTTTTCACCAAAACCACCAGCTCTGTTATTATTTGTTACCATCACTATCATCATCAACATGATCACAATTTTAAATAACAGCTAATATTTATTAAGATTTTACTCTATGCTAGGAGCTGTTTGAAGCACTTCATATTCATTTACTGCTCACATTAGCCAATGACATAGGTTATATTATTACCTCCATTTTGCAGATAAGGAAATGGAAGCTCAGAGAGGCAATATGACATGCCCAAGATCACATGATGATTGCAGAAATAGGATTCAAATTTACAGCTGGCTCCAGGGTTCATTCTTTCAACTCCTGTTTCCTCAAGTGTTTTCTACAAAATACTAGCCTTATAAAATGTAACATCCACAGGATGTTACAAGATCCTGTGACCAAATTGATTTGATTACAGTTGCTCTCTCAGAATATTAATGGAATTTGTTATTTCATCAAAGACAATAAAAAGTCCTGCAGAAAAACCCGTATCTACTTAGCAGTGATTTCTAGAGAAATGATTTTCCCCAAATACTTATTAATATCCAACGAAAGGACCCCTATTAAAGAAATCTAATTTAGACTTGATATTGATAATACTAGTTGAGTGGTTCTCAACCTCTGGAGGCTCCACCTTCAGAGTTTCTGATTCTGCAGGCCTGGGGTGCAATCCAAGAATCAGCATTTCTAATGGGTTCCCAGATGATGCTGATGTGGCTGGTCCAGGGACCATACTTGTAGAAACACTACAGTTGATATTGGAAAAATAAAGACTAAGAAACAAGCCTTGGGTTTGGCATAAACAAGAAAAAAAAAAAAGATACAGTTCCATTTAAAAATATCTACATTAAAATCTTGAAAATGTACTTTACAATGAGCAAATAGAAAATCTGTCCTTTAAGTAGAAATATGTAATGAAAATATCAAACAAATGGACAGGTGAAAAGAAACGTTCAATCCCTTTAGGTAAACAAAAGATGAACAAAACAACATAGAGTGATAATTCTACACAATGGATTTATATTTTTAATTGTCAAATAGATGATCAGACTTAAATAATTCAAATAGGGATAATACTAGTTGATTATATTCTAGGCATAGTGTGTACTTTGGGCTTTATATGTATCACCTTCAACTTTTCAACAACTCAGAGACAGATTTTATTATTTCTGTTTCATGGCCTAACTTTAAGATAAACTTGTGTTCTATAAACACAGAGTATGAATCACTATGACAAAAAGTATGATTCATTACTGTGAATTCTTAGGTAAGATGATTCAGATATCTGTAGCTTCCATTTCCTTATCTGCAAAAAGATAAGGTACAACTCAGTAATTTCCAGTCACTAAGCTTTCTTGATTCCAAGAAAAAGTCAAGCTAATTTTCTGAAGAGACTCAGTTTGGCTTCAGGGAGCAGGGCTGGCCGAATACAACTAACCCAAGCTGTTGGCTAGAGATCTGTGAGAAAAAGTATTAAAGACATCATCTATTTCTGGATGTATAACATAGGATTACAACAGAAAAGTGCAGAAAACATTCGGAGAAATAATGAGTAATAATAACTAACAACAAAGAGGCGTACTTGATGATAATCATTTTGATTCTAGCAATGTTACCTGTTTTCAGCAGCAAGCAAACCACCTTGAGATATCTAAAGCTACCTAACAGCAATGATTCAACCAGGATTTACAGCAGTGTTTTGCAAACTTGAATGTACATTGAAATCATCTGAGAGCTTAAAAAGAAAGAACTGATGCCTCTGTCTTATTTCTAAAGAATGTGACTTAATTATATGATATGGGGTATAGGCTAGACTTTGTACTTTTCAAAAAAAAAATACCTGGGTGATTCTAATGTATAGACAAATTTGGGAACCATCAATGTATTGGGTTCTCTCTTGAGAGCATTTTTTTTTTTTTTTTTGAGACAGAGTCTTGCTCTGTCGCCAGGTACCAGGCTGGAGTACAGTGGTGCGATCTCGGCTCGCCGCAACCTCTGCTTCCCTGGTTCAAGCAATTCTCCTGCCTCAGCCTCCAAAGTAGCTGAGACTACAGGCATACACCACGACAGCCAGCTAATTTTTGTATTTTTAGTAGAGATGGGGTTTCACCATGTTGGCCAGGATGGTCTCGATCTCTTGACCTCGAGATTCACCCACCTCGGCCTCCCAAAGTTCTGGGATTACAGGCGGGAGCAATTTTTAATTATATTCCCTGCTATAAACTGAAATGTGTCTCTTGCCCACAATTTTATATAGTGAAGCCCTAACCCCATGTGACTGTATTGGAGAAAGGGCCTTTAAGGAGGCAATTAAGGTTAAAAGAGGTCATAAGGGTCAAGCCCTGATTTGACAGAATTGTTAACCTTATAAAAAGAGAACGCGACACAGGGATTCTCTTTCTATCCTGTGAGGACAAGGAGAGCAAGCAGCTATCTGCAAGCCAGGGAGACAGCCCTCATCAGGAACCTCACAGGCTGGCACCTGGATCTTGGTCTTCCAGCCTCCACAACTATATGAGAAAATAAATCGGTGTTATTTAAGCCACCCAGTCTTTGTCATGGCAGTCCAAGCAAAGCAATACATCTCCTCTTCAACCAACCCTTTCTGTTTCTGATCCACCCCTTATTCCTTCCTCCAGATGTTGGTAAAGCATATGATCATGCTGGTGCACCCTAGTCTGGGCAACAGAGCAAGACGGAATCTCAAAAAGAAAAGAAAAGAAAAGAAAAAGAGTCAATGAACTTGAAAGATGAATTATACAAACTGAAGAGAAAAAAGTTTGAGAAGAGAGCGGACAGAACGTTGGAGACTAGTTGAGTATCAAAGGGTCTAACACTCGTTTCACTAGAATTCTGTAAGTGAAGCAGAAAGACACTCGCAGGTATTTGAGGAAATAAGGACCAGACATTCCCCCAAACTGGTGAAAGATACAAATTTACAGATTTTAGAATCTAAAAAAACACCCTATTCAAAAGAAAAGAGAAAAGAAAAGGAGAAACTCATGCCCCTTCACAATATATGGGCTTTTGCTTACATTTCGGAGCCTTCAGGTAGTTGCTTTTTGTGTTTCGTCCAGAATTTTCAGTCGTAATCAGCGAAAAAGATAAGTTATATGGGCTTATTCCATTTTGAAACAAAAACGAACTTACTCCATTTTAATGAGAACTAGATATTTCATTATACTTATATTTAATTTTTATTTTATATATCTTCTGTCTATATTTTTCCCATTTTCCCTATATTAATTTCTCTTATTTTCCATCATTTTGCTGATTTTGTTCTCTCTACATATAGGTATATCTACAATTATACCCATATCTAAAACTATATATATATATATATGTTTATGCACGTGTATATATAGCTTTAACTATATCTATATTTATAAACGTCTGTGTATACATGTATATGCATGTATATACACACACACACGCACACACACACTTTTTTGAAGTATACATACATGCCCCTATATGGGATTTTTTAAATATAAATGTCCCAAAATTTATTTTTCAATTCAGCTGTTGGGCATTTTGTTCCCACTTTGGGGCCACTACAAATAGTGCCTTTATAAGCATTTTAGCACATGATTTTTAGTCAGTATGTATATTTCTATTGGGTATACACAGTGACATAAAATTGCTGGTTCATTGGATATACATATTTTCAGCTTTGGTAGATATCCAGAAATATTTACTTTAAATTCATTTCCCACGAGTCTGGGACACAGCAAGGACTGTAAATCGCTGCCCTAGAGTTGATAACTTCCTACTCTCCGTCTCTTGTTTTGCTTCTAGCTGTAGGCCCATAACCATTTCCCCATCCAGCCTACGAAGCTGCCCACCATCTCCACACAGATCTCAGAACCACAGTGGCCTTATCTTCTCCGGGTCCCACTGAGGCTGGGGCTCAGCTAGGGAACTTCATCTCAAACCAGGAACACCCTAGTTGCTAAAAAAAGAGAGCAGATCTTGAGTACTAAAACTCTAGAGGCTTCTTGCACAGTTCCCCCTCATCCCCATTTAGCACAAGGATAGGGGCTGCTCCTGCTCACTTGGGACCCGCTGTCCTTGTTCTTATCCCTCTCACTTCCCCATTCTCTGACTCCACACCAAGGATTTATACCTGCTTATAATTCTGAATATGTCAACAGACTATTTTTTGCCTTTCTGAAGTTTCATCTCTCTTGCCTCTTCATTTTGGGGGGCCCCCTTGGATCCTTAGATGATAAGCCCCTCTTCTATCCACATCCTGTCATCTCTACCTGACCTACTGAATTCTAACTGCTCGTCTTCCACCAGGGGAAAATCCAAACAAACAAAATTACTTGAGGGTCTTCGACTCTATGGTACTCAAGATTACCTTCTTTTTCTTGTTGTTTATCAACCACTTGAGCTGTAGTTTCTTCTAAATGTGCTTCTTCCTTGTCCTTCACTGCCAATTTCTGAGTTGAAAAGAGCAGGTATAACTTCTGCATCAAATCCGTAGCTGTCCCAGAACCATTACTATGACTGTTTTCTAATACAAGGAAATGTTGCTCCTTGGAATCAACGTCATCAAACAGCTCACCATTTTCTGTCTTTATTTCATATATCTCAGGAATAAGTCTGAGATAATAGAGAAGAGAGATGAAAAATTAGTTAGCCAAGTCCCCTGCAAGATTAACAGCAAATACCACCAGATAATATAAGAGGAATCCATTTGATGCATGTGATTGGAAAGTCCAAGTGCAGTTCATGAATAAAACTTGACTTGTGTGATTTTCTGGTGTTCTGAAGGGAAATTAGACATTTGTCTCAGCAGTTTAGAATTCAAAACCAATATAATTTCCATCATTAAATTTTTATTGAATACTTAGGGTTGTACTTTGTAAGATCAAACTTGAAAGAATCCTTCCTGCCAATCATCATATGTGTTTTGTCTTCTAAAGGGCCAAATGTTTTGGTTTTTTATGTTTTTATTCTGCTCTAAAATTATTACATCTAATATTTGATTTAAGTTTTCTGTTTTCACAGTATTCAATATTACAGTTATGTTATCTAGTTAATGAGAAGGTAATAATAGGAGGCTTTTTGGTAAAAGAAACATAAATGGAAACATAGTTCTTTCAAATATGAGTCCTGTTTTATTTGCGATTAATTTCAGACCTGTGCTATCATCACAAATGAGTGGCATTTAAAACATACACACACACACACACACACTTCCATCTTGAAAATTAAAATGCTATTCATTTCACAGTTTTTTTTGAAGACTATTTCCAGTCGTAGTATTACCCAAACTTAGAATTTCTAAACTCACAATATGGTGTTTTCTCTGCCAACGTTCTCTGGGTTGGGAGAGGTCATGTTAACACACGTGGCTTTCATATCTTTGGTGGGATATTTGTTGATGGCACCTGGAGAGAGAGTGGGGCTGGTTAGTCTAAATTTTACCCATCAACATTATTATATCACCCAAAGTCAATTTGTCTTTTCATGTGGTTGGCAGTGTTTTCAAGAGCAACTTTTACGACTGACTTAGAAAAACACTCACACTCTGACATTGAAATTCTTTGTTCTTGGCAAAGTCAAGAAGATACAGCTGTAATTGAATAAATAATTCCAATGCTTGTCACAAATTTTTGATATACTTTAAGGACATCTCTAAATTCTTCCTATTATTTCTCTCCCTATAAAAGAAGGATCTTTCTAGAAAACTATTAGCTATTGAAATGGTCTGCCCTATTTATCTTGGGGTTGGAAGAAGGCACATTTACAGGCTAGTAAATATAGATCCTAAATTCCAAGATTCCTGAGACCTATGTAAGCCCTGGGGCTTTATGCACGCCAGAAAACCTGGATCCTTTCTCTAGCAAACTTGCAGGAGCTGCAGAGAACCATTCAATGTAGCCTCTGCCACATTCCTAATTTGCAGCACAGGCCAGGATTTGTTTGATGTTACAAGGTTTTGGATCTGCTACTATATGCATGTCTGAAGTCACAACACATGGGCGGAGGCTGGGCAGCCACCCTCAAAGCCCCACTGTGTACAGATACCCTTAAAAATCCCTGCGCAGCTGTGCCTAAGCCAGCTGTCTGGCATAGGGGCTCTAGAAGGGATTTGTGCCCATGGCTCTTAAGAATTCAAGTCAGAACTCAGGTTAATTTATAATGATAAGACAAAATAGAAGTCCTTGGATCAGGTGGAGGGCAGTGTCAGATATTACTTATTACAGCAGTATACCTTTCTAAGGGTTTAGTAATTAAAGTATGATTTACTAGACAAGAACGTAGCCCTGGGGTCAGAATGTGAGGGACTGAGTCTAGAATTTACCAATTATTGCTTGAGATTTTAAGCAGTTTATTTAACATTTCTGAATCTCAGTCTTTTCACTTGTAAAATGGGGATATGAATATTTTCCTCTGAGTACTACACTGAAGGTTAAATGAAACAGTCCATTTAAAGAACCTGGCACATAGTAAATAGTCACAGATTAGGGCTAAAGGGCACTTTTCATCCATTTGAAGATTTCTTGGCTGAAACTGGCAGCGCAGGAGCAAGGCTCATGGTAATGGGATTTTCCTCTGAAAATTTTCACTGCTTCCTATTACTTATACTCTACTACTCTTAACTAAAGTGAGGATCATTTTGCTAAGTCTGCTAATGGATCGTACACAGAAACATTAAATCTGTTGCAAAAGCAATCGAAGAGAATTAATGACTTACGTCTGATTAAATGGACAAATGGCTTGACAAAGTTGACGATATAGTCCCAATCTGGTTTGTGGGTTCGGCCAAGCTGAACCAAGTGATGATCCAGGGGGTGGCTGGCTAATTCTTCTAATTCTTTGTCATTGTGTTTAGGGCCAAAGGAAAACACAAATATGGAGTAGCCTTGACACTTGGCTCTCAGAGACACATTCCTTAAGACTTCTTTGTCTGAAGGGTTGGTTTCACCAGCAGATATTACAAAGATAACTTTGTTTTTCCTCGGATTGGGGGTTCCTACAAAGACATTGTCAATTGTCCATTGCAAGGCACGACCAATAAAAACATCTCCATTGAGCTGCTGAGAGTCTTGGAGGTGATGTTTCATTTGGTGTATGCTGTTGTAAGTAACCAAATCAAATTCTAGGTAGACAGGGCATTCTTCAGTGTTAGGCATATAGCCTCGGGGAGAGTAGCTCAGGACAGCAACCCTGTCTCCTAAGGTGGAGGTTAGTGGATCTGGGGCAATGTGAAAGTAATCAAGCACTTTGGTTATAAATGCTTTCACTTCCTTAAACTCATCACTTCCTACTCTTTGGGAAGCATCTATGAGGAAAGCCACATCCATGTAATATTCTTGAAGTGAGGCATCTCCAGGTTCATAAGTATGATCTGGTTCTTCTTCTCTGCCATGAACGTCATGTCCTGCAACAGAAAAACTCAAGTCATTCTTTTTAATAGAAAGATAATCTTGAAACTCCTAGTCATAGGTGGCAAATACACAGTATGAGGGTATTACCACGCTTCATTTCCCTACTCATGGAATCAATCAATAATCCATACTCATGGAATCATCAGTAATCAATCACAGTTCTTGTTCCCGAATGCACTCTCCAAATATGTACCTATATAGTGCATGCAGAACCATTACCATACGACATGTATTGTCACATATGAAGAAACCCATTTGCCATCCTATCTCAGATCTTTGCGAAAGGATTGATTTATCTTCCAGCTATTTTAATATGCAAGATGAGAAACGATCATTTTCAATGTACTCTACATGGCTAAAAGTTTGGAGTACATATTTGCATGAAATTTATACATAATGACCTCATGAGAAAGTATAGATGTTGAAGTTACATTTATTGGTGGCACAAACACAAAAACATTTATATACATGTGCAAAGTATGTACCATACAGAAATGTCATGAGAGCAAGTATAAACAAGTGCTGACTTTGGAATCTAAATGCTGTGTGAGATATGATATATTCGTAAAAACCTGGCACTCAAAGTGCCTGCAAACAGTTCATCAGCCCATTTTAAGGTAAGGAGTTTGCACCATGATGTAAGTCAACTATATTACTAAGCACACTGATTAGGTCAGCTGACATTTATTTATTTAGTTTCATAGCAAGACTTTCTCAAAGAAGAAAAAACATTGCCTTGATTTACATTCTGAGGCACACTTCTTATCTTGCTGCAGACCAGCACTTCAAGTAGCTCTGCTCTAAGCCTAAGGGATCATGAAGAAGCCTGTCTACAATCATATGAATGATGGCTGATTGGTAAGGCTGCAACAGGAAATGCCAGCTCAGAAAGACAGAAAGTAGATGGCCAATGCTCTTTGTTTCTCTGAAAGAAGTGAATTTGTGAACCTAATCAAGCAAAAAAGGAGATTTTTAACTAGCAGAAATTTATTGATCTCCATTTCTACTCAACCCCTTATTAGATACTTCTACATTTATTATTTTAATTCTCACAAAAACAAGTGAGTCAACCTGTATTAATGCTATAAGCCTAATATAGAAATAAAATTCAAAAAAGAATACCCCACCACCATGCATGAAGTTATTAACAGTGTAAATGCTCTATTAGGTCATTTTTGATCATTAAATGAGCCCTGCCTTCCAGTATAAATTCCATATTATCTTTTTAAAAATCTGTTGTTGGATTTAACTTGCTAAACTTTTTTTAGAATTTTGCATCTATGTTCACATCCTTGTGAATGATGGTCTGTAGTTGGTCGGTAGTTTCCCTTTCACATAACATCTTCATCTGGTTTTGGTATCAAGGTAATCTGGCCTCAAAAAATGAGTTGAGAACATTCCAAATCTACTCTTCTAGCTATTTTGAAATATGCAATAAATTATTGTTAACTGGTGTTAACTTTAAAGTATACAATAAATTATTTTTAACCATGAGAACACTAAATCCTATTTCTTCTAATAAGTATTTTGTGCCCATTAACCAGCTCCTCTTTATTCCCCCGCCCCCAGCCTTCCCAGCCTGTTAACCACTATTTTATTGGCAGATACCCCAGTTATCCAGCTTTGATCATTACACACTGCATGCTTATATCAAAATATCACATGTATTCCAAAAATATGTATTATACAACTATTATGTATTCATAAAAAATTAAAAATACTGAAATAAGTGAGTTGTAAAATAGGCCCTTTTCTTTAACGTTCTAAAAGAGTTTTCATAGAATTGGTATTTCTTTCTTAAACTTTTAGTTGATTTCACTAGTGAAATCATGCATACCTGGAGTTTTCCTTATGGGAAGATTTGAACTACAAATTCAATCTCATTAATACAGGTATAAGGCTACTTAGGTTATTTCTTCTTTAGTAAGCTTTGGTTGGGCATTGCAAGAAATTTGTGTATTTCACCTAAGCTGATTTATATGCAAAAGATTATTTATTTATAATATTCCCTGGTTATCCTTTTAATATATTTGGAATACATCTCTTCTCTTATTTGTGATATTAAAAAGTTGTGTCTTCTCTTTCTTCCTGGTGAGTTTGATTATAGTTTTATCAATTTCATTGATTTCATAGAAATAACTTTTAGATTTATTGACTTTATTGTTTTTCTTTTTTAAATTTCACTGAATTCCACTTTATTTTTATTATTTTATTTCTTCTGCTTACCTTAGGTTTATCTGGTTCTTTTTTCTCTGATTTCTTAAGGTAGAAGTTGTGATCATTGATTTGCAACATTTCTTCCTTGTCAATATAGGCATTTAATTCCATTTATTTCCTCCTAAGTACTGCTTAACTGGAACCTCAAATTCTGACACACCGATTTTATTTTATTTCAAAATATTACACTTTCTAATTTCCCCTTCTATTGATTCTTTGACTCTAGACTATTTAAAAGTGCTTTATTTGGTTTCCAAATACTTGGGGAATTTTCAAAGATCTTTCTGCTATTGATTCCTAATTTAATTCTGCTTTGGTCAGAGAACATATTTGCTATCACCTGAATCCTTTAAAATGTTGAGCATTATTTTATGGTCCACAATATGGTCTATCTTGGTAAATGTTTCATGTGTACTTGAAAAGATTATATATTCAACTATTAGTAGACTGTTATACAAATGTCAATTAAGTCAAATTAGTTGATACTGTTGTTCAAACCTATTATATTCCTGCTGATTTTTAATTAATTATTGGGAGAAGATCCTGAAATACTCACTAATACTCACTAATACTCTTCATTTTTTAAATTGTTTTTTCCTCTGCGTTTTATTTTGGAGAATTTCTCTTGCTCTGTTTTCAAGTTTGCCAATCGTTATTTTTTTTAGCCACATCTAATCTGCCATTATACCATTCCATGTATTGTTCATCTTAGACACTATGGTTTCAACTCTATAAATTTTATTAGGATCTTCTTTATATCTTTCGTGTCTCCACTTAACTTTTTAATATATTGACTAAGTTATGACAACTGTTTTGATATCTTTGCTAACCACCTATGTCTGTTGTGGTTCGGTTTTGAGTAATTATACTCTTTATTAGGTGTTGTACCCTTCTGCTTCTTATTATGCCAGACATTACAAAATTTTTCTTGTTGAGCATGAAATACTTTAGTATTCTTGTAAATATCCATGTGCTTTGCTCTGGGAGGCAATTAAGTTACATGGAAAGAGTCTCATCCTTTTGGATCTTGCTGTTATGATTTGCTGGTGAGCCTAATAATTCGGGGCTAATTATTTCCTATTACTGAGCCAAGACCTTCTTAAGTTTTCTACCCATTACTATGTGAATTATAGTAATTTCCAGTCTTGCTGGTGAAAAAAGCACAATCTCTAGCCCTGTTGAGCAAATAGCACTATTTTAAGAGGATTCTTTCCCTGGTCTCAGGTAATTCCTTCACCTGCATGTGCTATCAACACCCTCCTGAATAATCCAGAGAGACTCTCTGCAGACCTCTGGGGTTTACTCTCTGTGCAGTTATCCCTCTCTGGTATTCCACCCTGTCCGCTCTCACTGCCTTGGTCTCCCTGTTCTCTCAGCTCTGACTCCTCAATGCCCTCTTCTTGTATCATGGCCTGAAAACACTCAAGGCTATAAGTCAGAGCACTTGTAGTATTCATCTCATTTGATTCCCTTCTCTAAAGATTCCTGTGTTTCATTTCGTAATGCCCAGTGTCTTAAAAGTTGTTATTTCAGGAGGATCCAAGATGGCTGAATAGGAACAGCTCCAGAGCACAGTTTCCGGCAAGAACAATGCAGAGGGTGAGTGCCCACCACATTTCCAAACAAATTTTCACTGCCCACAGACCAGGAGATTCCCAGACCAAAAAGCGCCACGAGTTTTCTGCATGGTGGTTTCAGCCAGTGCCAGGTTGGCACACGGAAACTCACACAAATCTGGGTGGCCATTTCAACTGGTGCCTGAAATGTCTGGGAGACAGAGCCTCCCATTCAACTGAAATGGAGGGAGCAGAGACAGGGAGCCCGGTGACCTGGTTCGGCGGGTACCACCCTCACAAAACAAGCAATCTGAAATTATCTGGATTGAGAGTTTCGCAGCAAGCACAGCTGGACCCAGGACGGTCCAGCTCAGTGGGGGGAAGGGCAACCACCACTACTGAGGCAGTCCACAACTACTGAGGCTACAGTAACCAAACAGCATGGTACTGGTACCAAAACAGAGATGCAGACCAATGGAACAGAACAGAGGCCCTGGAGGCAATGCCACACAGCTATAACCATCTGATCTTTGGCAAACCTGACAAAAACAAGCAATGGGGAAAGGATTCCCCGTTTAATAAATGGTGCTGGGAAAACTGACTAGCAGTGTGCAGAAAGCAGAATCTGGATCCCTTCCTGACATCTTACACTAAAATTAACTCCAGATGGATTAAAGACTTAAACATAAGACCTAACACCATAAAAACCCTAGAAGAAAACCTAGGCAAAACTATTCAGGACATAGGCATATGCAAGGACTTCATGACTAAAACACCAAAAGCTTTGGCAACAAAAGCCAAATAGACAAATAGGACCTAATTAAACTCCAGAGCTTCTGTACAGCAAAAGAAACAATCATTAGAGTGAATTGGCAACCAACAGAACAGGAAAAAATGTTTGCAACTACCCATCTGACAAAGGGCTAATATCCAGAATCTACAAAGAACAAAAACAGATTTACAAGAAACAAACAAACAAACCTATCCAAAAGTGGGTGAAGGATATGAACAGACACTTTTCAAAAGAAGACATATATGATGCCAACAAACATATGAGAAAATGCTCATCATCACTGGTCATTAGAGAAATGCAAATCAAAACCACATTGAGATACCATTTCACGCCACTTAGAATGGTGATCATTAAAAAATCTGGAGACAACAGATGCTGGAGAGGATGTGGAGAAATAGGAACACTTTTACACTGATGGTGGGAGTGTAAACTAGTTCAACTGTTGTGGAAGACAGTGTGGCGATTCCTCAAGGACCAGAAACAGAAATTCCATTTGACCCAGCAATCCCATTACTGGGTATATACCCAAAGGATTATAAATCATTCTATTATAAAGACACATGCACACATATGTTCATAGCAGCACCATTTACAGTAGCAAAAACCTGGAACCAACCCAAATGCCCATCGATGATAGACTGGACAAGGAAAATGTGGCACATATACACCATGGAATACTATGCAGCCATAAAAAATGACCAGTTTGTGTCCTTTGTAGGGACATGGATGAACCTGGAAACCATTCTCAGCAAACTGACACAAGAACAGAAAATCAAACACCACATGTTCTCACTCATAGGCAGTTGTTGAACAATGAGAACACATGGACACAGGGAGGGGAGCATCACACACTGGGGTCTGTTGGGGGGGCAAGGGAGGGACATTGACAGGGGGTGGGGAGGTCGGGGAGGAATAACATGGGGAGAAATGCCAGATGTAGGTGATGGGGGGATGGAGGCAGCACACCAAATTGCCACGTGTATACCTATGAAATAATCCTGCATGATCTGCACATGTACCCCAGAACCAAAAGTACAATTTAAAAAAGTTATTTCATATATTTTGTTTGCTTTTTTTTCTTTTGTTTATTACAGTTGTGAGGTAAATCCAGTTTCTTTACTCCATCATGGGCAGTTCTAAAAGATAAGAACTGACCATCTTGTTTGAGATGCTTCTCTTCCTTCTTAGAGAGGACTAAGAACTGGTCATATATATACCACATTCTTCCTTTATCAATATGTTTATAGTAATTTAACAGGATTTTGCATTGCATAAGCATGTTTGAAATTTAGGGGCATTCTATTCTCCACCAGGAACCCAGTGCCAAACTCTTCTTAGAATTTCTGATCAAGATTGAGTTCCCTGATTAAACAACCAAACATGAAACTAAAAGTGCAGACAACAGCATATATTTTGTATTCTTTGCCTGTCACCACCAAAAATACTTCTAGAGTTCTCAGTCATAGTGTATTAGGAATTGTGAAGATTAATTAGATGAACATTTCCAACGTTTTGGAGTTTGTGATCCTTTTCGGAGTTTGGAGTTGACTAACCATTACCTGCTATGTTACCATGATCTCTGTTTTCCAACTACAGCATTTCAGTTTCTTTAAAAAGACCAACCAACATTCTTTGTTAAACATAAAGAAAAGCATTGCTGGGTGTGATGGCTCATGTCATCTTAACACTTTAGGAGGCTGAGGTGGGAGGATCACTTGAGACCAGGGGTTCAAAATCAGCCTGGGCAACATAGTAGACCCATCTCTACAGAAAATGTAGAAAGTTAGCCATGTGTGCCTGTAGTCCCAGCTACTTGAGAGGCTGAGGCAGGGGGATCACTTGAGCTCAGGAGTTTGAGCCTCCACTGAGCTGTGATCACACCACTGTATTCCAGCCTGAACAACAGAGCAAGATCCTATCTCTAAAAATAAAGAAAAAGAAAAAGAATTTCATAAATGTTCTAGTAGAAGCAAAAGGGTTAACTTACCATGTTAGTGAAATATTTTTACTGCAAACCATACATTACTGTTTTTCCAGTTTTCTCTTTATAAACAAGCAACATCTGAATCCTTTTCTAAAATATCCCTTAGAACTCTTTTCTAAAGGAGTATATTTCATCTACAAAATTTCTAAAAATAGGGCCTCTCCCAACTTTCAGGACTAGCATGAGAATCACAGAAGCTAAATGTGGATGATGTGCCTTGAAAACTCTAAAATTTAGTCAAATCCAAGGTGTGATTATTTTACTTGGAGTCTAAATTCATCTTACTTAGGGAGACAGGGCCTTCAAAAAAATTTTCTTGCAAGACAATGTGGCAGGAGCGTGGATAAAACATACCCATAGCTCACAAAAGATGCGGTGTATCTTCTGGAAATGTCAACACAGCTAAACTCTCATCTTCAAGTCTGTGAAATAATTTCCTTAGAATGGCAGAGGAGGGGAAGCTGGCTCACTTTCTTATGGACAATATATGGAAGGAATTAAGGATCCAGCCAAATTTCCAAGGAAGCATCCCCAGAGAATAGCCTGACTTTGGCCAGGGACTTAAGCCACAACACCAAATGTGCTCCAGTAACGTTAGGGAGAAGCGGGGGTGGAAAGGAATCTTAGAAAAGGGAGATTCTGAAGGACTCGGGCCATCTGGACTGGGAGTAGATATGCTGTGAGGCTGCTATGCTGCCTTTCATGGCATTTGTGAGAAATCTCCAGATATGCATGAGTTATCCAGTGGCCTGCCTTGAAATTTGTCCAGGGGCCAAAATTAATCACGGGTTCTCCATAGGCAAACCACATGTACAATTGAGGCTACTTTATGTGTGAGGTTTTGTCCAGCTGAACTGTAGCTAATATTTTTCAAGTTGACATTTTTTATAATGACTTCCCATGAGATTGGCAGTGCTTTCTTTTGGCTTTTCCACTTTCTGAGTATTTAATCAAGCACTCGGTTTGCTTTGGGTCTTGTGCTCAGCTCTACGCTTGTCTTCTTTCATTTATTCTTCCTTGAAGGACTATGAGGGTGGAATTGTCATAATTTCCATTTTATAAATGAGCAAACCAGGGCTTGGAGAGGGTCAATGAGTTGGCTAAGAAAGGACGGTCAATAAGTGGTAGAGGAGAGTCGAACCCAGCTTTGTCTAGCACCTTCAGAAGAACTGGTCATTAGAGATGAGGGTCTAGCAGAAACATGAAGGCATCTGTCAACCAGCTCACTAAAGGCTCTGGGACCTGGTATGAATAATGAGCTTCTCAGCCAATGGCTATTCCTCTGACTGAAGCCACCAGAGAATGTTTTCTTCCAAAAGTAAGCAACTATACTAGAATTTATAATTTTTTTTCATCTTAGGCATTGTAGAAGAGTGATTATCAGAGAATATTCAGAGTTTGAGTCCTGCCTTCTGTCATTTGTTAACTCTGTGACCCTGGGTCTTCTCCATGTCAGTTTCATTATCTTAAAAACATGTAATAATATACTACAATCTTACAAGGTTTTTGAGAAAATTAAAATTTGTACTATGCTTTGCATATCCTAATTACTCCACAAATATAATTTTTAGAAAGAAATAAAGAAAAGTCTCAGGCATCTGAAAATCCCTCCCACGACAGTATATTGTGCAAACCAGGACTTCCACTAAAAAAAAGCAAAGTCAGCTGGTCTAGCTTACACACACATGCACAAGTGTACAGATGCTCTCAGAAACGAGAACTTTCATTCTGTTGTGTTGACGCATGATTAACTTCAGAGGAGCGGGCAATCATTCATACAACTCTCCACTTATCACTGCCAGCCCAGGCCCATCACTCTTCCCATTTGGAAAAGTCACTGGTCAAGTTCTAAAGGCACAAGTTGGGGCAACAAAGGAGGCGGGCACAAGTACGTATGTATCTGACAGGTGTCACTGATTTTATGCCTAAGGGAAATGTAGACACATTTGAAATTCTCATGTTGCTGTTTGAAGTCCTGTTCCCTCATTTACCTGAATAATTAGAACTGACTGTCTTAAAATAGATTTCATCCTTTTCCCCAAAGACTTAGAATTCATATATTTTTGGCCTAGACTTTTCTAGGCAGTGTTTAGATGATAAGAGTGAGTCTTGGGGTCATTTTACACTCTGAAACTGTAGTCTGCAGAAACGGACCAGCACACTGAGAAAAGGCGATGTATGGCTTAGGAGTCATTTATTCCCAGATGACCTGGGATATGGCATGCTGGTTTTAATGGTGTTATTCTGTGCTCCTTGAGTCTGGATGAGTTTATAAGTTTTTTTTTTTTTTTTTTTTTTAAATTTAAAAATATAAATGTGCCACCAAAAGTATTTAAAAATAATTCTCCCAAATGATTACATGATTTAGTTTATGTTCAGATTTGGCCATTGGCTATATCTCCTCATTTGTAAATGCAGAAATGGCCATCACCAGGCAACATGGCATACATTGTTAAAAGTTCATGTTTTTGTGTGGGTTGTCACGTTTTTGAATCTTGGCTCTGCCAACTACAAGCTACATGACTTTGTGTGAGGTTTTTAACCTTTATATTAGTGTATTCATTTGTAAAAGAAAACAATGATAGATTTAATTTAATAAAGGTTAAATAAAATCGTGTCTATAAAGTGCTTACATGATGCCTGGCCCATGGTTGCCCTCAATAAGCAGTAGCTTCTGTGATTACTAATATTCCTCATTCGTTGTTCATCAGTCAAGTGATACAGTGTATGCAATTCTTTGAAAGGTGTCCTGCATGGAATAAATATGGATTCCCCCCAAAGCATTCCACTTTTTAATGGTACTCAATCCTTCCTGATTTGTAGTCGTCATTTATTGTACACACAGAATATACCTGACAGACTGCAAGTTTCTTGAAAACAGGACCTATGTCTGAGTCTTTTTCTTCAAACTCCCTAATTTCCCCAAAAAGTCCACTTCAGGGCTTAATTCAGAACAGGAACCAAAGAATATTTGTTATATGAAAGAATGTCTGAATAGTTAAAGAAAAATCTATGCAACTATTTAAGAGTCATTTCTTATTGTAAGCCCTCTGAGGGCTGCCATCATCCAACCAACTCACCATCACCACCAGCCCACCGTCGTATCTTACTTCCATCATCAGTACTACCACCACCACCGCCTTCATTACTGTCACCTCCTCACTAGCACCATCATCACTATCGCCATCACACCACCTTCACACTTTTATCTCCATCACCACCATCTCCACCTCCACCAATATTACTACCACCATCATCCCTACCACCCACCTCAACCACAATCATCAGCAACAGCAAACACCTTCACTACCATTACCTTCACTGCTACCATGACCAGCACCAACACTATCATCACCACTGACTCTATCACCATCACATTATTATCACCCAATTACTACTTCAGATATCCACATTTTATCTCATTAGAAAGGATCACATAAAATAAAATGCCACCAACACTCGAGAACATTCGTTAGTTGCAACAGATGATTGCATAAAACATACAGAAGCAATGTCAGTGTACATCTGAATTCAGGTAGTCCACTTACTCCGAACCCTCAGTTTACATTAGTCTTGTTCAAATGTGAAACCTTCACGGAAGACAACCAAAATTATAATGACAATATTTATAACAAATCGCCAAGCTAAAGCAAATGTAACCATCTCAGTCTACAGCTTAAAATGAAGTAATGGGAGACTCAGTTTATTCCACCAAGAGCAACATGATGGTTGAGATTTTTTTTTTTTTTTTTTTTTTTGAGGTGGAGTCTCACTCTGTCACCAAGCTGGAGTGCAGTGGCACAATCTCGGCTCACTGCAATCTCTACCTCCTGGGTTCAAGCAGTTCCCCTGCCTCACCCTCCCGAGTAGCTACCATGCCCAGCTAATTTTTGTATTTTTAGTAGAGATAGGGTTTCACCATGTTGGCCAGGATGATCTCGATCTCTTGACCTTGTAATCTGCCCGCCTCAGCCTCCCAAAGTGCTGGGATTACAGGTGTGAACCACTGCGCCTGGCCAAGATTTCTTAATGATTTCATAAAACATGTTAGTAAAATCCAGTCATGACTGCAATTCTGCTGCCGATTTCATTTTTGAAAAGTGTACTGACAGGATTGCAAAACATTCAGCTGATATTCCCTGGATGACTCAGAAGCCAATACGGCTGCATTTTATTCCAGTGCAGATTTAAATTTAGCCCAAGTAAAAATACACATTCAAGTTTGATACATGACTGCAAAAATTAGAAGCAAGCTAAGTGTTAAAAAAAAAAAAAGTAAATGGTCAAATACATGCATTCATTCATTACAACGAATATTATGAAAACACTTATAAAATCAGTATGAAGCTTACAGCAATATAGAAAATGTTGTGACATAATATCATGTGAAAAGCAGGACATGCAATTAAAAAAAACTGTCAACTTACATGCCCACGGAAAAACAAAAGAACATATTCTGCATTAAATATAACTTGATTTGCTAGATTGTTTGATGTGAAACTTGGTATTTGAATTTTATATGGTATAATAGTACCTTTATCATTTGTAAAAAATATATATATATAGTAGAATCTTGGATGTGTAATGAGGAAAGAGTGGACAGGTGTAGAGGTAGAGAGCCTGTCCAGTGAGTCTGAAAATTCTGTAAACTTCGGGACATGAGGTTTCTTCTAAAACAACATTTCCTTTAAGAGTGACTTGATAATTCATTGTTGTGAGGGGTTGTCCAGCGCGTTGGAGAATATTTAGCAACAACCTCTATTCACTAGATGCCAGTAGTGTCCTCCAGTTTTGACAATAAAAAATGTCTCCAGTCATTGCAATATGTCCCTGGGGGTGGGGTAGGGTAGAACTGCTCCCACGTGAGTTTTTACCAGGTCATCACTAATACCCTTCCAGTTCTATTATCCTATGATTAATTCAAAGCCAAAATAAATTGGCTTTAAAAACAAAACAATCTATAAGTCAGAATAAGATTAAAGTTAGAAAAATGAAAAAGAAAAACAAAGCCTGTGCAAACTCCCTTAAGCATAACTCCAGTCTGAAGGTGCACATTTCATTGAAAAGAGTATCAGCTGAAGTTATCCTAAGGTCTGGGGCTGCTTAAAGCTGGGAGCAAGCCCTAGGCTGAGTTAGGGTTGGTATTTAAAATGCATTACAAATTATCCTGTTTTTTTAATTCTGAAAGTGGGTTAGCTGTATCTTAAGTACTGGTTAATACAGCATTCAAAAAAAATTCACAAGAAAACATCTGCAAGGATAATACAGCATATTTGATGAAAGTGCAAGGCTCGCCAGTGGGCCAATAGTTGCAATTTAATTAGAATTAAACTACCCATTTTAAAATTACATACTTTCAAAGAACAAAGTGTATTTTGTTGGTACATAATTAGAAGGGACTGCATGTTGCAAGGGATTTTTAGATTGCAGATGTTATGTTCAAAAAGCCTGTATCTCTAGATAATCCCTACATATTTAGATTTTAAACAGGTTTTGCCAGATAGATGTTGGATCAATAGATGGATGCTCTTGAATAAGATAAAATTATAACCTAGTTTACCTGGAACTCTTTAGAAACCTAAATTCTCATTTCTATTCTCTGATTCTAGATAGCCAATTATTTTCAGCTCCATTGAGAGCACAGATGAAATTTGGCACACCAAAATGGACAAATGTGCAGTGGCTCTTAAACTTCAGCCTACAACAGAATCACGGCTACTTGTTAAAACCCAGATTGCTGAGCCCTGCTCCCAGAATTTCTCATTCAGTAGTCTGGGACAATTGCTGAGAATCTGCAAGTCTAATGAGTTCCCAGGTGATGCTGATGCTGTTTGTGTAGGAACCACGCCTTGAGAACCACGGACAGAGATGATCTCAAGCCTGAGGGCATACAAAAATTACCTACAGTTTTTACAAAGTTTGTAGCTTTCTCCTCCTCATGCATACTCCTAAATATGAAACAGTAGTTATCAAGAGGGCTTAGGAATCTGTGCTTACAATGAGCTTCTAGATCATTTTAATATAGGTTGTCCTTAGGCTGCTCTAAGTAATAGAAGGGCCAGGAAAGGTGACAGAATTGAAGATGAGTTAAATTCAAATCAGAGCAGATGGGGAGAAGCAGAGAAAGAGCCATAGGAAGGAAGATAGTAATTGCACTTCTTTCGAAAGAGGGTGTTACACAACTCATTGCCAGCCCACAGGACTCCAGGAACTATAAATTTCTTAAACGGTTAAGATTCCTGACTTTTCCCAGCCTCTCAGTTCAAGGGCAGAAAGATCAGCCATCAGCCATAAGAACGACATTATAAATGGGTAACAAACACAGCATATGGAGGTGCTTATGAATGTTACCAACCTTTTATTTGTGCCATACATCTAACTTATCAAAGCTCGTTTGAGTCACTGAATAAAATATCTGAACTACAACTGGCGAAAAATGATTGCAAGAAAGAAAAGAATAGCACGAAGATCCTAGAAAACACTGAGGATCTGAGACTCAGATTTATTTTAAAGGATAAAAAAGACACATGATCCTTCCATCTGAAATGTTCAGTGTTTCCAGGCTATCCCAACCTGACATAATCATCTCCAGAACTCTCAGCATACTTCAATTCACTGCAAGAGAAATTGGGTGGGGTAGGATTTACATTTTTTTCCCTGCTAGAGCTATGAACAATGATTTCTTCAGCCAAATGGGACCTTACACTAACTATACGTATCTTGATTCTCAGAGAGCTAAAAAAAAATAAAAATAAAAAGTAATGAAAAGTCTTTCTTTTATACTGAACACCTGTCCTTAGCAATGGCTGCAGAGATGCTCTTCCTTCCTTCCTTTCTTTCATATCCAGTCATATTTGTCTTTCCTGGAAGGCTCATGCTTCTAAATTACCAGACTTGGAATGCTTAACTAGCTATCACAAATGACAATTTGATACTCTAACACTCTGCCAAAACACCTCTTCTCTTTCCCTTTTTAAACTAAACCATAAGAAATTCTTGTGCCTTGAAGGCTGCTGTAATTCACATATTATTAAAATGAACATGCACAATTAACATCCACTAAAAAGAAAAAATACCCATTTGAATGTCTTAATGCCATGGTACCACATATATCCAGTTTTACTGCACCATTTCTTTTTTTAAGCTAAAATGCTTATTTTTCAACTAATAATTGATTTTTTTTATCCTTAATTGTAGCTTCTACAAAGGTAAGTTTAGCTGTTTTAAAGATAAGGTTCAAATATTTATATTTTAGAAATAGTTGTGGAGATGTGTTAAACCGAAGAAAAAAAAATACATCCAGGGAAGCTACTAAGAATGGATATTATAGTACAAAGTTGGCCCCCTTTTCTTTTATACGTACGTATTCTAACTACCATATTACGCTTTTGGAACAATGCTTAAAATGCTGGCATTCTGCCAAACAAGCATTTTGGAAGATTCCAGATGCATAGGTGGAATGGCTGAATAGTCTCTTTGGAATTAAAAATAAATTTATATGTGGGTTCAGAGTCGGTGGGTATATTTAGTACATGATATGTTTTGATATGGGCATGCAGTGTATAATACTCACAGCATGGACAAAGGGGTACCTCATTCTCATCATGGAATGCTGAGAATCATCACTCATCCTTTGTATTACAACACAACTGAATTACACCTTTCGGTTATTTTTAAGTGTTTTTAATTAACTGTAGTCACCCTGTTGTGCTATCAAATAGTAGTTCTTTCCTGTTCTTTATTTTTTCCATACTCACTAACCATTCCCACCTCCCCTCACATTTTTTTAATGAAAATACAGACTTAA
This sequence comes from Saimiri boliviensis, assembly GCF_048565385.1. Lineage (NCBI taxonomy): Eukaryota > Metazoa > Chordata > Mammalia > Primates > Cebidae > Saimiri > Saimiri boliviensis. The sequence continues at coordinate 7,741,635 of NC_133457.1, read as the reverse complement.
TCCTTTGTATGTGATTTGTTTGAAATTATTACATTTTTACAAAAGTTGTTGCTTTGCCATTAAAATGTATAGAGTACGCATCAGGGGAGTTTCTATTCTATCATTTCTGGGTAGCACAAAAGTAAAACACACTTTCTCATATTATCACAAATTCTGGGACAGGGACACTGGTCAGGCCAACATTTAAAAGTCATTTTGATACCTCCTTTGCTCTGATGTTCTCTGTATGGTTTCCTTCTACGTCATGCTAACCTTCTAAACGGTGGATTCTAGAGAAATCTTAAGTTTGGTAAAAATATCAGGGACATTTCTGAGAGCTTCTATCAGTGATCTCCCTAGCAGTGCCTGTCACCATTCACTTCTTCAATGTCAATAGAAAGTTGTATCTACCATAATGAACTTAAAAAAATAAGTTGCTTTAGAAACGAGCCTTAACTTTTTAATTTTCTACTAGTGTTAAAAGATGAAGATCAAGGCTATTTAAACATTTCCATTATGACTTTTCTTGAGCTCCTGACCTCAGGTGATCCACCCACCTCGGCCACCCAAAGTGCTAGGATTACAGGTGTGAGCTGCCACGCCCGGCCCTTTATGACTTTTCATTTTCTTACCAGAAGTGAGACTTGCAATTTCTGGTGATTTTTGATTCTTTTCATAATTGAACATTAATTTTTGTGGCTCAAACATTTGGCTCGGAAGGTAAACCAAATATTCACTTCCATTGTCCTCTAACTTTACAAAAGATGATTCTCTCCCAGAATTTAATTCTTGGCCAGTGAAGCCATTCTCTTCTGAGAAAACCTCCTGTAGCTCAGTAACAAATCTAGAGGGAAAACAAGAAAATACTTCAGGCGAGGCTGGATAACTTCAGAGAAGGAGGCAAATAAAACATCCTCAACATTTAACATACTTATTTAATTATCTCCTTAAAAAACAAATTGGGTGGTGAAAATATAAATCCATTTCAATCCAATAATTCATTGAGATTCATTATACATATTATTTTTTAAAACTCTGATGAAAAATGTCTACTTATTCTATCTTTTCTCACATCTGCTTAGAGCCTATGACGTACTACTTTGGAAACCAACCTTGATTTGTGCAGAGTTTTATTGTTTGTTTGTTTGTTGTTTCTTTTGAGACAGGGTCGTGCTCTTTTGAGACAGTCACCCAGGCTGGAGTACAGTGGTGCAATTACAGTTCACTGCAGCCTCGACCTCCTGGGCTCTAGCGATCTTCCCAGCTCAGCCTCCTGAGTAGCTGGGACCATAGACGCATGCCACCATGCCAGGCTAATTTTTAATTTTTGGTAGAGATTGGGTCTTGCTATGTTGCCCAGGCTGGTCTTGAACTCCTGGGCTCAAGCAAACCTCCCACCTCAGCCTCCCAAACTACTGAGACTACAGGTGTGAGCCACCATGTTCAGCATGTACAGAGTTTTAGATAAGTGAAAAGAAACTCACAGGCTATTTGAAACAATCATATTATATCTCAGATTGATACCATCACCATGGAAAAGGCAGAAAATAATCACTTAATCTACCAAGCACTGCTGTGAGAAAATATTGTATAAAACATAACCCATATCAGTGCCTTTTAAAACAGTGTCTGCCTTTATAATCATCTCAGTTTAAGAGTTCTCTGTGATCATTTGAGAATTTTGTGTTTTTGTTTGGATGGTGATAGAAAGCATATTCAAGAGAAGTTTATTCTTGATTATGCAATTTGATGCAATTTCAGTGTCCATGTCTGCATTTGCACTTGATACTGCTGTTTGGTATCTAGTGATATTACTTTAACCGTTGAGAGTTAATGAGCAGAGGAAGAAAAGCCAGATATAATACATGAATAATATGTTCGCACCAAAAGAAAATCAAATGATATCCGGTGTGATGGCACACTGCGTGAACGATAATTTTGCACTAGTACAGATGAAGATATGTGGTGGGGAATCATGTCATCATGTAACGGAGTAGGCAAGCTGTATGTATTCTTCTGCAGCATGTACCAGATTTTATATATTTTACCAACATGTGCCATTTTTTTGGTTTTTAAAAATTCCATTTTGAAAAAGAAGAATTATCCATTGCATTAAGTTAGTGCTGAAAATTTTTCGCTTACTGAGTTTGTCTGGATTTGACGTATTAACTTCTTTTGGTTTAATAGCTGCATAAGAACTGTAAGTATATGATATTTACAGCTGGATTTATGTTTACAAATGTTTAAATAATGTTATAATATTTTGCCTGCTGTCCTATAGGAATTGATTTTCCTTGTAAATGATTTTATGATTTATTCAAGGTTGGGAAACACTGCTTCACATAAGATCAGCACCACAATGTCCTTCAGAAGGTGCTGGCTGCTAGACACTTCTCTGTAAAAATTACCAAGTAAATGAAATCTGACATGAGAGGAGTACGTGCTTGCATGAATTCCAGAGAACTCACTTTTCCATTTTGCTCTCGGATATAGCAAAGAGACTTTATATGCTCTGAGAAGCTCTTTTGTTTAATTGCAGGTTGAGAAGATGGAGTGATTATGGGCCCAAATCTGGGCTTTCACAGGCTTTTAGTCAGGGATCTAAGCTCGATGAAACACACAGAAAAGCAGAAACCAACCAAGATGGGCCATTTTCACTCAGTTTGAGGGCAAAGATTCATTCAGATTAATTAGTTATATTTTTATTTAGAATACAATATCAAGGAAAATTATATGTGCAATTATATTGTGGAGTCTTTTATGCTAACTTTTGGGGATGAAACATGAATTATATGTGGCCTCAGACTTCAGCAAGATAAGACCTTGGGTAGACTGTAGTAAGTGCCTCAGCGGTGCTATAAACAATTACTATGGGTTTTGATGGGGAGCAAACATCGGCTTCCAGTAGGAGACAGCTTCAATGTGGGTCATGAAAGATGGCTAGGGTTTCACCACGGGAGCAAGGGGCACAGGTAGTGTGAAACGGAACAATTCACACAAGGCAGACAAGAGTTCAGCGTGGCCAGAACGCATGGTGAGGAGAAATGAGAACAGAGATTGAGGTGGACTGAGGATAAATTGTGGGTTTTATTGTGGGGTAAATTTCAGCACAGGAATTTCTGAAGAAACCATAAATTTAAAGGCAAAATTGTAACAAAGCTTACAATGTTATAAAAAAAAAACATCAAACTGGAAATCCTACTTGAATGTAATTTCTGCTATGGGAAATGGATACATAAAAAGCCTTTACTTCAGAGACCTTGCTGGCATCCTCAACCTAATAACGTGTTATCGACCAGTTATATGCCCATCAGCCAATTAACAGTGACTTGTAAATATAAGAGCTTTCCAACTCACTGGAAACCATCACTTTGATTATACTCTCCTTCTAAACGGATGAGTCTACAGGCATCCTCAAGCATTGATGGTGGGTACTGATTGAATCCGCCTATTGAGAGAACAAAGTTATAGTTAGACTTTAAAACTGGAAATGATGTTTGCCAGGCAAAGAGAATCCCAACAGGAATCCTCTTGAAGCAATTAATGTCACGAGCATATTTCAGCAACATTTGGCTGGGGTGAAAACAGAAAATAGCAGTTAGAAATAGTACTCAAAATTTGATCTCAGAGTGTTTTAGTAGCCAAAGGATTACCAGGGTCATGGAAACAGACCTCCTCAAATTGTTCATCTAAGGCAGGCGTCCCCAAACTTTTTACACAGGGGCCAGTTCACTTGTCCCTCAGTCCATTGGAGGGCCACCACATACTGTGCTCCTCTCACTGACCACCAATGAAAGAGGTGCCCCTTCCTGAAGTGCGGCGGGGGGCCGGATAAATGGCCTCAGGGGGCCGCATGCGTGCTGTGGGCCCGTAGTTTGGGAACGCCTGGTCTAAGGGCTAATTGTGATGCAGGGACACATGATTTCCACATGCTCAGGCTAACAGAATCTAAGAAATACTCTAATCTGATTCATCAAGGTTTTTCACCCAGACTTATGCTAACAGATCAAACAAAGACATGGTAATATTTCATTACATGATATAATTTCTGTGCTTCTGCACCCATTAACACTGATTTCTATGAGGAAAAGAATCACAGACAAGATTTTACCTTACTGGTCTAAATAATATGCCTATTTATCCCCTTCCTATGTTGTTCTGTAAATTTTAAAATATTCGGAAGTATGTTATCCCTATCCCATTCAGGAAAATAAGAGATTTTAGTTAAAGAAGGCCTTCAGTTATTGAATGATCAAAGGATCTATGAAAATATCCCAGATAATGTCTGTAGTTTTAGAGTAATCACATTTTCTAATTCTAAGATGAGCATATTTTCCCTTTTTTCTATTTCTCTAAAATGAAAATGTATCTTCTGATTAATTTCATCTGCCACTTACTGTTGGGCGGACAGGAATTGTGATGCAGTGGTCACTGCGCCCGTGGGAACAGCAAACATGCCAGCACCAAAACTTGTAGAACTGGGGACAGCAGTTTGAAACATTCCCATAAATATCAGCAGAGGAGTCTTTCTACTCCTGCAAACCAAGTGGTTGTGGGAAGGCAGTGAATTGGGTATGTTTAACACTTCTCAGGTGCTACGTAATTGCAAAGCCACTTAACAGCCCAGCATGACTAGCTTTGAGTTGTTTTATAGTCTCTTTAAAATGCTGCATTATCATCAGTCTTAATGGCACAAAGAACAATACTGCATAGAAAAAAATGGATACCAATGACTGCCAAGAAGTAGCTCGCAAGAGTCAAATTTTGAATGAGAAGTTGTTTTAGAAATGCCTTAACCTGTCTATTTCACATTGATTTTTCTTTTTATGCCTGCAAGGGAGTGATATATGTTCTATACATCCAAAAGAACTCTTTCAATTGCTATAAAATAAAATGCTCTAATAGGAAAGTTGGTATCAACATGTAATTGAAAACATTTTTTTCCTTTACACTATACAATTGAGGGCATCTTAGATGTAAAGAAATAACACAGTATTTCCAAGAGGGCAATTGGATTCTTTAATGGAACATGACTCACAGGAGAAAGGTGGAGCTCTCCCTGCAATGAAGAGTGAATGCTCAAGACGTTATCACTGGTAGTGTTGGGAGATCCCTTGAATAGCAAGGAAACTGGGATTGTAGGGTGGTGGAACTGATTCCAGCCGAGTCTACTTCTAAACCTGTCAGATTTCCAGAAAGAAAAGGTTTAGCTCTGATTCTGTGGGATCTTTTGGAGAAGGGTTTCTCAACCTCAGTGCTATTTACATTTGGGGATGTATTATTCTTTGTTGAGGTGGCGGGGGTTGGGGATGGGGAGTCTGTCCTGTGAAGTAGGATGTTTAGCAATATCCCTTACCTCTGTTGACTTGATACTAGTAGCATTCCCAAGTTGTGACTGCCAAACAATGCCTCCAGACATTTCCAAATGTCCTCTGGGGCAAACTGTGCCCTATTGAGAACAATTGCTCTAGAGGAGTGTTTTCCCAAACCATCTGTGGTAGAGTATTCTTATTTCTAGTTCTTTGCAGACTGACACTTTTGGTCTGCCTGCTGTTTAATGAGACAAAGTTCCCTGATCATGCATTTGTACGCTGCAGCAATCAATGTCAAATTGCCTTAAAAGTTTCTAGATGCTTACTCTCAATTTGTGTATTTATTTCTTCACACATTAATTTGTGGCCTGGCCCTCATCCAGTAGGCAAACCTTTGTAGTGCACTGGCTTAGAGCCACGCTAATCAAAGTATGATCCATGAACCAGTAGCATTGACATTACTGCACCATCTGTTAGAACTGTAGAATCTCAGGCTTCACCCTAGACTCCTTAGTAAGAACATTCTGTATTTTAACAAGATTCCTAGGTGATATGTTTGCCCAGGATTCTGCTATCTTTACATCCTCACACAGGTCTCCAGGGTATGTCAAAGATGAAAATAAAACAGGTATAGCAAGTAAAACTTTTACCTTAATGTTCATCTAGAAATCACCTAACTGCTGCTAGAACATCTTGAGCAAGTATGACTCAGAAGACCTCCGGCCACTCGGTGCTTTCTAGTGCTGAGAGTTTGGCTACAAGACACACTACCACGAAAAAAGGCCTCAGGCCTTGCCATTTTGTGACCTGGATATAAACAGGGTATAACCAGCATATGATCCATTCCTGTCCCCATCTCACCATCTAATTCATATATTATGTTTAGATTAGCTATGGACACAAAAATAGGTTATCAATAATATTAACAAGCACTAGCTTATTAAAACAAAGAAAAACAAAGAAATAATAACTTACGCCTTACTGAGTATACAAATGGCTTTAAGAACTTCACAATGTAATTCAGATCTGGTTTATGTATTCTCCCAAGCTGTATCCGGTGTTGATCAAGCGGGTAGCTGGCCAGCTCCTCCATGTCACCCTTACGTGTAGGGCCCAGAGAAACCACAAATATGATGTAGCCTTGACACTTGGCCCTCAAAGCCATCATTTTGACAAATTCTTCTCTCTCGTAATTTTCTCCAGCTGAGATCACAAAGATGACCTTATGTTTTCTTAGATTAGGTGTTTCTGGAAAGAGATTTTCAGTGGTCCGGAGAAGGGCTCGACCAATTGTGGCTTCTCCATTTAGCTGTTGGAAGGAAGTCTGTATGTGATTCTTCATTAGGAGCTGGTTGTTATAAGTGGTAAAATCAAACTCTGTCTTTACTGTACCCATATTTCTCCTGGAACTGTCCCAGTAGCTCAACAAGGCAATCCTGTCACCAATGGTTGAGATTGAAGGGTCTGAAGCAATGTTGAAGTTGTCAATTACTGAGCTCACCAAGGTTTTCACAGCCTTAAACTCATCATTTGCTATATTCCGAGAATTGTCTAAGAGAAAGGCTACATCCATGTATGAATCTTCAGGTAAGAATGTCTCTTGAATGCAAGCGTTTGGAAGACATTTATCTGAAAACGCACAGAGAGACACATCATTGGTTCAACATTGACACACCAAGATACTTGTTTGAGATCTTCAAGTGATTCAGTGACGAATTAACAAGAATTATAATTCCATCAGTACCTCCTTGATTTCACAAATTTTAAATTAATGAGAAATTTTCAATGTCCAAATATTTCTCTGGGCACTAGCAGACAATATGGGAAGGGCTTTATTAAAAGCAGATGTAGGTAGTACCTATATCTGCAGTGTACAAGTCATATCCAAACTCCTTTAGAAAATATTTTCAATATTTTAGAGACTTCTGGTACAAACTACCCAATTGTCCCCAAGAAATGCAACATCAGTTGGGATAATTTTCTAAACCAATTTTCACATTCTATGAAAACTCCAAACATTTCAGACATTGAAACCATGACATACGGTATTGAAAAACCAGAAAACTGAAAATAGAACCTATGATTAAAAATAGAAATCTTTGGACAAAGCCACATTCAATAATTCATTTAGAAGGCATTTAGGCTCATCAGCATGGTCAATTATTCTCATTAGTCTTACCATAGCAAAGTGTACAGTACCGAAGTCTTTCTAATGCTTGATTTTCCCCATTTGAAGGAACTGGAATCACCTGAAATGCTCCAGTGTTGTCAAACTGCATTGGAAAAGAAGTGAATGCATGTTTGCTCATTTTTTAAGTCACTATTAGGAAACCACTGTGCAGCCACTTTGAGGATTCGTTTTAAAAACACCCAACTAATCACTATTACCTTGCATTACAGCTCTTTGCTCCATTCAGTGCATGTTCACATACACATGCACACGATCCCCTGCTTATCCTAAACATTACCCAAAAACATATGTATAGAACAAGTATCATCATCCCTAGATGATGATGAGAAAACTGCCATGAGATAACCTGACCAGGTTCACTCACTGGGGCAAGTATTAAAATCTCTTATTTTTACGCCTGCAAGTCTGGACTAAAATGATTATGCACCACCTGATTATACACCACATACCAGCTTTTGGAGTTGGGCCCTGCAGAAATTGTATATTCCCAAGTTTTCTTTCACCTCTGTGGGTAATGATCCCAACTATTTCCAGTCCACCCTATCAGGAAGACGGCACATCTTTCAGTTGTCAAGGGGACTTTCTCAATCACAAATTCCACTTAAAAGTCTACTTCAGAAAGCAGTGGACAGAATTTCATTCAAAATTCCTGGTGGTACACTGCCTGATATAACATCATCTCCTGGTTACTTTTTAAAATACTTTAATACTCACTGCAATGGGTAATATATAGTATTCATTCATTCATTCATTCAGTGAGTCAATAACTCTTTATTGGGCATTTACTCTATGTGAGTAAAACAGATACTTTTATTATGAAAGAAATCATCATTCCCAGGTGGTGAGGAGGCTATCTCTCCATCAACAAAGATGTTCATGCTTCTTCTCTTTATCCCTCAACAAATTAAAGGGCTAGAAAAGCCAAACCCTCTGTTTTTCTGTAAAATGCTGAATCAACATTTGAACATATTTATAATCATTCCAGCCATATGTTTAGAAACTATTTACTACATTCCTACTTTCTATTTTTATGCAATTTGATGCTTTGGTATTATTTTGTATTTGACCTTGTCGGTCCCCCATGTAAAAACTAGATGTTGAGATGGTAAACCAAGGAAGTTTATTCGTAGGAGAAAACCCCATGCTCTTCCTTCCTTCCTTCCTTCCATCCTTCCTTCCTTCCTTCATTCATTCACTCACTCATTCATTCAACAAATATTTATTGAATGCCTACAATGTTACAGGTGTAGTTCTAGATTTGGGGGATATGGAAATGAATGAAACAGATAAAACCTCTATCCTGGCTGGTCACTTGGCTCACGCCTGTAATCCCAGCACTTGGAGAGGCCAAGGTTGGAGGATCACGAGGAGTTCAAGACCAGCCTGGTCAACATGGTGAAACCCCATCTCTACTAAATATGCAAAAATTAGCCAGGTGTTGTGGCGTGTGCCTGTAATCCCAGCTAGTCAGTAGGCTGAGGCAGGAGAATCACTTGAACCTGGGAGGGGGAGGTTGCAGTGAGCCGAGACTGTGCCAGAGCAAGACTTTGTCTAATAATAATAATAGTGATAAACCTCTATCTTACATTCTAGTGGGGAGAGCTATATCATAAACATGATAAAAAAGTAAATTATTCAGAATGTTGGAAAGTGATACTTTTATAGAAAAAAAAAACAACAAAGCAGGATAATAGGGATGGGAAAATCTGCGATAACATTTAAGTAGAGCCCACTGATAACATAACATTTTAGCAAAAATTCAGAGGGGGAGGGGGAAGGTGTTATATCTGGGAAAAAAAAATTCTGGCATAGGAAATAGCCAGGGCAAAGCTCTGGGGAAGCAGGGGGTGTGCCTAGCTTGTGTGCACATCAGTAGGGAAGACAGCATGCCTGGGATGGAGTGAGAGAGAACAAGGAGAAGATGAGATCAGAGAGTTTCTAAGAGAGTTTGGTGGTAGATCATTTAGAGCCTTGCAAACCATGGTAAAGACCTTAGTTTTAACTCAGAGAAATGAGAAATTGGAGTTTCAGGCAGAAGAATAACCTGATGGCTTAGAGTTTAATTAAAGATTACTCTGGCTGCTGTGTTCAGATAGACTGTAGCAGGGCAAGAATGAATGCAAGGTCACTAAGGAAAAAATTATTGCCCAGTGTAGGCAGAAGATAATGGTGGTTTGGATCAGGTGTCAAAGGCAGAGATACTACAAAGTGGTCAAATTCTGGATATATATTTTTTACGAATAATAACAAGATTAGTACTTATATCAATACTTAATACTAGTACTTAAATGAATGCTATATTTACTAAGTACTAATATACTTTATTGCACATATGTACATGTCAGTGTATATATGTACATATATGCACTTATGTATACATGCATGCACACAAACTGTATATACATATGTACAAATGCATATACACACACATTAAAGTTAAGAATTCTGGATCTAAGAAGAGGTGAGGAATCATAGATAACTTCAAGTAGAAGAACGGGATTTTTATTAGCTGTGATGGAGAGGGCTGTATGTTGTGCAAATTTTGGAAATAAATTAGAAGCTTCATTTTCGATGTGGTTAAGTTTGAAATATCCATTAGATATGCAAGTGGAAGTGTTGAGTAGGCTGCTGTGTGTATGAATCTGGAGTTCAAAGATGCAGTCCAGATGGGAGATAGACATATCATGGAGGATATTTAAAACCCTGAGTCTGGATGACAGTGTCAAGAGATTGCATAAAGATAGAGAAGAGGGCTAAGGAATGGGCTTTGGGCAATGCCAACATTCTGAGGCCAAGTTGATGATGCAAAATTGGAAAACTAGTCTGAGAAGGGACAATTAATGAGGTAGGAGAAAAACCGGGAAGATCGGATATGCTGAAAGTCAGCCAAAAGAAAAAAAAAAAAAGAAAAAGAAAAAAAAGAAAAGAAAAGAAAAGAAAAGAAAATGTTTCCCAGAGAAGGGCAGGATCAACAATGTTGTATACTGCAAATACGTCTGGTGAGCTGCAGACAGAATCAACCACTGGATGCAGAAACATGAAGATCACAGGGGACCTTGATATGAGCAGTACCAGGAGAATAGTAGGAATCAAAATGTGACTAGGATTATCTCAAGAAAGAATGCTAGGAGAGTCACTGGACACAGAAAATATAGACAATTTTTTCTTCCCTAGGAGATTGCTACATGGGAGCCAAGAAATGAAGCAGTAACTGAAAAGCTAGGTCAGAAAGTTGTTTTATTTCTCTCTCCTGTTTGGAATAAAGTGGTAAAGGGGGGTAGGGGGAATCAATCTATAGTAGACAGAGGGTCTCTTCCAGCAACAAAACTAATAAATAATACTAATACTAAATAATAATACAAAAACTAATAAAAAAATAAAATACGTTAGGAGAATGTGAGTACCTAACAACTCTGTCCATTTCATCCAATTTCACAAAAGGAAGTATCATGGGTAATTTTTAAAAAGATATATGCTATAGAGAAAAATCAGACATAGAATTTTTAAAAAATACTTTAAGTTCTGGGATACATGTACAGAACGTGCAGGTTACATAGGTATACACATGCCATGGTGGTTTGCTGCACCTATCAAACTGTCATCTATATTAGGTATTTCTCCTAATCCTATCCTTCCACTAGCTCCCCACACCCCACAGCAGGCACTGGTATGTGATATTCCCCTCCCTGTGTTCATGTGTTCTCACTGTTCAACACTCACTTATGAGTAAGAACATATGGTGTTTGGTTTTCTGTTCTTGGGTCAGTTTGCTGAGAATGATGGTTTCCAGCTTCATCTATGTTCCTGCAAAGGACATGAACTCATGCTTTTTTATGACTGCATAGCATTCCATAGTGTATATGTACCACATTTTCTTTATCCAGTCTATCACTGATGGGCATTTGGGTTGGTTCCAAGTCTTTGCTATTCTGAATAGTGCCTCAATAAACATATGTGTGCATGTATCTTTCTTTATAGTAGAAAGATTTATAATTCTTTGGATATACATCCAGTAATGGGATTGCTGGGTCAAATGGTATTTCTATTTCTAGATTCTTGAGGAATCGCCACACTGTCTTCCATAATGGTTGCACAAATTTACACTCCCACCAACAGTGTAAAAGCATTTCTATTTCTCCACATCCTCTCCAGTATCTGTTGTCTCCTGACTTTTTAATGATTGCCATTCTAATTGGGGTGACATGGTATCTCATTGTGGTTTTGATTTGCGTTTCTCTAACGATCAGTAGTAATGAGCTTTTTTTCCCCCATAAATTTGTTGACCATATAAATGTTCTTGAGAAGTATCTGTTCATATCCTTCCCACTTTTGATGAAGTTCCTTATGTTTTTTCTTGTAAATTTAAGCTCTTTGCAGCTTCTGGATATTATCCCTTTGTCAGATGCATAGATTGCAAAAATTTTCTCCCATTCTGTAGATTGCCTGTTCACTCTGATGATAGTTTCTTTTGCTGTGCAGAAGCTCTTTAGTTTAATTAGATTCCATTTGTCAATTTTGGCTTTTTTGCCATTGCTTTTGGTATTTTAGTCATGAAATCTTTTCCCATGCCTATGTCCTGAATGGTATTACCTAGAGTTTCTCCTAGGGTTTTTATGATTTTAGGTCTTATGTTTAAGTCTTTAATCTATTTTGAGTTAATTTTGGTATAAGGTGTAAGGAAGGGGTCCAGTTCTAGTTTTCTGCAGTCAGCTTTCCCAACACCATTTATGAAATAGGGAATCCTTTCCCCATTGCTTGTTTTTATCAGGTTTGTCAAAGATCAGATGGTTGTAGATATGTGGTATTATTTCTGAGGCCTCTGTTCTGTTCCATTGGTCTATATATCTGTTTTGGTAGCAGTACCATGCTGTTTTGCTTACTGTAGCCTTGTAGCATAGTTTGAGGTCAGTTATCATGATGCCTCCAGCTTTCTTCTTTTTGCTTAGGCTTGTCTTGGCTGTATGGGCTCTTTTTGGTTCCATATGAAATTTAAAATAGCTTTTTCTAATTCTGTGAAGGAAGTCAACAGTAGCTTGATGGAAATAGCATTGAATCTATATATTACTTTGGGCAGTATGGCCATTTTTACAATATTGATTCTTCCCATCCATGAGCATGAAATGTTTTTCCATTTGTTTGTATTCTCTCTTATGCCCATGAGCAGTGCTTTGTAGTTATCCTACATTGAATAGGAGTGGTGAGAGAGTTTGCCTTACCTTTTTATCCTGAATCCAGTCTCAAGAGGAGTTTAAACTTGCAAAGCTCTACTGATATTCTAGACGTTTCTAAATTTTTTAAAAAGGTTTTGGCAGGTTAAATCTCTGTAAGTCTGAGTTATGTTTATTGCAGCACTATTTACAATAGCAAAAACATGGGACCAACCCAAATGCCCATCAATGATAGACTGGATAAAGAAAATGTGGTACATACACACATGGAATACTATGCAGCCATAAAAAGGAATGAGATCATCTCCTTAGCAGGGACATGGATGAAGCTAGAAGCCATCATCCCCAGCAAACTAACACAGAAAACCAAACACTGCATGGTCTCACTCATAATTGGGAGTTGAACCTTGAGAACACATGGACATTGAGAGAGGAACACCACACACTAGGGCCTGTTGGGAGTTCAGGGGTTTAGAGAAGGGAACTTAGAGGATGGTTCAATCAATAGGTGCAGCAAACCACCATGGCACACGTACACCTATGTAACAAACCTGCACGTTTTACACATGTATTCTGTTTTTTTTTTAGAAGAAATAAAAAAAGGTACTCTTATGACCTACCCAACTGGCAAACATTTAAAAAGCTCAATAGGTAAAATCCAGTGTTGTTAAGTATGTGGGGAAACAGACACTCTCAGACACCAAGAGTAGCAGCTCTGTGCTTTCAGAGTTGAAGCAATGAGGACGTAAGAGGATGGGAAGGAGGGAGGAGAGAGAAGGGGACAGAGAGGAGGATGTCCTGAGCAGAGAAGAGCGCGAAGGCAGAGAAGGATGAAGAATGACTGAAGGGAGCACTGCTCAAGGCATGACATGTGGTCAGGAAGACTATGCGGGCTTATACTCTGGTAAGAACAGAGTGGTGACAACTAGAGCGCTTCCTGGGTCACTTTCTCTATAGACATGATGCAAATTTAAAATGATTTGTTAACAAGAGCAACTGAAGGCCCTTCTTCACTGGGGATTCCGAGGCTTTGGCACAGTCCTATCAAAGGTAAGGATTGAACGTGATGTCCTACTCAGATTTCTCATATTCCGGAATTTGATACCTCCCTCAAAGCTGAAATATCACTTATTTTCCCCAGAGAGAAAAATTAAGGGGGCAGAAAAATTTTGAAAAGAAAAACGGAAAACTACAGGACTTTGCCTTCTTGCAATCCTTTTTGTCAGGGTCTGTTGTGACTCTCTGTGGCTCCTATTTCCAAAAACTGCTTGGCTGTGTTAGAACAGATTGATTCTCTCCATGTCACAGAGAGGTTCTTTCTCTTTATATGGCAGAAATCATCACTGAATTCCATCACTGAGTAAGGTCAGCTGTTCCATGAGCTACAGCAAGCAGATGACAAATCTGGGAAACACCAGAGCAGTAGAAGGCTAGTAGAGCACCAGGTTCATGGTCCTTTATGTCATACAGACCTGAGTTCGAATCTCAATTTAGCCACCTAGTAGTAGTACATAGTTAAGTCACTAGTAATCTCTTGCTTCAGTTTCCTCATTTTTAACACGGAGATGACAACTGCATTGACCTCAGAGGGCTGTGAGAATGTATGAATATGTACGAAAAGCTAGTGACCATGCCTGGTATGCGGCAGGGGCTAAGCAAATGTGGTCGCTGTTATCGTTGACTGTTATTATTCAGGATTGGATTTCACAGACACTAACAACAATATAGCTGTGAAAACTGTAAAGGAGTTTTCAAGAGGCCACATACATTCCCTGACTACCACCACTCCTATCCTACCCTATCACAATAGCACTATCTTAAAAATAAAGAAGTTGCTAAGAGAAATTCTTACCCCAAAAGCTTCAAGGAAAACACTCTCATCAAAAGCAAAGACTGTTGGACTGATATCCAGGGCGCTAAACTCCATGGTGGCTGTGATGATGGACGACCTACTGGCTGTTTGACCATTGCTAAAAAACACAGCAACTCTCCTCACATTGTCTCCTGCATAGGTTCGCTTGAACGCGTTGCGGGCCACAAACCTCATTGCATTACCAACATCTCTGGGCTCTGTGGTGTCTTCATATTTCATTTGGGAAAGCTGCTGGAGGAGCTGCTTCTTCCTATTGTAGTCAGACCACCGGATGAGATAGCTGGTGCCTGAGTGGTAGGAAACCACTGCAACTCTTGCTCCCACGGGACAGTTATTTTCCCTGATGTTAAGGTCACTGACAATGGAAATGATGATGTCCCGTGTTTTATTAAAGCTCTCTTCTGTGATATCATAGGAATTGTCCAGAGCGAATACTAGCTCTGTTGGATATGCTGGACATTTTTCTACAAAAAAGAAAAGGAGAAGTATTATTTCACTGGATAAAAATCCTTTCCCCAACGCTTTACTCCAATGAAGTGGGTTCATACAGAGGCAAAGCAAGTACTTCATCCGGCTTTAGAACTAGAAGTACTCGCATGCAAAGAAAGGAAAGAAATCTGCTCTGCAAACTTGAAACTATTACATAAACGCAGAGCATGAATATTTGGCGATACCATGATCAGACGTCACAGCCCACTATCAGTCAGCTGTGTAAAATGAAAATGGTGAGAGTCCTTAAGCTGATGGAACTGTTCTGTGTCCTGACAGGGATAGTGGTTACATGAAACTATGCATGTGGTAAAACTGAACATACATACAGATAAATTAATTTTACTGTATGTAAAATTTAACAAGGAAATGATGGTTTATTGGGGATCTTGAAAATCTGTTCTCCCCCAAAATCTTCCGAAATAATCTATCAATTATAAAATTAGTTGTAAGATTTCCATCTACTTATGCAACAAATATTTGAGTACCTACCACATGAAATACAGTATAAAATTCACTGTGAAATACATGCAAAGATGAACCAAATGCACCACTGCCCTCGAGAAACTTGTATCGACAAGGAACATTATGCTATAAGGTATAGATAGAGTAATAATTATTCTTGATGCAGATTCAGAGGATAAAGAGGCTGTTTTCAAAAAGGGGGTATCTCAAGGGCTTCAGGAAAGCTGCCTTTTCAATGAAGGCCAGGGTGGTGAGAGGAAAGAAGCAACATGAACCAAGGAAGGTTTCCAATAAGCTCTTAGAAAAATGGGACTACCTGCTATTCCCAGCTTAATACTAATGTCTTATAATGACCGAAGTTTAGAATTTCATAGAAAATCTATTCTGTGTATCAAACCTCACTTTTCAATGTCCTTGTTAAAATCTGAACGCAGGAAGAGAAAAATGATTTTTTTTAAAAAATAAGCACTTCATCTGCTCAGGCTGTTCTACTATCCCCAATTTGGCTAACTCCCAAAGCATATCATACTCAAAATATCCCATATCCCAACCACTGTTCTTAGTAATAAAAATCGGGAAGTATTGATTTAGAGAAGTATTTTGAATCAAAGAATTTTACAGTGAAGAAATTCCAGTAATTTTCAAATACAAAAGCCGATCATGAACAATACAATAAGAAAACTGAAGTGTTCTTTAGTTCTTAGCCCTATACTAAACTTTCTTGGCAGATGGTTGAAAAGCCTCTTTAAGATTGACCTAACATTGCAGGTTCTCCTGGAGGGTGGATGCCAATGCCTATGGTTTCCTCTCCCTTCCCCAGTGGCCAGGATACATTTAATCCAAATCCGTGAAGTTGTATTGAGCATTTATCATGTGCAAGGTATTTTTTTATTTTTATTTTTTAGAATTAAGGTGAATGGCTTCAAACTTGGGATAAGCTTAAAGACCCTGAGGGTCCACATCAGCAGGCCTCTAGGAGACAAGGGAGTTTTGAAACTGACATAGCCACTGGCTCCAGTGGTCTTGTCATCCAAGGGCTCTAAGGCACCATGCAGCCACGACTACAAATTAGGCCCCAGGAAGACCCTCCATAGCCATGGGCAGGAAAGGTTTACAAGTGGCGGGCACTGAGTGAGATGACAGGTATGAGTGTGGGCCAGGAGGAGGAAAGGACACATCTCACACCCGAGAAGCCAGTGTCAAGGGTGTCAGTGGCAGACAGAGCAAAAGAACGTGGGTTAGTCAGAGAGCACGTTTACCAAATCCCCCAGCAACACAGGGCCTGCACTGGGGAGAAACTGAGTTGTAAACTGTGATGGATTCCAGGCTAGGGGCTGGGATTCAGTCACCATTTCATAATCAGGTCAATCCTGACACTGACAATTATAGTCATAATCAAAAGACAGAACTGACTGCATAGAAAGAAGTCCTGTTTCCCACAGGGATGAGGGCTCCTTTCCGATTGGTCTTGTCAGGATGCAGTGATGACCTCAGTAGGGAAGATCATGGTAAGAATACTCACCTGTCCAGCAAGCTGTGAGAAGGAGAGAGGGAAAAGATTGTTATGTTCTTGGAACAAGACTAAAAATAATCCAAAAAGCAACATTTTAACAAAGCTGAAAATGTTATTTGAGTCTAACTGCAAATGAGGCTAATTCTTAAATTATAGGAAGCCTAGGTTAAAGTATTGAGGAAGGTGTCAACAAAATTTTATTAATTTGTGAGCCTTCCTAAACTTTTCCATTCGTGAGCCACAGCCAGCAGACTTTAGCAGAATTTTGGTTGAAACCAAAACACTGATCACTCGTCTTAGAAGCAAAAATAGATGAGCCTCTGATCAAATGGCAAGATAGCTGAAATTCAATTTGTTTTGTCTCTCATCTCATAGCCTTCTGAGAGTCATTTGGCAACGAAAGGCTAAAATATGTGGTCTTATTTTCTTCCCTGACGACTACCTTGGGAGCCTTTATTTTCCCATAGAACCATGGGGGGATTTCCAAGCGAATTTTGTCTTTGATAAAAAATACAGCTCCTCTGTTTGAGTGATCTCAACCACCAGAGGGAGGAAGAAAAAAACCTCAAGGGTTTCTCCTGAGCAAAACAGCATCTGGTTTCTCTAACTGATTTACTCTGTAAAACTGAGAGGAATCAGGGCAAGTATTGGTACATCTTTAAGAGATCACAGGCCTGACAATTTCCATGTTCATTTCACTCGATTCCTAGGAAGCAAATGAGTCACTCAAATATAATAAAAAATATTGTGAACACTGGCAACACACCAGCCTTCTGTCTTGCTGTCACGCAGCACTGGTCTGCCATCCACCCTGTGAACACCTCTTGTCTGTCTTAACCCCATGGCCACTGAGGCGCTAACTGCCCTCAGACAGCACACATAACCACAGCCTCCTTTGCATCTGGAGGGTCAAAACAGACCCCTCTTTCCTGGCTGAGTACTACCATGTGTTAACTTCAAACCCCGCTGCAAGGCTTCAAGCACAGGCTCTAGAAGCAGACACACCTGCTGGGTTTGAGTCCAGCAAAGCTGGGTGACTTAGGAGGAGATTACTTAAACTCTTTTGAGCAATTTCTTTCTTTTAAAGTTGGTTTTCCCTAAAAACCTTTACTCATGTATCTCCCTCCAAAATGCTAATCACTTGGACCCTTCTGTTTTATTCTAAACCACCCCCTTTCTCTCTTAATTTCCCCCAGCCTTCTAGACACCTTCTTTCATTTTCCAAAGAGGGTCTCAGCCTGGCCCTCATCCCTGTGTGTCCCAGAGCTGCTACTGGACTGAGAAGCAAATCATGTTAGATGAGAAGCCTTGGAAACGTCCCCTATAAAGTGAGGCCATTTAGATCACCTCTAAGGGCTTGTCACCTGCATCTTCATCTCTGGTCTGTATCCTGGAGTTCTGTGTTATCCAGTCAGTGCCCTGTATGGTTACAGAACTTGCCTACTCTTCCCTGACCTGCTGATTTATGCACTAACTCCTTTTATGCCATAAGGTGGTTGAGAGTAAAACAGGGAAGAGTAGTTAGAATGTTGGCAAACTTCTCCCTTCAAATCCCAAACCCTCCAAGGCTGGTCCTCACCTCCCCACCTACCTCTGGTCTTTGGGAAGATATTATTTGATCTGAGAACACTGGCAACACCTTGAGGAAGGTTGATCCCACCCTCATTTCTCCTACAATGGTTCTTCCCTTTTTCTCTCCCTATGGTTCCAGCCCCTAGTTCTCCCCTCCTCCTGCATGCTGAAGGGCCTTTCCCGCTATCCCCTCCCTTTGAATCGTCTCCATCGCCTCCTCCCTCTTGCGTCCCTTCAAGCTGCCCACATTTGGCAGGAGCTCCCATCTCGGGAATGTCACTTTGCCATACCTTGGCCCCACTCCTTGAGTTTCTGTTTCTGACTCTCTAGCTTTACATTTTTAGAAACCTCATCCATCCATGTATCTTTTTTTTTTTGAGACGGAGTTTTCGCTCTTGTTACCCAGGCTGGAGTGCAATGGCGCGATCTCGGCTCACCGCAACCTCCGCCTCCTGGGTTCAGGCAATTCTCCTGCCTCAGCCTCCTGAGTAGCTGGGATTATAGGCACGCGCCACCATGTCCAGCTAATTTTTTGCACCTTTAGTAGAGACGGGGTTTCACCATGTTGACCAGGATGGTCTCGATCTCTTGACCTCGTGATCCACCCGCCTCGGCCTCCCAAAGTGCTGGGATTACAGGCTTGAGCCACCGCGCCCGGCTCATCCATGTATTTTTAAGGACCACCAGTACTAACTGACTTCAACATCTGAGTCTCCTTCCCTCACCTTTATGAAAGCCCCATTTCATCGGGGTCAATAATTTCATGTAGGGTCTACACAACATTACTCCACCTCCAAAATACGTAAACGCATCATCTTCTCCAACCAGTTGATTTCCCTTCGCAATTCCTCTTGGGCTTATTCCTCCTCGGTGACACTCAGCCCCTCCCTCGCTAGCCTGACAGTCATTCTAAATCTGCTTTGTATTGTTCTTCCCTTCTCACATACTTGCAGTGACAACATTTTTATCTAGTCTCCTTCAGTAAAGTCTCTGATTTTCCCCTTTTACATTCTTCTGATTGTGATTATTTTAAAACCACAGTGGAAGCATAATGAAAAAAGACAGATCTCCTAAAATTCCACCCACTAGAACAGAGTAAATGATTGTTTTCTACTTTTGCTTCTAGTGCTTGTTTCCATGTATATATTAAACTACATGCAAAAATAATGAGGATTCAATTTCATTGTAAAATATTTAATGCCTGTTTTTTTCAAATTTTGATTGTCTTTATAGAAACTATATTTGGTTAATATTTTCTCAGAATATAATGTATTGTAACCTAATTTTTCTATAAGTGTAAACAGTCTAATGTATAATCATTTTGCTCTAGTAAATAATGTTTCAACAATCATATTTACCTATGTTTTTTTCATTTTGCTGTATTTCCTTGGGACAGACTTTCAGAAATGAGATCATTGGACTTTTCTACTTTATTTTTCCTTCTTTATCACCAAAGACAACCTCTTTATGTTCACTCCTGCTTTATGCCTTTGATGATACTATCTTTCGCCATGCCCATCACTTTCCCAGGGCTGGATTCAATTACCTCCATACAAACATCCTTTATTAAATGAGTAACTAACCAACGAGTCCAAAACCACCGTGATCACCCCTTTAACACCATGTCCTCCCAGTCCTTTTACTCTTAACTGTTACACGAATGTGAGTTAATTCATATACCTTTTGAGTTTTTCTCTGACTTTCCCATATGCATGTTTTCTCTTGATGTCTGCATCGCCCCTCATGAGCGAAGGCACTTTTACTTATACCCTCTTTCCTCTCTCCTTTAATGTGAGATGTTCTACAGCAGGCACTCTAGGCAGGCTTGTTACAGAGGCTTCTCACCAGTGAACTCAGCCTACTGATCTCACGTACCCACAATGCATACAATCCTAAGTGCTTTACCAACTACTGATGGATGTTCTTGTTCCATAACAGATACTTACGACTATGTTCCCGCAAAAACCGGACCAGATCACATTGCTGTAAATGTTGAAAAAGGAGAGAGAAAAGAAACATGAATACAGTTGACCCAATAAAGATATCTGAGATATCTTTCATAAATAAGGAGATACATACAGAATATACAGGCTGCCCTGCCATGCCTTTAATGCCCTAGGAAAAACAAAAGCAGAGCAAGTTAGCAATAAACTGACGTCTTTAGTAATAAAACAAGATAAAACCAAAAAAACCTTTCTTTCTTAAAAGTACAGCTGGTAGAGAATAGTTAAAATATTCCTTAATATATTGCCATACGTTTTCCCTACTGACATCAAGGGTGTAAATTTTTTGTTTCAATGTTAGATCCGGTAAGCTAATGTCTACCCAAAGTTAATGAAATTATTTTTCTTCAGTGATAAGAAGAAACAAAGGTCCTTCAAGATATTTGTACTAAAGATGTCATACTTAGAAGAAGGCATTTCTCATAAGAATGCTTAAAATGATAAACAGCAGACTTTCCAAAGGGCAGTGCCAAGGAGAGGGATTTATTGAGAATTCAGAGGAACAGTTCTATTACCCATCGAGAGTATAAAACAGAGGAAGTGAGAGCCTCTACATGTGAGAAAGACCCAAAGACAATTACACAGCAAAATAAATAAACATTACACAAAAGAGGAGTTACAAACATGGAACTAAATCATTACAACAAGATCATAAATGCCAAGTGGTTATGAAGCAAAGCAATATAAATAATTGAGTGAGATGAATCAGGGAACACTTCCTGAAAGAAGTCAGTCCTTCTTTCTCAGCAGCTTGAGCTTTTCTCTTTTCTCCTTATTCCCATTCATTAGGATCAAGCTTCTCCTTAGCTATGATTCTTAATATATTTGCGTATATAGGACTATACTATTCATGCATTCCTTAATGCTGAAGAAAGTAAATATTGTATCAGAGTATCGTTACAGTTAGCTGATTTTCATTCTAATACGGATTCGGTTGTCCACAAAACCATTCATGTTTTTTGTTTCCTTAATAAAGTCCCAAGTTCAAGAACCTCTTCAAGAAATCAGAAAACACAATGCACAAAACAAGATAAGCAGCTTATCTACTCCTTACACAACATTGCCTGGGGCCACCACTAAACACAGGTGCTCGGAATATTGAATTCTCACCTGACTGTGCTTGTTAGGGGAGACAGATATGTAAATAAATCATTACAACAACCGGAGAGGCACTAAAATAGAGAGATGGCTATTTTGTCAGTGGAAGGTATACCTGACTCTACCTGGGAATGCTTCCAGAGTTGCCATTTTTCTTGTAATAGAATCATAGAGGGATGTTGCACCTATATTTCCAAATACCTCCGAAGTCTAAATTTTGAGGATAGGAAGGCAACAACAGCGGTTTTGGTAAACTCCATTAACCTGTCTTCCATGACATAACTTTGCCGGGACACCACTGTGTAGCTTATGCAATCCTATTCCTATTTTAAAAGCTTCAGTAACAAATCACTTTGTAAACTAGAAAGTGCAATGCAAATATTAACAATTAATGCCCTAGGAAAAACAACTACCATTACTTACTATTAATTATTTTGCAACACAACATTACTATTTGTAAACCTTATAGTTTACAAAGAGTGTTCACATTTGATCATCTGATCCTCATGGCTACCTTCTGAGGTAGTCAGGATAGAATACGTCATCCCCTCATTTTAGAAATGCACTGAAAGACCCAGTGACTGGGTCATACAGCTGGTAAAAAGCAGAATCTGGACTTGAACTGAGAGCATTTGACTTTAAATTCTATGCCCTTTCCATGGAACATACTGGAAACAACTATATCCTACTCAGTTCTTACGGGTATACTTACTCTCGCTCCAGGAGGGCCTGGGAGTCCTCGAGATCCCTTTTCACCTTTCAAGCCTACAGAGAGCTGCAGATAGGAATATGTTAATATATTAGTTTCAACATCGTCTATCCATGGGGACTACTTCAGCTTTAATAAGACTTCCTAATTTAAAAAAAAATTATTTTAAAAAGACAGCAGCTATTAACTGAAGTCAGGTAAATAGCTTACTTGTGATATAAACAATATATTCTTAATGACTGGTAAGCATCCATTTCCCTCCGAGCCTCTTTAATAGTGACATACTTTGTTCTGGCACTGGCTGTGCATTTCCATCTTAATTAGCCATAAATTGGGATTGGTGCTAATAGGAAATGCAAATATACGAGGGTACACCGAGATCTAATAAGAAACCTCCCATCTGTAAAAGTTCAAATAAGAAAAATGATTCCCCACACATGTAAGAAGACATGAGTGGACTACGTCATTCCCATACCTCCATGTGATGCATATGGATACTAACAAAATTTATCCAGCCAGATGGAAAGTATCCAGGGAATTGCATCTTTTTTCACACCGATGGTGACCTCTGATATGGCACTCAAACTTTAAAATGAAAGGATGCTTGTCTCAGCATTTGGCTTCTAAGTAAGCACAATATTCTACTCTGTACTTTGCTAATTAGAAGATCTCAATAGCCTTCTTCAAAATAGCGCATATGACCTTGTGATGGATAGTGGAATCATCAGAAACCCACAGGGACACAGTGGGAAGGACACCTTCCCACTGTCACCTTCATTTCCACTCAGAGGGTTAATATGCCAGGATTTAAGATGCGCCTTAGAAAAGACTGGAAGGCACTGAAATTTCTCGGAACAGCAAGTTATCAATTTGTAAATCTTTAAAATGGTTCTGATTCATTGAACCATAAACTTTTAGAGCTGGATGTGACCTTACATGTGACTAAGTGACAATTCTTAGGTTACAGAAATAGAGATCCTGAAAAGATGTGTTGAAGGTCACAGCCAGCAAGTGGCATTTCAGATGCCCTCGGGCTGAATCGATAATCCACGTTTAACATAACATGAAAGCCAAAGTCTGCCAAAGGAATATTCATCATTTCTGGAATTATAGGCCACTCACTGTTAGTCCTCTAAATCCTTTCGGTCCGGGTCCGCCAGGAATTCCGGGATCACCAATGTCACCCTGAAGATTCAGATATTAAAAAGTCAAGATGTTAAAATATTTGCCATGAAAGAATTTTAAAAACCTCTCTGAACTCAAAACTTCATTGATATTATGACAATTATGTTGTATATGAATGAAGGCCAATACAAATTAAATGTCATCTTTCATCTTTTCCTATCATTTGGAACTAAGTCATTGGTACACTCAATCTGCAAACTATTTTTAATTTTTCAAACAATATGAATATTTACATATACCTATGAATTCAGTGGTCATCCAGTTACTAAAAATATCCAAAGAAAATGCTTGAAAACACAGAAAAACATTTGGAGTATTGACTACGTGAAATAATAAAGAATGAATTACTTTCTAAATTCATAAAACACTTATGAAAAAGTTGAAGGTGAAATTAATTTATTCTGACTTTGATGGTAAACTAACTTTGACAGTTATTTATCAATGTGCTTATTTCACATTTATCAGTAAGTTGAAATATGCTAATTTTCTCCCTTTATCAGTAAATTTGAAAATTGATCCTCTACCATGATGACTTTCTTCCTAATGGTGATTTATATTGTTCCTTTTTCACCCTTTCCTATTTAAGCATCTCTTTTGGTAATTCATTCATTAAAAACAGTTTTTTTTTTTTTTTTTTTTTTTTTTTTTTTTTTTTTTGAGACAGAGTTTCGCTCTTGTTACCCAGGCTGGAGTGCAATGGTGCGATCTCGGCTCACCGCAACCTCCGCCTCCTGGGTTCAGGCAATTCTCCTGCCTCAGCCTCCTGAGTAGCTGGGATTACAGGCACGTGCCACCACGCCAAGCTAATTTTTTGTATTTTTTAGTAGAGACGGGGTTTCACCAGGTTGACCAGGATGGTCTCGATCTCTCGACCTCGTGATCCACCCGCCTCAGCCTCCCAAAGTGCTGGGATTACAGGCTTGAGCCACCGTGCCCGGCTGTAAAAACAGTTTTAAGAGGATTCAACATTTGACAGTTTTCTTATGCTTTATTTGATTAATTAGACATTCTAATTTTTAACCCATATTTTGTATTTTAATATAAACATCTTCCATTATATGGAAGACATTGTTCTGGGTATTTTTTTTTAAAGGAAGATCTTTTTACAGAATTCCAGTGTATAAAACAGATAAAACTTGACCTACTTGGTTAAAATGAAAGGTATGTATGTTTCTACAGCATGAAGATGGATTTCAATCTGGCAGGCAATGAGGAATTCTCGAAGATGTTTGACTAGGAAAGTGGTGTAATTTGGCTACACTTTGGAAAAAATCAAGTGACAGTCGTGTTTGGGATTAACTGAATCAGGGAGAAGATGGAAGTAGGAACCTGATTAGAAAGACATTGTAATCTTTCAGGTGAGAGGAAATAAAGTGCACAATAATGAAGAAGAAATAGCAAAAACAAAAGCCGAGAGAATTGAATGAAATCACCACGGCAGAAAATCCAAAGGAGAACAGAAGACTAAACTTTAGAGGATACCTGGAGGTAGGCTTTCAAGGCAGAGACATCAGGCAACGATGGACAGAACAATCTTTTCCAAGGTGAAGATTCATAGGGGTTAAATATGGTTCTTTCCTCATGAAGCCCAAGGAAAACACCTGCCCTGGGCTCCTCCTCATTGCCTCCATTTCATTCAGACCTACAGGTTTATCTTAGTTCTCAAGTAGAAGGTTAAGATCAAGGGAATTTCAAAAGGTCATGCACACAATACCTTCTGCCCCACATCTCCAGGGAATCCTCTTGGGCCCTATAATTTTCAGCACAGAACAGAAATACATCAACACATCACTTCTGCAGTATGATCATTTCTTCTTGTATTATTTAGTTTGATTCACCAATTTAAAAAATAATTGCTTTCCATATTTACCTTAACTCCTTTTTGTCCCGTCTGACCATAGCCTGGGATGCCAGAATCTCCCTGTAAACACACCACTTTATTTCAGTTTCTCAAAAGGAAATTAATTATAACCTATACTGGGGAGATTACAGCGTTGGAAGAGAAGCACTGGGGATGTCCACGCAGAAGGGGCCTAATTGACCTTGAACCCTGGGAACATGGTGTTGCTGCGTTTTCCTCACTGCCTGATATGTCCCCTGTACTTCTCTGACCAGCTCCATTCTGTAAACATTGCAGGAAGCAGAGAGGTGTTCATTCGGGACTTGTGGAGTCAGTGGCAATTTCTTGCCTCGAAAATTAGGAGCTGGTCCAAACAGTACAGGTGAGAAATTCCCTGAAGAAGGATTATAAATGGTCAATAGACAAACAGAAAAAATGGTCATCCTCACTGGTAACCAAAAAAATGCAACTTTGACCCTGCAATAAGATACTATTTTTGTCAATGGTAAAGATGGAAAAAAGTGACAATACGTGTTGCTGTGGATGCCCTAAAACAAATACTCTCCTGAGTAACACATGGATGCACATACTGTTTGAATGTTCCCAAGGGCGCTCCATAGTGGAGTTAAAAGCCTTTATGAAACATATACATATTCTTTGACCTACTTTAGAAACCTCTATGTAGAAATTCATTATGGTTTTGTCCAAAATTTTAGTTAGGTATCATTGCTGTGTTGATTATGGCAGTGAAAAACTGAAAGCAAGCTAAATAACCAACAACAAGAGACTGGTCAAATAAATGAAGGTCTACGCATTTAGTAGAGTATTTTGAAGCTACTAAAAAGCATGTTGAGGGAAAAAGGTAACGACAGGAAAATCTGCTCATGATACACTGTTTAGAGTGATTTTTAAAAATTTTCCATGATGTTAATGATAACTATCTCAACAATGGTGGATTACAAGTGATTTTTATTTTCTTCCCTCTTTCCCATCTTTTATTCTGGGTTTCTTTCCTTCTCTCTCTTCCCCGCCCTCCCTCCTCCCACCTCCCTTCCCTTCCCTTCCCTTCCTGCCTGCCTTCCTTCCCTTTTAGATTCATGTTGTCAAATTAGATCACATAAACAGATAGATACGTTTTAAGACTTGGTGAACCACTCTACAAGCATTTAATTTTATGGATAGAAATTGCAATAAAGGAAGATTGGAAGCCTTTATGGAGGCAACGGATTGTGGGGTATAGCCACAAGTCAGAGCCTTGCTATGCCCTCATCATCTGTTCTCCTGTAAGCTTCTGGTTCCTTATGTTTACTTCCCATTTTTTTCTTTTTTTTTCTTTTTTTTTTTTTTGCAATTTTCAAATATACAATATATTGTTATTAACTGTAGTCACCATGATATACAATAAATCTCTTGAACTTATTCCTTCTAATTGAAATTCTGTATACATTGGCCAACACTCCCCAGTTACCACCTCTGGTAACTACCATTTAATTGTCTGTTCTATGATCTTGACTTTTTTTTTTTTACATTTCACCTGTAAGTGAGATCTTGTTATATTTATCTTCCCATGCCTGGTTTATTTCGCTTCACAGAATTCCTCTGGATTCATTCTTGTTGTCACAAATGACCAGATTTTCTTCTTTTTAAAGGCTGAATAGTATTCCATTATGCATATACACCACATTTTCTTTATCCATTCATCCATTGATGGATACTTAGGTTGATTCTATATTTTCTTGGCTATTATGAATAATGTTTGTGCTTGGTAAATTTTCTATGATATCTATGTATAACATTTGTAATAAACATTAATTTTTAAAAAATAAAATAATTGTTCCTATACCGGCTGCTCCCTGAGCCGAGATCTTGGTACAGCCAAAACCATGAAGTCAGAATGCAGGCCTAATAATGCCCTATTCCTCTATCTCTCATTGTCACCCTAGACTTTTGCAAGAAGGGAAGAGAAACAGACAGTGTTGTTTTTCAATGGACATGCAACTATGTGGCCATACCTGTTGTTAAAGTATTGAAATGCCCTGTTCTAACTCATCCATTATCCTCTCTGCATACCCGTCTTCTCCTGCTTGCTGTTCCCCTTCACTTTGACAGACTATCTATGGAATGACAGCTCTAGGGGGTGGCAGAAATGTTCTCACATCTTCCTAGATGCTGAAATACCTTCCACCCCCCCCTACACTTGAGCTGATGGTGTCAACCCCTTCTCTTTACCTTGGAACCGAATACTTGGACCCGGGAAGGGTAGGGGCTTCGAAACTTCTTACCTGTCTTCCTCGCTGCCCATCTTGCCCCACTGGCCCTGGATCTCCAATAAGTCCAGGCTCTCCCTAGTAAATGGGACAAGAAGAGCTTCAGATCAGTAAAATCAAACCTGGTTCCTACCATGGAAAGTCCCGCCCACTCGATAGGGAGACTCAAGGTTCTCAGTGAGGGGTCAGTGCTCACTAAGGGGATGAGAGTAGGGTACAAATAATGTTTTTTTCAATAGCTAGCAGAAGGTGCCTAGCACAGCCCAGAGCTGGACTGGGGTGTGCTGGTTTTCCAGTGTTATGAAAGGACTGAAGGCGAAGGCAAAGAGTAGAAAATTAACTCCAGGGAAGGCTGGTCATTTGCTGATGCATTTGCCTATCCAACAGTTACTTATTGAACTGGAAAAGAAATGTATTAGGGGTAGGCCTGCCTTCACCTGGCTGGAAAGAGAAATAATTAGACAGGCAATCATAATATTGTGAGATAAAGTTCAGGGTACTACGGGACAAACAGAAGGGAACTCTAAGTCAGATGTGGCGGGCCGGAGGAGGCTGCCACAAGGAAAAGAGCAGAGAAGCCGAGGACTGAAGGATGAGTTGTCTGTCAAGGCACCCGGCAAGGAAGGGGTGACAGTGATCCAGGAAGAGGGAAGGCACTGGTGAGAGGCCTGAGGCAGGCTCGCAGGAGGGAGGTGAGGAGTGAAACCTTAGAATTAAATGAGGCCAATAGCAAATCGCCTTGTAAATGATTGCACACCTTATTAACACATAGTTGCATATGTTTAAGGTGTACAACATGATGATTTGATATACACATACATTGTAAATGATTGCCACAGTCAAATTAGGTACTGTGTCTATCACCTTACCTTGTTACCACTTTTTCTTTTTGCTTTATGTTGAGAGCAGTTAAGATTTCTCTTAGAAAAATATCGAGTATCCAATTTTCACCATAGTTATTGTTAACTACAGTCGCCATGTTATGCATTAGCTCCCCAGAATTTATTAATCTTATAACTACCTTAAAGTTTGAAGATTTTCATGGAGGCCATGGGAAAGGCAAGACCCACAACATAATTTGCTGGGCTCCGTGTACAAGAAACACTCAGGCCCCTTGCTTAAAAAATGAGATTCAAGCCCATGACAGCAGAGCATTAAACTCAGCAAGGGGTTCTTCTCAGCAAGGCCACCTGTGTAGCTGCACACGTCACAGCACCTGGAGACAGGGGCACTGAAAGATTTTAAACAGGGGAGTCAGATTCTGATGAGGTCAATAGTTTGCTCTCTGACGATTCCCAGCAGAACCACCTCAAAGATAGCAGTTCTGCTTCAAGAGCCGCATACACAAATAGATTTGAGTTCTGACGCCACCCATCCTCCACTCACACAGCCACCATGTGCATTCTTGGCTTCAGGAAATCAGGGAGTGATAGAGATCTTTTAAAGTTGTTTCTGATGGGTGAGATCACTCTCTCCCAGGGAAACAGAGCAGCTTCATGGAGAGGTCAGCAGTTAGAAACTCTTTGCGCAATGGAAGGAAGAGAGCACAGCAGAAGGCTGGTGACTTGCTGATGGTGCTTAGATTCAATCATGTGAGGAATTAACATGAAAATCCAGAAGAAAATGGAGATACTTTTGTACTTAAAATCCATAAGAAATAACATTTACTTTTTTCAAGAATGAGTTCATGCCCTTTGCAGGGACATGGATGAAGCCGGAAACCATCATTCTCAGCAAACTAACACAGGAACAGAAAACGAAACATTGCGTGTTCTCACTCATAAGTGGGAGTTGAACAATGAGAACCCATGGACACAGGGAGGGGAACATACACACCAGGGCTTGTCAGAGGATGGGGGGAAAGGGGAGGGATAACATTAGAACAAATACCTAAAGCATGTGGGGCTTAAAACCTAGATGATGGGTTGATGGGTGTAGCAAATCACCATGGCACATGCATATCTATGTAACGAACCTACACATCTCACATGTATCCCAGAACTATAGTTAAAAAAGAGAAAATATCACATCATAACTAATAAATATATGCAATTATTAATTATCCAATAAAAATGCAATGTTTTTTAAAATAATTTTTTAAAAAAGAAATAACATTTACTTTTTTCCCTGAAAGCCCAGGCCTTCCAATGCTGCCTTTAGCTCCCATTAGCCCAGGAGAACCCTGAAAAAAAAAATGAGAGACTAAAAAGTTGGCACCATAGTAATTCTTAGAAAGCCCACTAGAAACATTTCACTTTCCTTCAGGTTCTTCCCAGCAACCCCTTGATGCGGCCTTAACAACAGATCCAGCCACCCGGGACAGAGGCAGATGGCAGGGCTGAACCAGATGACTCAGGTTCCAGTCCGAGTTAGAGGACCACATGTTTTAATCTGCAGGGACATCACGAGTCCATATGGGGCTTAGTGAGAAAAGGAGAAGCACCCTTGACTCAACACATGCTATTATTTCCAAATGTGGGAGAACTGTCATCATGTACTGAGTTTTTTTTAGAACAAGACACTTTGCTGCCACCTTTGCGCGCCGTACCACATGCATGTACATAATGGCATGCGGGATATGTTGCAGCTTCCCCATAAAAGAATGGACAGCAGTGTCTTTCACACACATATTAGCAGAAAGATAGCTGACCACACATGCCAGGAATATAGGAATATGGGTATCCCTTGCCTTGTGAACGAACTCTTGCTGTCTGAGCAGAACTGAATAGATTTAGAACATTCTTCCTACAAATCCTTCACCATCCAAACCAGGCGTCCCCAAACTTTTTACACAGGGGGCCGGTTCACTGTCCCTCAGACCGTTGGAGGGCCGCCACATACTGTGCTCTTCTCACTGACCACCAATGAAAGAGGTGCCCCTTCCTGAAGTGCGGCGGGCGGCCGGATAAATGGCCTCAGAGGGTTGCATGCGGCCCGCGGGCCATAGTTTGGGGACGCCTGATCCAAACTACTATTTCTGAGGAAACAAACAGATTCAGAAGTGGATGTAGGAATCAAATAGGTTTGAGTAGACAGGGATCTTTGTACAGTCAATTTCAAATATCTACGGTCAACGGAGATATATAGGCATGGCACATATAAATTTTAAAAGTTAGAAAAATCAGAACAACGGATCAGTTTTTGGAGGAAATGTTATGATTGGACAATATTTGTTTTCTTCCAAATGCTTTCGTTAGCCTAATGAAATGGATCTGTGCTTTCAGAGCAAAACCTCAGTGAAGGAGAAAGAGGAGTGCTTTAGCTATGTATGACGAATCTGAGCTGTGTTAAAATCTTGCCCCAGACGATCCAAAAATAAAATGACGTATATGTAAATAATATAAAAGTCATATGTAAAGATGCTTCGCAGTTAAGAGAATAACGGTTGAGAGTCACTGAGCTTAATGTCTGTGAGTCACTCACCTGAGGTCCTTGGTGTCCCTGACTTCCGTTTTCTCCTTTCCTGCCAGGATTTCCCTGTGACCCCTTTGGTGGTAACAAAAGAAACACAATGCAAAGATTTCAGCGAAAGCTTACTTCCCAGTCAGTGCTTTTGAAACACCCTACAGAAAAGCAGTGATCCAACCCTTTCTGCAGCCTTTTTTTTCTTTTTTGAGACAGTCTCACTCTGTCACCCAGGCCGGATTGCACTGGCATGATCTTAGCTCACTGCAGCCTCTGCCTCCTGGGTTCAAGTGATTCTCCTGCCTCAGCCTCCTGAGTAGCTGGGACTACAGGTGCATGCCACCATGCCTGGCTAATTTTTGTATTTTTAGTAGAGACGGGATTTTCACCATGTTGGCCAGGATAGTCTCGATCTCCTGACCTCGTGATCCACCTGCCTCAGCCTCCCAAAGTGCTGAGATTACAGGCATGAGCAACCGGTGCCCAGCCTTCCCACAACCTTTTAACCCTGAGATTAAGCATGTATTAAGAGTGAATGAGGACAGGCCCAGTGGACTCAGTGGTCCAGATCTTTTAAAGGAATTCTCTGCCTGGGTAACAGACCTTCATCCCTGTCCTACAGGGGAAATAAAAATAGGCCAAAGCAGGAAATGAAACCTATAAGAAAAAGAAGTAAGACACAAACAACAGTTAGATGAATTCCTTTAAAGGGACAGGTTACCTGAGCCAAAGCACTTATTAATGTGTAAAATAGACAGTAAAGTGGTTTCAAGTTAGCACAAAAGGACATCTTAGCAGCAGATCCCTATCAGAGGAATCAAAGTCTATTTTTCTGCCATATTTGCCAACAAACATATGGTTCTCCTATGATTCTCTCACACAGAAGCCAAAACTAGAGGTGGCAGTAGCGTTTCTTCCCACCGAAGTACCAGCTGTGAAAGGGCCCTGGGCTGCCCGGAAGTCACCAAGTAAGGTTTGATTCACTATCTCAGTGTCAGTGGGACCCTTGGGTATCTGAGGTATCTGATGTAACTATCATCGCCACCTCCACGTCCACCCCAAAGCCTGGGAATGGATCTAGGCTGGTCCCATCCATACCTAATCTAGAGAAACTGCTAGCTCATGGTTTGGTTCAGCAACCCCAGAACCACTCAAGAGAATCCCAAATTCCAGTTTGGTCCTAATATCTGAACTTTCTGGGAAGACCTTAGAATAGGCACAGCCACATAAGGCCCTTCCAGACAAGTCCAGGCTTAAGTTGGGCTTCATGTAAAGTGGGCATCATAAGGCGACTAAACAACCATGTGTTATAAAGCCACTCTTCAGAATGACCACAGCTTCTTTCTGGCATGGAGGGAAGCAAGGCAACAATACCCTGACTTCCAATGCTCATATGACTAATGATATGACCACGAAAGATGTAAATGGCTCACAGAAAGCCCTGTCAGTCATATTCCAGAAGCACCGATACCCCTGTAGAGTTAGCTTTAGCCAAAATTGAGTAGTAGTTTCCAACTTGCAACTAATTTTCCTTTGTGGGAGCTTGGTGTATGTATGCAGGACCCCAGCTACGGAAAACCAATTTGCTGATCCTGGCGTTAATTACTAATGTAATACGAAGGTATTAATAATTCACTATTACTAATATGAAGACACAACACCAGGTGAGCACAAGAGCATATCTTTCCTCTACAAAGGTTTGTTAGTGACCTGCAAACAATGAAGCAGGTTTGACGAAACAAAATCAACCTCCATCCCGTAATGGGGAATGCTAAATAGGGCAGGGGGTAGATTCTCAGTTATTTATTTTTACACAGAAATACCTGCCTTCTTCCCATCAGAATAACCTCACAGAATTCATCAGTATTTACAAAACATTCCAACACACCTGTGGGCCTTGTAATCCTTCGGCTCCCAATGTGCCTTGAGGTCCAGGATTTCCTGGTTCTCCCTGACGAACAAGAGTTTCCAGCGTCAAGATTTTCTACACGTTGCTTCCATATAGATTTTCTCTTTATAGTCTTGACATAGGAAACAGGTACTATTTTGTCTGACTCGTGGCCCACCTTCTACTTGGCCTAGGATTTTACTCTTCCAGACTGTCTAAGGAATGAACAGAAACTTGTTTCTTATTCCAATAAGGAATTTCTCTCTCTTGCAGTTGATTCCCAAAGCACGTGAAAAGCAGGCAAATGCACAATATTTGGAATTGCACGGGTTCTGCTTGTCTACCAGGTGTCTATCAGGGAGGCTTTGCCTCAGGTCTGTTCTGTTCCTGGGAGTTGC
Source organism: Saimiri boliviensis (assembly GCF_048565385.1). Taxonomy (NCBI): domain Eukaryota; kingdom Metazoa; phylum Chordata; class Mammalia; order Primates; family Cebidae; genus Saimiri; species Saimiri boliviensis. The sequence goes on along the minus strand of NC_133457.1, from coordinate 7,708,280 downwards.
AGTGATGGCTGGGTCGGTGAGAATCACATCCAGTACTGGGTGCTTCCTATACCCTTGTCCAGTGCTCATTGATTTGATTCCCAGCATCGCCTACTTGGGAGAAACCTCCTTGGTCCTATCAACCACAGAGGACCGGAAGTCAAGGTCACTTACCGAGGCACCTTGGAGTCCCCTGCGGCCTTCTCTTCCCTGGAACAGAAAAGGCAAAGCGTTAGTATGTGGATGTCTGAATAGAGGGGTTCCTTGAGGCAAAGCAGCCTCTTTCGTTCTCTGATAGACATAAGTAATGAGCAGCTCACAGAAGCAGTTTCCCTGAGGCACTTTCCAGAGACAAGCTTTCACACGGGGCACTTAATTACAGACTAACATTTGGGGGATTGATTGCAAACCAATCTAAAAGTCATTACAGACACAGCTCCAGTCTGACAGCCTCTAACAATTATCCAGGAGGCTGTTCAGAGAATCAAATCATCCTGAAGATCCTGTCTTCTGTATCTCCCTCTCTGGCAAATTCCAAAAACGCACTGTCTGCTAATCAGAGGCTTCCCATGCGAGAGGAGCTGTGGCACATCCATTTCTCGCTGTCCTGGGCCCCTGATTGCATCTTGGGTAAAGGTAAAAATTTCTAGATACAGTGTCTCGGAGGGGTCCACCGGGGCTAGTCTCCGTGGAATTTTACAAGAAATAAATGGCTGATGGGGTCTGCTCAACTATGGTGATCCAAATGTCCAAATGGCTACCACTAGGTTCAACAGAGCACAAAAAAGCCGGGCTGATGCCTGAAGCCCATCCAGAAGCGAGTTCACGTTGTCAGCTCAGGCTCTCTACCTAGGGGTTGTCACGCCCTCTCCTTTCCAGAGTGTAGCCAAGTGGGAAAAGAGATTCAGGCCCCAGATCCTAACTTCCTTATCTCTAAACAGCAAGGATAAGATCTACATCTTCATAACCACCCCACCCCCACCCCGCCCAAACCCCGTCCTTGCCTCTTTGAGAGAGCTGTGGGACATCTCGACCACCAATTCACTTAGTGTTGTGATAAGCAACTATGATTATTTTAGACACAAAGCAAGTATTTTTTTAAAAAATTCTATTTCTTCATTCATTTATTCAGAAAGGTAGCCATGGACATTATTTCAGAACTGCTGTTTTCTTTCAACTGCCGGCCTTCCAAAGTTCCTTAGAATAAACTACCGGACCACGTGTCAGGTCCACCGGGTTGGCTGTTGCTTAAAATGTTTCCGTTGAGGTTCCGCCCCTTGATGTAAGGTACTTTTTGCTTTTAAGATGCAAATACTCTTTGAAAGAAGTTACCCATTGAAACTTTGCAGCTGTTTGTACCCAAAATCAACTTCCAGAGCTCATGACACAAAAAAGCCAAGAAGAAACAGTAAACAAAGATTGAGGTTAAGGTTTCTATGACATCACAGTTCTGTCTTCATTAAAACAAGGATAAAACAATGTTTATTCTGTGTAACGAACTATACGCACAGTGGTGAGAGAGATGTCCTTAAAAGTTAGGCAGCCTTGAGCTCAGTTCTGTTCTTTAAAGCCTGTGTGGCACAGGGAAATTGCCCAGGAAGCCTCACCCAGCGTGGTTAGCAGCCCGGACTCTGGAGGGAGAAGACTGAGTTCAAATCCCACCTATGACACTCACAGCTCTTATGACCTTGGGCAAGCTGCCCAGGGTTTCTTGACTTTTCCATCTGTGAAAAATGGATATAATAATAGTATCTACCTCACAGGTATGTTATGAGGATTAAATGAATTAACATTTGAAAGTGATTTGAGTAGGACCTGGCATAAAGTAGATGCTATAAAAATATTCTCTGTGTATGGCAGGCGAAAAGCATAAGGCTGGAATAGGGATTCAAGTGTTGTTTTCAGTGTGTGGATCCATTCTTTTGGCAACAATGGGTACAACCATTAATTTACATAAGTTGCAATTCTGTCACGCAGAAGGTAATGTCTTCAATTAGCTTCTGTTGTTTAAAATTTATCGTCCACTTAAGATGTTCCCACCCTTGTAGAGAATTCTGTTCTGCATCGGAAAGTTGGAGGAGACGGGAGAAAACTTGATGTTGTTTTGCGTCAAGGTTACCTTGTTTAATTCAGGAAAAAAGAAATTACAAAGGAGGAGGTCGGCAGGGAAATGGGTCAAAAATGAGGAGGGGGCCGAGAGCCTCAGGTCCTTAGAATGACTTAAAAGTATTGACTGGTTTGTCCAGGATTTATCACCTACACCACCCCTAGCATCTCTTTTTTTAAAAGTCCATGATTGATGCATCCGTTATAAAGCTATTTCAAACTAAAAGTTTTTCCTCTTCAACCAACAAAACTACACACTTATCTTTAAAATTTATAGCATTTAGCTCATCTTGCCACTCTAGTGCTTCCTCTTATTACATTTTAATGCCCTTGTGTGAAGAAGAGGGCAAAGTCCCAAAGAATTTTACCAGAAGCACTGGGAAGCCTAACCCATTCCAACTCCAGCTCTTTTCCTTTAAGAACTGTGGTTCAAGATAAACAAAGGCAAGTGATATTAAAGCACATTTCTTCACCATCTATCCCAGAGAGAAGGGCAATCAGCCGCAGCCTTCAAAATAATGAGAAGATTCCAAATTTGTAATAGAAAAGAAATCCAAGCAATTTCAATTCCTTCTTGAACGAAACTCAGAGCCAAATCTAGGACTTTGTCCATTATTCTCTTTTAATGATGTCCATGCTGAGTGCATGAGAGAGGAGTTTTTAACACGTTATAAATATCACTTCTAGCTTCAGTAGTACACAGAAGGAAAGGCGACTTCCTGGTTGTTCCTCTTAAAGAGATAGAGAAGTCCGATGTCGCTGTTTTTTGCTGTGATAGGCTTGATATAATATGGGATGCTGTAAAGTTACACCAGCACCGCACGGTTGCCACTTGGCCCTAATTGCCAGTGCGTTGGTCCATTCAGGAAGAATTTATGCGTGAGTCCTTTTTCTCATTGGCGACATGTCAAGAGAAAGTATATTTACCCAGTTCATAATATTCTCATATAAGCTGTCACAGGAGAGCCTTCATGTTAAAATCATTGGCTCTCTTCAAAGACATCCCCAAAACATCTGGAAGGTGGAAAGGGAAAGGCAGACTATATCAAAGTAGTTCTCAATCGGGGTGACTTTGCCTCTCAAACCCACCCCTCCTGTATGCACCACAGACATCTGACAATATTTGGAGACATTTTTGAATGTCACAATTGGGCAGTGGGGAGGGGTGCTGCTGCTGCTACTAGTGGGTAGAGACCAGGGATGCTGCAAACAGCTGCCCGTGCATAGCGTAGCCACTCACAGGAAACCATTATCTGGCCCCACATTCCAGTAGTGTCAAGATTGAGAAACCCTGAAAAATGTATTAGCTCTGAATCAGCCAACTCTGTGCCACAAATATTCTGAATGCCTCTGTCATCTTCAAGTGATAAAGAGGGGAAATAAATGTCCATGGAAATACTTACCCTGCTTCCTCTGGAACTAGGACTGCCTTGAACCCCTTTCTGTCCACTTCTACCCTAAAAATGTAATAGTTCCCTCAAGATCAAAACGCAAAAATTCTGAATAAATCATAAAAGCCTCAGCATCAAAATCTCAAGCATTATTAAAGCAGCCGAAAAAAAGTCATGCTATGATCTATGATTCTGCATATTAACAGTCAGTTCTACACGTCCCTTAAAGAAGACAAAGGTATAGCAACACGCACTGCTACATTTTCCCAAAAAATATCACTTGCCAGAAACTTCTTAATTTTGCTCATAAAAGTATAACCTACCACAAATATGCATTATTTTAAAAAAGGTCTTTTAAATGTGGTCTTAAGAGCATTTGTTCAATTATGGAATAGTGACATATCTTACTAAATTTACTTGGCTCAATAACAGAATTAATCAACTCGTAGATAAAATAGATCAAAGTACTTGTCTTCCTTGTTCTCCTTTGGAGCCCTTTTGTCCTTTGACGTTATTGTTTTGTCCCGGGTTACCCTAGAGAAAGATTTTTAAAGTAGTTCAGAATCCGGAAACATCAGCTTTTCCCCCAAAGGGTATGATGTTCAAGTGCTAAGCTAATTTGGGTTATAGTAGAAGAAGCACGTGAAAATTTTTAATATTTGAAACTCATAGGATTTTAGAAAAAAATTAAAGCCATACTTCCTCAAGTTTGAAGAAGATTTGGCAATCAAGAATTTAAAAAGTGCTTGCTACATGGTGACTTCCCCTTTTCTATGATGGCAGCTTCACTGATGCACTGGTCCAAACACTCAGGCTCTTCTTCAAAGGTGTAAAAAGATTCCCCTGTAACTGAATCTGCACATAACGAATCTATAGGTCTGCAAGAGTAGAAGTCCAATAAGTAAAGCTATGGAAACGTTCTCCCAAAGGAACCAGAAAGTCTCAATATACCATAAGGAGTCAGAAGATGGGCCTAACCCAGGTAAGACAGAAACAGACTTCTCCCACATTTGGAGACATCAGCCAACACCTATCACCTCGACTCCTAAGACAAGCATTTGCCTACAGGGTAGCAGGAAACACAAAGGGGAAGGAGACGGGAACGGTGGAGCAATACTGGACCCTAGAAACCTACCGGATCCCCGGGGAAGCCCTTCTCTCCGCATCGCCCAGGAGCACCTCTGGAACCTGGGCTGCCCTGAAAAAAAAATAAAATAAATTTCTGAGTTATCTTGTAAGAGGCTTGTATAATGGCGTTAAATACCAACTTTTATAAATGCTCTATGTCCTTCTATTTCAGCCAGATTCCCTTAGACTTCTGAAGCAGTACTAAGTCCAGTTTTAAGCCTATGGTCAGGATTATTTGCAGTGAGGCACGGAAACTAAAAAACTTCTTATGGTCTAACATAACGCTATCCAGTAGGAGTTTCTGCAGTGGAGGAAATGTTCTATAGCTGCATTCATCAGTATGGTAGCCATTAGCCATATGTGGCTATTAAAGACTTGAAATGTAATTAATGCCACTAAATAACAGAATTTCTTAATTATTTACGATTTAACTTTAAATAATCACATGTGGTTAGTGGCTATTGTATTGGGCATCCTAGCCAGTCTAGCAACTTCTAACATCTAAAAATAAATTGCCCAATGGAAACTTTCACAGGAATATTCCATTATCACCGCAAACCCAATTATTTCCATTTCGACTTGCCCAAGCTAGGATCCTTGCAGGCATATTGACTGATTCTCTATTTCCTCTTCCTCTAGCCACCTGTATCTGGAGATTTCAGGTCCCAGAGCCACGCCTAGTGTGAGACGAGAGAGGCACCTAGGGTGTAGAACTGAGGTAGGTATTTACTTCACATAACTCAGTCCCTTTTGCACCTTAGGTGTCCTGCTAGCCTCGCTTCAATCCGAGCCCTGCGATCACCTTAGCATATTTTGTGTCAGTTCTGTCATTGCTTTACTTCAAGGCTTTATCACTTCCCCCTTGATTTCTACAGATCTGCCTCTCACCTTTGCCTTGCGTCTATGTCATCTGCAACACAGCAACCACATTACTGCAAGTAGTATTTCTAAAATGCAAATCTGATTGTGATTTTTCTTCTTAAAGTCTTTCAAAGGCCCCCACTGTCTTATGGTTAAAAAACCCAAAACCAAGCTCTTCGTGATGGCTCAGGCTCACTAGTGCCCTCCCAAACTCTTGATCTCTTCCCTCTACCTCTTGAACCTCATCTCCCAGTACCTGTATTCTAATGCTCCCTCCAGTAAGAAAAACTTGGCAGTGCCCCAAAGTCTCATGCTTTTGCTTATGCTTTACATCCCTCTGTCTGGAATGCCCTTCCTCCACATCTTTGCCTTGCTGAATTCCTGCTTCTCTTCAGCTCAGAGATCGTTTCCTCCAGGAAGACTTTCTAGACAATCCCTGTCCCAGGCTGAGTTACATGCCCTTTTCTGGACACCCATGTAGATATCTACAACATGGCCTCAATCACATTCTATATGATTCTATTGGTATGTCTGTCTCCCCAGTTACACTCTGGGATCTTTGACGACAAGGGCTGTGTGGTTCACCTCTGATTCTTATTATATAAGAATAATATGCCCAACCAATGACAGGTGCCTGGCACACGACAAGCCTAACATGTGACAGGTGCTCAAAAACACTTCATAAATAAATGGACCAGAACACAAAAGTAGAACTGCTTTAAGTCAAGTAGGGACACATGAATGGTGTTGAAATCAATGAAAAGTTAAAAAATGTTTCACAGTGATTCGCCACCAAAGCCACCAAAATAATTGTCTCTTCCTCTTGCTTTTTTTTTTTTTTCTGACATAATAAGGACAACACAGAAAGTCCTGACATTGATGGAAACACTTTTTATAAAAAAAAAATGAACAACAACAACAACAAAAAAAAAACACTGACAGGTAAAAGCATTCATTTTCAGACATGGGAAACACGCCCATAGAAGAAGCCCATGTGTGCTGAATTTTTCTAGGTGGAAATTCTTGAAAATTACATAATTACCCCCTTGCTCCAATCAGATACGCAGCATATATTCAGTGGTAATAGGCCTTTACTATGTGGTTAAGTCAGTTTTAAGTTTTATCCCCTATAACCACTGACATACAGTGGTTAAGACTATCTCTGTCATCAAATTCTCCTTCTTTAATGTATTGAAAAATGTTACCTGAGAACCTGGATCACCTTTCTCTCCTTTTATTCCAGGAAGTCCATGAGAGCCCTAAAAGAAGATAAGAAAAACAAAATTCGCGCTTAAAAAAATGTTAGCAGCCTCATGACAGTTTTATGACACTCGAAGAAATATGGCTTACCTCTTCCCCATCAAGTCCATCAATCCCATCTTCTCCGTGCCCTCCCTGAGAGACACAACAGCCGTCAGGTAAAAGCAGGTCTCTATCACATGCTTATTGGGAAACGAATCCCGTTTGGAAATCAAATTAGACTGAGAAAAAAACTCCAGTACCTTCAGTCCGGAAAATCCTTTGACTCCCTGCAAAAGATGAAATATTTCTCACTGACATATCCAAGACAGAGTGTACATTCAAAGACTGCCTCTCTAAAGTGAGTATTTACTTAGTGGCTACTGGCTAGACAGCTACAAAGAGGTTAGAGAAGGAATTTATTAATGTTAAAGACTCCTCGATATTACCTAAAAGCAGAATTCATCTGCAGACAGGGAAACTCATCAATATAACTGGAGAAAGGAAAAGAGAGAGGAGTGACAGAGAAAACAAGGGAGGAAAGGAATGGGGAAAGAGAGGGAGAAGGTGTTAGAGAGAATCGGAAATAACATTTGCAGAAGAGCCTTACCTTCTGACCCTGCTCCCCTGGACATCCTGCAATCCCTTTATCTCCTTGGGGTCCTATGTCTCCTCGTATTCCCTAAGAACGGAGCACAGACAGGTAATCAAAGCGATGTCTTTGCCAGTGGTTTATTTTCAGAGTGAAGCCGAAGCACGTGGGCACTATGAGGTTTAGAAAAAGTAAATCCTTTTGCAACCCCACTCATTTAAATCTGTTTTTTCCCTCTATATTCAAACATGTTTCCTGTCAATCTTCAGGGCTCTTTATGGATCCAAGATCACAAAAAGGTGCAAGAAGAGCTCAGCGACTTCACAACCTGGTCAAACAGCACTGTGGCCTCACTTTGCAGCCACATTCCAAGATCTCAGTAATCCATCTAGGGCTGTAATGCTGTCCTGGGAGGGTCAGCACTGCTGACAGCAGACCCACAGTCAGTGCTAGGGTACTGCTGCTGAGTAGAAACAGTTGCTGGGAAGTGACCCCACTAGGAGAATGAGAAAGCAAAGGCAAGAAAATAACCTGAATAATCACCAGATTAAAAACCCCCAGAGTCAGACCATCCAAGCAGCTGAAGGTCAATGATTTGTGTGTCTCCTACCAACTCTGTGTCTTTTACCATCACGTCCCTTGTGACTGGCTCACGTCTAGGTGCAAGACAGGTACTCACAGTTTGCTGCATGAATAACTAATTAGTAATGAGCTTAATTCTTACCTTGCCAGTAAAAGGGAGAAGGAATTGTCCTTTGTCCTGCTTTGTTTTATTCTGAGGATCATTCCCTACAAAAGGAGGAGGACTTGCCATGGCCACAGGTTACTGAGAGGTACCTTAGCTCTATGGCTTCCTATTGCCTGGACTTTCTGGCAGTGCTGGGGTCGGCTGCAGGTGGGTGACATTATCTCCCACACTCAAAGCACTCCCATACTAGTTTGGTGGTCTCCAAGAACCCTCAGAGTGTACAGAGTAGGTTCCTTAGAGCACACCCCTTAGCAGTCATTTTGCAAACTAGGTCAGCTGTTGGACGGTAGAGGGATTTATAATTGCTTACAGATGAGAAAACCGAGGGTCAAGAAGTTAAGTAACTTGTTCAAGGACCACACCTAGGCCAACTCTTGGCAGGCTGAATCTAGAGTCTTTGCTTTCAATCCTTATAACCTGCTGCCCCGATGAGGAACTGGCCTTGATCTAAGGGATAGGAATCCAGTCTGATACTTTTGAACTTTTCCCATCCCAAACAGACCTACCTAGGTGGCTTCAGTTTCTTCAAATTCTTTCTTATGATTTGACTGACAGAAAGTGAGCGTTCTGGTTTTCAACATGGAGATTCGCAAACCTCTGGGAAGCAACTGACTTTGAAGCCATGCCTTGAGGGATGCCTTGCCCACTTCCCTTTCCGTGGAAGGATGTAGACTCCAGCCTTGGCCCAAAGCCATGTACTAAGCACTGGGTTTTAGGTCTATAAACAGGTCCCTGGCAGATAACCTGTTGTGCCCTGCTTGGGGGTGGAGAGGAGGGTGCCCAGGTCTCTGCCACTGATAAACACATGCCAGGCCACATGTGTAAGCCTGCTTCCTCCTTACCCCAAACTTAGTAACTGCCTCATGATTCGGACAGGGAAAAATGAAAAGAAAGGCAACACTTCTTCCCACAAGAAAGCACAAAAAATAAACATATAAACAAAACCCCATCTGCCCCTTTTGTATGAAAACAAAGCTTTTTATGAAAAGGAAAATACATGTGTGTGGGAAGGAGGGGTCACAAAAACTTACAGGGTCTCCAACCTCTCCCCTGTGTCCTCTGCTGCCTTTCAGACCTTGAGAACCCTGGGAAGAGAGAGAGAAAGATAAATTCTAGTCATCCTCCGTCAAGGCAAACTTGGGAAATCATTAGGCATTCTAAGCAAGTCCCTTCCTCCAACTTGGGTGTGGTCTCTGCAGATGTGGCTGTGAGTTTGTGTAAACTCTGACAACATTTGGAGCTGGCTTTTGTCCTTGCACTCAGCTCTGAAGCCCTGCTGCAGAAGGGGACTCTTCTAACACTTGCAGGAGGCTGACCTCTGGATGAGGCCTGCAGAGCCACGCCTGTCTCTGAGCAATTTGCAGGAAGGACAGCCGTGCCAGCCACAACCCTTTTAGCAAACAAACCTGTAACATTTCCAAAGGGACTATTTTATTTTGTCCTGCTATTTTGAGAGCTCAAGAAAGACTAAGCACTTCCAACAACAAGGCTGCATATATATATATATATATATATATTTTTTTTTGAGACAGAGTTTCGCTCTCCTTACCCAGGCTGGAGTGCAATGGCGCGATCTCGGCTCACCGCAGCCTCCGCCTCCTGGGTTCAGGCAATTCTCCTGCCTCAGCCTCCTGAGTAGCTGGGATTACAGGCACACGCCACCATGCCCAGCTACTTTTTTGTATTTTTAGTAGAGACGGGGTTTCACCATGTTGACCAGGATGGTCTCGATCTCTTGACCTCGTGATCCACCCGCCTCGGCCTCCCAAAGTGCTAGGATTACAGGCTTGAGCCACCGCGCCCAGCCGGCTGCATATATTTTAATTGCAGTCATCTCTCCCTTAGCCACACGTGGCTTAACTGCGTCGTGGCTTACTTGTGGCAAACATTTCATTAGAATTTGCTTTCCCTACCCTCTAACACAGGCCCAGCTGGCTGTTCAGTATACCAGGGGGGTTGTGCTCCTGGAACATAATTCTAATATTGACCTGAGCAAAGTAACGAGAGAAAATTGTGCTAAACAAAACATCACAGTGCAGTAAAAAATTCAATATAAATTGTCCTTCCATAAGATTGGGCAGTGCAGAACTCATGAGCAAGTATTGTTGATCTCTTTTTTTAAAAGAAAAACTGCATTTTTATTATGATATCTAAAATCCATTTGAAAAGTCATAAAAGTATATAAAATATAAATGGATAGCTTAATTATTATATAGTAACTTTATAGAATATTATAATTGTTATATGTAAGTCCTGTGTAGCCCACCCAGGTCAAGAAACAGAACATTACTGGTCCCAGGCACAGTGCCTGCCCCACTCCACGAGGGCACTCCTGACTTCTGATAATATTTTCTGGCCTTTAAAAAATACTTAACCACTTAAGTATTCCTCCATAGATACTATAACTTTTTTTTTTTTTTTTTTTTGAGATGGAGTTTCGCTCTTGTTACCCAGGCTGGAGTGCGGTGGCGCGATCTCGGCTCACCGCAACCTCCGCCTTCTGGGTTCAGGCAAGTCTCCTGCCTCAGCCTCCTGAGTAGCTGGGATTACAGGCACGTGCCACCATGCCCAGCTAAGTTTTTGTATTTTTAGTAGAGACGGGGTTTCCCCATGTTGACCAGGATGGTCTCAATCTCTTGACCTTGTGATCCACCCGCCTCGGCCTCCCAAAGTGCTGGGATTACAGGCGTGAGCCACCGCCCCCAGCCATACTATAACTTTTAATAAATGGAATTTTACTATATGTATTCTTCTGTGTTTTGCTTTTTTTTTGGTCATTACCATGTTAGTATAATTTATTCATTTTGCATATAGCTGTAGTTCATTCATTTTCATTGGCATATTTTACTGAAAATATTATGACATATTTATTCATCCTATTGTTGCATAATTAATATTTTATAATTTATGTTTTAAAGGGCTATTAATCTGCAATGCTATGATCTTTTTGTAGTTCAGTCTCACTCCGTTGATGATGAAGCACAAGTCTCCAATATTATTTGTTAATTTATTTACTGTTAAGGAGATGAAGTCTCGCTATATTGCCCTGGCTGGTCTTGAACAATGAAATAATCTTCCCACCTCAGCCTCCCAAGTTGCTGGGATTATAGGTGCAAGCTACTACACCCAGCTTTATCTTCACTATTTTTCCTTTTTACCACTTTCCAACTGTCTAAAGCAGGTCCGAAAGTATAAATCACAAAACCAAGAAGCAACATTAACAAGGATATGCAAGAGAAAAGGGAGTTATTCTTGCTAGCAATACCAAAAGTGAGCTCTTCTGACCTGGATTTTATACCAAAAAAGTCACATGAGACGTCCAAAGCAATTACATTAGCATGGAGTGAATGTTTTAAATTAAACCACTCAGTCTCAGTCCCACCTGTACCAAATCAAGGCACATTAGATAAAATAGTATCGCGAGTGAGTAGCACCTTCTTGGCTTGCAGTCCTCGGACCCCAAGTAGTCCTGGAATTCCTGGACATTTGCAGAACGTACAGCAGCAAGTCCTCTCTGCAATGTTTCCCTGGGGCGGGGCGGGGGGTGGGATATAAAGCTCAGTGAATAAAAATTGTCACAAACTTTATTACATAAGAATTGTACTCACACAAATCCACCACCTACAAGCCCATCTTCTCCCTTTGGATGAGGGGCTGCTGAGGATACGAGGTGTTTTCTGAATTTAACACTGCAGAGAGGGTACCAGGCACTGCTCTGGCAACATCCCCTCTCCAAAGGAAACGACCTGTTTATAAACAAGGCATCCAGCATGTGGATAGGATTTGTTGTTTGCTAGTTGACAGTCTTGTTTCCTGAAATTTCTGCAGCATAAACAGTTGGGGACTTTTTAATTCAATTATGAGTTGGTTGGTTTTTTAGTTCCTTATGCATTCATTTAGTGAGATCACAAAGAATGAAAGAACATGCAAAAACAAAATACTATGCTATGCCACACTTTTAAAAAATATACTAAGGACCAAGCACTTACTTTATTGGGGGTAAACAAAGGCGGTCCTTGAAAGTTCTTATCAAGATTCCAATTTAGTTCCCATGGCATTTTGAACAACTGGGGGTTTTGTTCAATGACTCACCAGGTACTGTGATAATGTTTTGCCCAGCTCTCTCATTCCAATGGTCAGATGAGTTCTGTAATCAAATCCTTTTCCAAATTCAAAGCTGGAAAACTCATGATGAGCAGTTGTGTTAAGGGACACTACCAGCAGCGCATCAAGTCCTGTGTGATAAAAATAACAGAAAGTAAAGGACTTGTACATGAAAAAAAAAAAAAGGAAGCCATAGTAATTCTACTCAATGAACAGGATTTAACTAATTTAAAAAAGGAAGGAGTACTCCTGACATATGAAGAAACTAATGGCAGATTTGCCTGCATTTTCTGAATATGCACCAGCTCTGGTCCCTGACTTTTGCATGAAAGTCCGGGGATAACTGATAAAAAGTATTCAAGAGAAACAATTTACAAATCTATAGAGAAACACTAACAGAAAACTGTTTTCCACATCTTACCACCAATTTCGATGTAATTCTTGGACAATGGAAAGTGATTTTTAAGAAAAGACATTGTTATCTTCAGAGAGTTTTTCTGAATTTTCCTGAATGTAAATTAATGATAATTCTCAAGTTATTCCCAATTTCAAACACCCCTGGGAGACCAGGCCCTGAGAACATGAGGAAAGCCCAGGGCAATTCTAGTCTTAGTTGAACTCCTGACTGCATCCAGTCTATTCATTCATTAATTCATCTATTCACTCATGAATTCATGTATTAGTTTAGTTTATCTTTTGACTAAACAAATTTTTAAATTATAAACAGGAGCCTATTGTGTACTAATCATTGTATAATAGAGAGATACAAATGAGTAAGTCAGGCTTACTGCTTCCCTTCCCAGAGTTAATGGTCCAAGGGAACAGATGGTAAGAATCAGATAGTTGCTCTGAGAAACATCAGGGTTCCATAAAAGCCTAGAGGGAGAAGTTCTTAACCCATTCTTGGAGGGTCATGGAAGGTTTCTTGGAAAAATCAATGTTGAAGCTGATTCCAAAGGATAAATGTTAGTTGGCCACTGTACTGTACAAGGTAAGGTACATTGGAGGCTAGGCATGGTGGCTCCCACCTGTAATCCCAGAACTCTGGGAGGCCATAGGGGGTGGATCACCTGAGGTCAGGAGTTCAAGACCAGCCTGGCCAACATGGTGAAACCCCGTTTCTACTAAAAATACAAAAACGATTAGCCAGGCATGAGAGCAGGTGCCTGTAATTCTAGCCACTCTGGAGTCTGAGGCAGGAGAATCACTTGAACCCGGGAGGCAAAGTTTGCAACAAGCCAAGATCATGCCACTGCACTTTAGCCTGGACAACAAGAGTGAAAATCCACCTCAAAAAAATGTATATATATATGCATATATAGATATATCTATACACATATATGTGTATATAGATATATGCATATATAGATATATATACACACATATGTGTGTATATATATCTATATATGCATATATCTATATACACATATATGTACAGAGGCCAGGGAAGCAGAGGCCAGGTTCTGCAAAGTTCCCAGGCCATATTAAGGAATTTGATCTATATCCCAAGAACAATGAGAAGGTATTGAAGGGATCTGTGAAGAGAAAGAAACATAACTGAGCAATAAATCAGGACATATTGTGGCCTTTAGGGAGATTGCCTGTGGAAGCTGAATCCTAGAAGTCAGTCTGAGCTACACCAAGGGATGCTTAAATGATGCATCTCATTTGAGAATTAGAGGAGTCTTCCATCACTGCATCCTACTCTCAGCTTCTGCATTTAGCGTTTTGCTCAGTCCGAAGCTATGACATGGACAGAAGATACGTAGTAAAAAATGCTTTTCTGAATCCATGTTACTACCTCTCATATGGAAAATAAGAAACAAGAGGAACTGTCTTGGGTCAGGTTCCCTAGAACTGAAACCTGAGAGAGGATTTTGTATGTATGTGGTGTCTATATTGACAGAGAGAGCAGGAAAGGGAAAGAGGTGTTGTAAGCCGGGAAATATCTCAGTAAAATTAGCCTTTACCTGATTCATGAGGAACTCTGGGGTGCAAATTGTACCAGAGTTGACCCATTTAAGCAAGAGTGCCAGGCCTTTGTATTCCTATATCATAGACAGCCCTACCACCACCACCAAGGTGGACATGGTAACCCCACTCCCATTCCAAGTACGCTAAGGTACAAGGTACATGGTTCAGGTCAGTCAAGGGCTCATGTCTATAGAAGGTCGTAAGCAGAAGCACTTGGCCATAGAATCTGCAGCATTTTGGGGAGGACAGTGAGGGCTTGTCAAGGGGGACTAGACAAGGTACCAAAAACCTCTGCTACAAATAACCAGTCGGATCTCAAGATCCAGAGCATCTGAGTAAAGGTAGAGACTTGTTAAACATATTCCACGCTTCACTGTTTAAATTTTCCACTCAGTACCTGCTTCTCTGAGCCTGTCTGATTGATTTTCAAGCATTATGGTGCTTTCACTCTGGAGACCATCTGAAAAAATAAGCAGCACCTAGAGAAATAAGAAAACGGGATGGTGTAAAAGCTAATTATATGAGTGGGGAATGAAGAACAAATGGAAGAATGTGGACATGGGAAACAGAATATAATATGGATACCTGACTCCGGGATGTAGATTTATCCTTAAATGTGTCCCACAGAGACTGCAAGAACTGTGCGTTCAGATGAGTTGGCCCACTGACACTGACTTGCAGCAAGCTGTCAAACATTGCTTTATGATAGATTTGGAACTTGGCAGGGAATTCTTGGTCATTGTTCACCTTAAACGCCAGGCTCACCTGGGCCTCTGTACCAGCCCCGCAGCTTACCCCCCTGATCGAGGTGACGTCTTCTAAGATGCCTGGGAGGTAGGATTCCAGCTGGGGGTGGCCCTGGAACAAAGGCTGCCCCTGCACATGAGTGGAGATGTCGAACCCGATCACTATGTCCACAAAGCAATCTGGAAACCAAGGGAACAGAGTCAAGGTTAATGAGTAGACAGGGCAGAAAAAAGGAGCAGTGTCATGTCCTGGAGCTAGGGGGGTCTCCAGTCCCCAAAAACGGTTCAAGAAGGAAGACGCTGGCTGCTTTATCATATACATATATGTGTACATGTGTATCACATATATATGTGATACCAACATATATCACGGGGGTTCTGTCTGTCCCCTTTAAAATATTAAAAGTTCCAATTGCTATTTGAAGTTCAAATGATAGCTTGATTCTCAGAGGCTTTGTTGTATGTGTGAGCACGCACGTGGGCATGGATGCAGATCTTTTCTTTTAATGGTGACATATTTTAATTCATAGCATCAGAATACATTCAAGTTTTGAGCTGTCCTTACAGGTTATTTAAGTTTTAGAGATCACAAACACAGATGGCTGCAAAGGCGGGTAGATAAGACAGATGACTCAAGTGGGCAGGGTGTGAAGAAAATGAACTGGAGAACAATAACCCGCTTCTGGATCTGTTCACTGTTCAGCTCTGGCTGACAGTAGCTATGTGGGAAATGGGGCCCAATGTTGTCAGATCTCCTGGTTTTTCAAAGAGGAGGCTGATGTCTACATTTTTAATGTAGAACCTTCAGTGTGAATGCTGTTAACTAATTTAGCAACTCATCAACACTAGATGCAACGAACAAACTGCCACCGCCTGCTGCCGTTTGGTTACTCTGATCCTGCCCCGTTGCTCATTTTACAGATGAGGGAACAGCGGGGTGTGGAGGTTGTTGCTGCTGAACCAGAGTTAGCACTCTGGCTTTCTGATTCCAGGCCCAGGACTCTGTCCACCACTATAATCTGCCTCCACGTGAGTACTGCAAATGGGACACAAAAGATGTGGCGAGTTTGGAAAGAGTAACACATTTAGTGAAAGAAGTGGCTTCAATCCTAACAACTTTACAAACATAAGCACTCCGAGGAATTTCTGCATGTGTGCAAATTCCAAAACCATTATCATTTGCTGCTGCTTCCTTACATGCTATCCTCCCAACTCCCAGCCTCGAATTTACAGAAGCTGAGTCCCCTGTGGCCACTCTCAGCTGGAGCTGAATAGTGGCATTCCTGTGAAATGGATCACCGTCTTCCAGTTCACTGTCCTCATATTCTTCTCACTTGACTCATCTCCACTACTTACCTAGCCTTTGCAGCCATGTGCCTTTGTGACTTCTGGATTAAATAACCTCTAAGGACAATTCTGATCTTTACTAGGCTATGATTACATAAATGTAATCATTAAAAGAAGAAAAATACACCCCCCGCCACACACACACGAGTCCCTTACAAGATGGTTTAACAAATGTACAATAGTAAAACTTCTAATCAGCAAATGCTTATTTTACTTACTTTCTATTAGATGGAAGGCATTTACTAGGAATTCCAGAAGTGGAAAGGAGAGAAGTAGGAGACAGAGATCCAGGTGCTAAAAGGAGAATAAACACTGGACTGCCATCAGGGAACCGGGCTGACCAGAGGACATACCCCAGCAGTTCCCTCTAGCCTCTGCGCCCTCTCCTTGTCTTTGAGGGAGGCTGAGTTATCCAAACTTCCTGGAAGCAGAGAAGTCTCTTCTCACGGCACAATTAGTGAGATATTCTCACTAAATATATGTTCTAAATATATGCTCTGCTAGCACATAAGACACTCTTGGGAAATGGAGAAATGAGTTTTCATGGAAGAAAACCAAACAAGGAGCACTTACTGGTTTTCCCGCAGCTCTGGCAGATTTCACGGACAATTCTTTTTTTCACATCCACATTTTTTAATTTATCAAAGTCTTGAAAAGTGATTATTTTTTCAGAATTGCCTGTTATTGGCAGAAGCTGTTCCTTGTGAACATCTCCTATGCCCAAAACCAGGACACAAATTCCAAGGTCCTTCAGGGTTTTTACTGCACCCACCACATTATAGCGAGGATCTCCAGATGTGATAACAACCAAAGTCTGGGGGACACCAGCATTTCTTCTCCCACCAGCACGTAGACTAAACATATGGCTCACTTTTTTAAGGGCATAGTCAATTCTTGGAAACCCACTGCTCTTGGAGACAGTCTGAATTTGAGTCTTCCACTGGGTTTTATTCAGAGAGCTTTTCAACTCAATAATATTCTGGTAGTCACTTCCAAATTGAGCCATACCAATTTTCATTCTCTGAGACTGAATGTCAAAATTATCAATTAAGTCTGACAAGAAAGTTGTCATGGTAACAAAATCTGAATTAGATACTCTGTCAGAGCCATCGCAGAGGAAAATCACATCAGCTTCCTCAAGATTACAGACTGCAATAGAAAAAAGAATACATTATTTTCCTCATGAATCATTCTACATTTTTCCTTTACTCATATACTTAAATTGCTTTACTAAATACTTCAATTGCTTTACATTAGCAAATTGAGATAAGCTAACGAGAGAATCACTGATTGACCGTCAAAAAGAACAAACAGCAAAAGGAGGAAAGACAATAGAGTTTTTATCAAAATTTAATTATTTATACAATCCAGTTGAAAAGACACTGAAAGCTAATCAGAGAAAGAAAGTAAGAAGTTTGAATAAATTTCATGTACTCATTAAAAGGTGATTACAAAGGCTAGATGTCCCTTCAAAACACCAAGACTGGGACCTTTACCCTGTCAAGATGATAGTACTTACTATACTATTATTAGTCCTATTACTATTCATGTTATCACTTTACATTCATATTGAAGAGTGGCATTTTTAAAATGCTTCTGGCATACAATAACAACATTAATATTCACAACCACCCTATAAGCAATTATTCTAATTTTATAAATATAGAAACAGAATTCAGAGGTTAAGTGTCTTGCCTAGGAACACACAATTACTATGGATTGGAGCTGGTAATCTGGACCTCTAGATCTTTTTTACTCATACATTTAGCACTTCTTTCCTGCTGCAATGCTTTTTAAGAATATCATGACTCAAATGTTAGAAGTTCTCGGAACAAGTGTGAATGGCCAGTAAATAGAGCATATGGTTATCTCTCTGAAGTTCAATCTGAAATGTCCCAAAACCAAAGAGTAACTTTTTCTATAGTCATTTCAAGCCAAACTCGATGGCTATAGTAGGGGCAGCACGACGGTTGATTACTAAAGGTAATTTAGACAGTAGGTTACCCATGGTCACACGATTCCTTTTAAGAGTGGTGTGACAGACAGCGATGGGCTGCCTGGATAGCCTTGCAGGGAAGAACTTATTTCCCAGCTATGGGAGTATGGGCAGGCAGTAGACAGCTTCTAGCTGTCAGCACTTCCAGGGTCTGTCTCACCATAGAGAGATGCCTCGCCAAAGATCATGCCCTTCCTAAGGAAGCCACATTCAGGCACTCAGTGGGAAGGGAGTTCTCACAGTCCCAGCCACTTCAGGCTGATGCTGGACGACTCTAATGGGCAATATTTACTTCAGAGCTCCCTGCTAGGCTTGGAGCTTTGTTTCGCCCATGTCACTGTTTCAGTTATTTGGCCCATCTTGCTTTCCCCGTTGACTTTACAGATGCAGATCCCTACTTAGCATCTTCCATCCCAAACTCCATCTCAGCACTACCTCAGAAACGTAGGGCGTGGGAAATGAGAATAAAACAGCCTCCACATTCCTGGGAAAAGACTGTAATCTTAGTAATGTACTAGGTTTGGAGGGCGCCCCAAACAAATGAGATTAAGCCTGCCTGCAGAGATCGTAGTCTGTGACAGACACTCACAGGAAAATAGCGAATACGTGTCAAGTGCTACCGCTTGGAAAAATAGAAGGTGTGAGAGTTGGGGGACGTGGTGGGAGCATGGGGTCAAGTTTTGGGCCAGGAAACTAGCAAATAGACTGAAACTTGACAGAAAAGTGAGATGTAGGCAGGCACAGTGGTGGGCTGGGGTGTTCATGGTGGGCAGGATAGTGTGCACAAATATGTGGAGGAATTTCAGGACAGGGTAGGTTGTGAAGAGGGGAGAGGTGATCAATGAGGTTGGTGAAGTAGCCAGATAGAACTCAGGAATTTAGAAACTTCCCAGGGCACAGGGAGGCCTCCAAAAAAAAAAAAATGCTGTAAGCAGAAGAGTGACATATCCAGTGTGCAGGAGAAAGAACACTCAGTGTTAAGTGGACTGGCAGGTGTTGGGACTGAGGGAGGGGAGCCCAGGCTTCAGGGTGAGAGTCCAGGGAGAGGATAGAATAGGCAGAAGAACTAGGGTGGTCTTGCTGTCTTGAGAAAAACCATAATTTCCCTTGGATAAAGATGATACCATCATTCAATATCTGAAACCAAGAAGATGAATTAATTGCTTACTTAAGTCAGGTAAAACTATGGTGGTCAAGGGTAGTTTTATTTAGCCAAGCAAATGCCGATCTGACACAGGATTCGAGGGAAGGTTTTGTTTGGGGTTGGACAAGTTACAGATACGGACATGGGTTAACGTCAGTCTTAGAAATGTGATTTATTTATATTAGTTACAGAAGTGAGCTTCATATTGGTAGAGAAGGAATAAAGGAAGAAAGAAACAAGAGGAGGGAGGAAGAAAGGAAATTCAATAGTTGATTGATTCACTTGCCAGACTGGGAGGACTGGGCCAATACACAGACCACAGGACTTCGGATCTTCCAAGTAGGCACAGCAGCCCTTCCTAGGTGACTCATCAGTCTCTGCTGCTTTGGAGACCACAAGTGGCAAATCTCACCCTGTCCTCCCTCGAATGTGGTATCTCCAGCCTACCAACCCCAGGGGTAGCTGGTAATCATCTCAGTCCCCTTACCTTCCTGTTCTTCTCAGGCAGTTTCCATTGCTCCACGTTCAACTCTCATATCCTGCCCTCTGCACTGGTGGCTCTTACCCAGAAAAGCGTTATCAGGCCACTTGAATTTCGATGTCTCTCTAAAATGCCCATGATCGCATTTAGAAGGCCCTGGATCTTTGAAGACAAAAGCCTATCCATTTAAACCATGAGTTTGGCCTGAAACTGACGTCCAATGGCTCCACTGACACCATTAACCACATGGAGCACCATGAACAGCCATTAAATGGGGTAACCTGAATATGACCCTAAGGGGAATTCCTTTCTACCAGAAAAAGGCAACAGAGTAGCAAAACGCCAGGGACTGTACCTGAAACTTTCCTGTATAAGCTCTTTAGGGCATGCTGTGGTGGGAAGGAACCTTCGGGATCTTGTTCGATCAACCTAGTTCTTTTAGATATGAGAAAACGGATAGCCTGAGCAGAGAAATGTTTAGTCTGTAACATCCAGGTAATAGGAGACCCAAAAATCTCAAAAATTTTTTGTTTAAATTTTATTGCTACCCCGATAGAAACTTTAACAGTAACAACTTACCCTCTGGTGCTTCAGTACACAGACTTTCTTGTACAGGTGCGTAGATATCTTTCAGCTTGTCAAAATTATCTACATAGATAGTATTGTTTTTATTCCCTGCCATACCCTCAAGTTCCTTTTGGTCGGCCTTTCCTACACCCACGGCAAAGATGGTGATGCCTTTGTCTCTCAGTTTCGCTGCTGTGTCATTGAGCTCGGCGCGGTCATCGGATTCCCCATCGGTGATGACAATCAGCATCTGCTTCACATTTTGGTTGATGCGACTGCCGTGTTCCTCTGTGAACAGGGCATTTGCGTGCTTGAGAGCCTTGGCAGTGTAGGTGTTCCCTCCGGTGTCCCTGCGCATCCTCAGATTCTCAATGATTGCTGATCTGTTCGAGTACGTATTAAGGTAGAAAAGGATCTCAGGATCGTCAGAGTATTTGAGAGCTCCAAACTGAACTCGGTCCCTGCCAACGTCTGCCTTCTTCACCAAATGCATAGTTAGGTTAACCATGTGATCTTGAGATTGTTCTGCTATGCTACCTGAATGATCCAGCACAAACACAACATCTAGCAGTTTAATCCTTTTGCAGTCTGAAAGGAGAAGAAAGCAGGAGTCACCAACTTTCTGCAGTGCATTCTACGTAGGCTGCTGAGAAGGGAAGCGACCTAGCATTGGCCATGACCCTACTATCTATCAGACACTACATCTTACTTACTTCTTAGAGGTGGCTGCTGCCATTTTGTAGGAAAAAAAAAAAAAAAAGGTCAAGGCTCAGAGAAGTGCACCTTGCCTACATCATGACTTCAAGGACATTTTGACCCTATCTATATCACTCCTGGATCAGTGGTCCTTATGCCACACCAGTCTATCTTGCTGCATCTCATTAGGACATATAATGTCTTTTGCTAAGCAGGCTTTCAACTGAAAGGCAATGTTGAAAGCTAGTTCGATGCCAGTGTCATGGTGAGACATACTGATGTTTGCCAAACTGGCCTGCTATTTGAAAAAGCTCAGGAGCTCACTGTATAACTAGGGGTTTTTACCCTACTCCCTCTGGCTCCAGGTATCTTTTGATCCTCGGTATGCAAACCATCCCTTGTGCATCATGTCTCTCTGCAGTTACTTATGCTTTTCCCCCTTACCTTTTGAATTAGAACTCAGAAGGGAGTGGATCCAAGTAGGAGGAGAGCAAAGACTTCCATCACCTCTTCCCTGACCCCAAACCCTCCTCCACATTAGGAGCCAAGTTACTGCTTTGACTGGCTTTCCAAAGTGTGGACTCTTTCCCCACCTTTTTCCTTCCCTCAATAACTTATGAATGTGTCTTCCAAAGATTTGCTTTCTCCACTTTCCAACTGCCTAGCTAATCATCAACTCTTATTTCTTATATATAAATATATAAATATATATATATAAATATATATATATATATATATATATATATTTTGAGACAGAGTCTCTCTCTGTCACTCAGGCTGGAGTGCAGTGGCGCGATCTTGGCTCACTGCAACCTCCACCTCCTAGGTTCAAGTAATTCTCTGCCTCAGCCTCCCAAGTACCTGGGATTATAGGCATGGGCCACCACACCAGCTAATTTTTTGTATTTTTAGTAGAGACGGGGTTTCACCATCTTGGTCAGGCTGGTCTTGAACTCCTGACCTCGTGATCCACCCACCTCAACCTCCAAAAGTGCTGAATTACAGGTGTGAGCCACTGCACCCGGCCTCAACTTATTTCTAATAATAAAGTCTCAAATTTTTAAGTTTTTAACACTGTGAATGTGCCCAGGTTATATCTGTAAAAACCTTGGTCAATGACCCACTGAGAATTGGTGACTAGTCATGACCTGATACTTAGGAGACAATCTAGTGAGTCAGCTGAAATTTCATGTTATTCTATAGACAGGGCCTCCATATTTACATTTAATCAAAATAAAGAAATGCCAAGAAAAGCCATGCAGACTTCAAAGTTGAAGCTATAGGCTTTAGATACACCTGTCAACATTATCAAGAAGTTTGAAATCACTGCCACCTTTGTGGGAAGAAAAAATTAAGCCGTTACCAAGGAAACTTTAGAACTATCACCTAACACTTAAGTGTTTTTGAGACATTTTGTTAAGTTTCCAAAAATTCCATATGCATTATTTTGAAGAATAAAGTCCAGTGAAAATTGGACTCTATGTTGCCAGAGGAACAACACAAAACAAACTTACTTCGGTGTGTTTTCTTAGTTGTATCCAAAACACGGAAAATAGTACATGATAGATTTTAAAACACAGGTATTTTAGTCTATATGTGGATTGATAGCATGTTCTCATTTCAAAGACATTAAAATTGATAGGCTCAAACTGAAGGTTTGATTTTTAAAACACTATGATTTGTGAGAATAAAATGATGACCCCAAGTAATCAGAAAAGTCACAAATTAAAATTTTCCAAAGGTATGGATATATGAACAGGCAAATATAAAATATCCAGTTGATAGAGGTTAAGAATACTAATATGAAGTCATGAAAATAAACACTCTATCTTTAAAATACACAGGGGTTTTTTTTTTTGGTGGGTGGTGCTTAGGATACTGGACATAATTTAATGAAAAGAAAGATGAATTTATGTTTCTAGCTATTTTCTGCTTAACAATGGCTACAGATAGGCAAGAAACAATTCTAGAAAATCATTTGGGATTAAAAACTGGCTCTGGAAAATCCAGGTATGTGGGTATTAAAGAGTTGGAAGTTTAAAGTAAAATTCTGGGATCTTTTTGAAATATACTTAAGTCACCAATGCCATACTATGTTGTGCTAAACTAGATGCCAAAATTGTTAGTCTGAAACATCTCTGGAGGTCACAGGAATTTTAATATAACATAAAGAAGACCAAAATCTAACACTGAAGTCTAGGTGGAGGCCAGGGCCAGAGTACCATACAGTGTTTCTCATTATAAAGTCAACAGCTCACAACCTTGAGTCCTGGCAGGTAACAGGGGCACTTACCATGGAGAGCACACACACGAAAGACAAGTTTTCTTTCTAGTGCCTGTAGATGATCGAAGTTCTCAACGTAAAAAACAAGGCTGCCATCCCCACTGATCTCTTCTAGCTGAGATCTATCAGCACCATATACTCCCACAGAAAAGATGGTCACATCTTTGTCCCGAAGAATTCTAGCAGGATCTCTCACATCATCCTGCGCTACTCCATCTGTGATGAGGATAAGAAATTTTTTGGCCCCGAAACGGGCCCCCTTGGAGTTGGTGAAATATTGACCTACAAAATTTAGTGCCTTTCCCATTAAAGTGCCTTTATCGATGAGAGACATTCTATCTATTGCATCAGAAATTTCTTGCTGTGTAAAATATGTGTTAAGCTGGAACTCTTCCTCAGGTTCATCACTGAACTGAACAACGCCAATCTGGGTTTTGTCTGCACCAATTTGAATCTTAGTTAACAGGTTTTTCATGAAGATTTTCATTTTCCCAAAATTTTCATTTCCTATACTCCCAGAACTGTCCACCAGAAACATGATGTCAGCCTTCATGTCTTCACATCCTGCGTATTAGAACAACAACAACAAAAAGACCAGAAATAACCAGGTTGGAATGATTCTCATGAAGTAACATTAAGGTAAAAACAAATGCATTAATGAGAAAACATTGAAAATTAACTCTAGCAACTGTTGTTATGTTTGAAAATTCTATTTGCTTCTTTAGTAGAAGCTGGTTAACTAGAACCCTGAATCATAAATGCAACTTTCAAAATGTGCATTTATTCATTCATGTGTGCATACATAACTCTTTTTTCATATTTCATTCATTCATTTGTTCATTCCTAATTTTGAGGTGTATAAAATGCCAAGCATCAGGCCATGTGTTAAGGATGTAGTAGTGATACAAAAAAGGAACCAGAGCCAAAGTCATCAATGCCTTGCACTCATAGTACTATTATTCCAGGGCTTTATATATATTTTTGAGAAACACAATTTCAAATAATTCTTAAATAGCATTATTTTCTGGGATAATTCTAAGTGATTTCATAAACATTATGACTCAATATTAGAAATTGGAGAAAAAGTTTTAACTAGAGATCGGTGCTTTAGCAAGCACATATTCATTCAACATGGACTGTTTCTTCATACATAAAATTTGTAGACAGCCTCCTGATCGGAAATGAACAAACATATATGTGTGTGTGTATATATATACACACACGCATATATACACAACAAACATACATACCTCTGTGTGTACATATATACATGCACAAAGGTATGTATGTTCATTGTTCTACATATATCAACATGTGCATATATAAAACAAATTTCTATAATCTATTAAAACAGTATTATTAATTGATGGTACATACGTTTTATATATATATATATATGTATATATATGGCATACTGTCTTTAGTATGTATCTTTTTAGTGTTAATACCTTTTATCTATCTGTAATCTCTGCCATCCTCTTACAGTTTCTCCCTCAATACTCTGAAGTCTATCCCAGACTTTATGAAAATAAACAGAGCATCAGTCACATGTTTACAATATGAAAAGATATTAACTATTACTCAACAAATGTGTAAGGTCAGCCTTCTGATCCACCAGGAGGACTGACATCACAATTTTAAGACTCAAGCTGCCATGGAGCCATCTTGAAAGTCATGAGAGGAGAAATTGCTGAAGATGTTTGTGGCCTTGACAGAGTGGCCTTGACTACTGTGGTGAAGTCTGGAAGATTCTCTTCCATGTAACACACATTAAAGAAATAGGCTTTTACATACAGTTTATATTAACAGGATCTATCTCCTGGTCTCTATTGGTGACAGAAACTACTTATTGTCCCCAAATATCTATCTTTCTATTCTTCTATGTTAATAAAATTTTAGATAGGTAGATGATTCCCCAGCTAAAGATTGTATTTCCCAGCCTTCCTTTAAGCTAGCTGTGGCCTTGTGTCTAAGTTTTAACCAAAAGGTATGAGCAGAAGTGATCTGGCCACTTCTGGGTCTTACCATTTAAACAGTTGAGTGTGGTAAGCTCCCTTTCTGTGGATGGGAGGTGATAAGAATCTTCAGTTTTGACCTAAAGACGGAAGCTCTGTGTTGAGGATAGAATAGCTTCTCTACTAGACATAGACACCCTAAACTATTATGTGAGAGAAAATAATATTCTGTACTGTGTAGTCTGGGGTCTTCTCGCTATGGCAGCTTAACCTGCCCCCTACTAATACGCTGTGCCTCACTCCATCTGCATCTGCTCTTAAACTCGTTAGTGTTTTTCTAGCTCTGCAAGCTTTGTCTCCTTTGTTTTCCTGCTTCTCTGTTCATCATTTTATGACTCATTTTCTTATCTACAGTGTATCCCCGCCTCCAGGCATGCCAGTGCTCAGGCTGGCTACTTCAACTGCAACTACCTGAAGTGCAAGGGATGTACTGTACCTCCCTAGATTCGTCCAGGACCTTCTTCCTTGAAAGGATCTGAGATACAATCTACTTCATGCTTCCTGGAATCCTTTTACTTTTCTTGGCATCAACTCCAGGAAGCACCGGGGAATCTTTTATTCTAGTACTGTTTCTAAGACATAAAGACCCAACTCTGTTACTGTCCATAACAGGGAGAAAAATGAACAAAACTATTACTTAGGATTTTGTTGTTTATGCCAGTTATTTGCTTACATAGTTTTTTTAGTGGCTCAGAGAAAATTCAAACACATTTTCAGTTTAGTAAGTTCAAATAAGTGAGAATTCTCTTCCTTTCCTCGTCAGTGAGCACCTTAACCAACTTCTGCAACAGCGAACTTTTACGTAGCTGCTTACTGTGTTCCAGGCATACCTCTAACTGCTCCACATGGGTTATCACCATTAGGCTTCAT
Source organism: Saimiri boliviensis (assembly GCF_048565385.1). Lineage (NCBI taxonomy): Eukaryota > Metazoa > Chordata > Mammalia > Primates > Cebidae > Saimiri > Saimiri boliviensis. The sequence continues at coordinate 7,682,012 of NC_133457.1, read as the reverse complement.
AATAAGCCTACAAACAAGGAAGCCAAGGCAAATAGTAACTTATTCAAGGTCATGGCTAATCAGTGGTAAAGCTAGTGTGTGAACCTTGACTCTGACTCTAGCATCTTTCTTCTTTACCAGAGAACTAACGTGGTTCTCAGTGGGCAGTATTCCTGTGTTAATACTGGTGGTCAACGCATACCATCTTGAACTAGTAAGTGGTGTAAGTGGCCACTATCAATAAGAGAAATAACAAACAATCAGATATGGAAATTTGCAGATTGTTTCTCCTAACTTGTGGTACTTAATCTCTAATTAGAACAAAAATGCAAACATGCTTTTGTTATAAATAAAAATGAACAATTATTACATATATGCTTGATATGTATTTAATATAAAAATGATGGTTGGCATTTATGGTGCTCATCCTATAAGGATTCTCTGATGTAGGTATTATCCTTGTTTTATAAATGACAGTGCTCCAGGCTCAAGTGGAAGTATGTGAGTCAGACCCTAAGCCATCTGAAGCCAAAGCCCATTTTCCTACCACTGTGCCCACCTGTGCACACACAAACACTGTATTTCCCCTGTACTCATCTGCGTATACATGTGCACGCGTGTGCGCGTGCGCGCACACACACACACACACACACACACACACACACACTCACATGTAGAATAGAATCTTTTTCACTCCACAGCAGTGGGCTTTGTCAAGGCCTCAACATTCTTAGCAACCTTCCCACTTAAGACTTCCAAGACGGCTTTGGGGCAACTGTTTAGAGAGATTCTCCAGTCTTGGCATTTGGTTTAAAATTGAGGGGCTGAATCTCTCCATGGTGACAAAGGAAGTTAGCAAAATGTTATCCAGACAACTAGTCACATCAGGGCTTGTCTCAGCCTGGCCACGAATCTGCCTAAAGCAATTGATGAAATGTGGAGAATAAAGCCTTTTTTGTTTTGCTTACCTTTTTCAGTGCAGATTCCACGAATAACTTCATTTTTTATACTTTTCAAAGCATCGAAGTTCTGCCCAAAGCTAACCCTTTCTTCTTTCCCAGCAATTTCTTGCAGCTCTTTTTTATTAGCTTCCCCAATGCCAATTGCGTGAACGATGATTTGCTCAGCCCTTACTCTCTTAGCAGGTTCCACGACGCTGTACTGGGACTTCCCATCAGTCAACACAATGAGGTAACAGGGAACCTGGCTCATTCTATCCTTCATTCCATTTTTTATTCTTGGCAGTATGAAATCCAGAGCTTTTCCAGTATGAGTGTCACCTGTTAGTTGCTGAATGTTTAAAATAGCCTTTCTTAAGTCAATGTCATTAGAATAGTCAGTGATACTAAATTCCACTCGCATCTTGTCTGAAAACTGCACAACCGCAACTCGGACTTTGTCTGGGCCAATGCTAAACATTTCTGTCACTTCCAACATAAATTTCTTGATTTGCTCAAACTGTTCCTCCCGGATGCTGGTTGAGCCATCAATGAGGAAATGGATGTCAGCCTCTTTTGTATCCACACAGCCTGAAAAAAAAAAAAAGTACATTCTCTGTAAATTAAAGAGAACCTAGAGAGAACTTTGCCAGAGGGTTTGTGAAGGAACAGGAGGCTGAGGTGTTTCTAAAGAACAAATACTTGGTTTCTGCATAGAGCGTGCACGCTTTATTAAGCACATTCATGCCCATTTTCTCATTTGAAACTTACAACAACCTTGTGAGGAAATTGAAACATAGCAAGATGTAGTGGTTTGTGTGTAAGGTCACATAATCAGTAAATTAAAGAATAAAGACCAAATTCCCAAGACTCCAGCCTCTAAGTTAAATCGTTTTTCTAGCATTGACACCTGCCTTCTTAGACAGTTTATGTCCTATCATTTCTTGAGAAAAGGCAAGGGATTGATGACCTTATTTCCCCAATAATATCTTCTTCCCAAAGCAACTAGAACAAGATATTTAAAGCTAAACTTAGATCCCATTGTTCTTCCACTTAAATGATCTATCACTGCATTTGGAACTTAAAAACTAAAATTGGCCTTATCTTGTCTCCTGCTTTTCTCTCTGACCCTATTTCCAACAATTCTTCATCTCACTTACTGTACTCCAACCACACTGGGCTTCATTCTGTTCTTAGAATGTATCCCTGGGTCTTTGCACATGCCCTCTTCTCTTCTTGAAATATTCTTTCCCCCAAATATCCACATGGATGCTTCCTTCTCATCATGGATGTATCAAGTCATATCTTCTCTTCCCCCTATCTAAAGCACACCTGTCATTGCCTATTTTCTTACAATGTTTATTTTCTATATGTTACTTACTGAAGTTAGTTTATTCATTTGTTAATGAGCATGGCCTGTTTCTTACTACAGAGTGTAATCCATAATGACAAACACTTTGTTTACTTCTGTTGCTGCCCAGTAGGCCTGGCACATCATAGGAGTTCAAATTTTTTTTTTTTTAAATAAAAGACTTCTTGATGTTACTTCCTTTGTTAAGCTGAATCTATGAAAAACGACTTTCGCTTTCATAGTAGTCTATTTACCTCCATCACACTAGACAAATTTCAAGTGCCGGTGGCCACATGTGGCTGGTGGCTGACCTAGTGGACAGTGCAGATAAAGCTTTCCAGCGTTACATGAAGCGCTGTTGGACAGCACTGATATATACAATGTGATAGCATTTTTTAAAACTCTGTGTGTGTTTCTCTGTATGTGCATGAGTGGAAGGAAGACAGAGAGAGAGAGAGGGGGGTGGAGACATGGAAGAAGGGAGAGAGAAAGAGAGAGAGAGAGGAGACTAAAGGACAACAGAAAAAATGTTAATGGTTTTATCTGAAGATAGAATTACAGGTGATTCTATTTTATTCTGTATGTCATACAACAGCCATACAATTTTTTTTTTTCTTTGAGACAGAGTTGTGCTCTGTAACCAGGTGCCAGGCTGGAGTGCAGTGGCATGACCTCGGCTCACTGCAACCTCTGCCTCCTGGGTTCAAGCAATTCTGCCTCCCAAGTAGCTGGGACTATAGGTACGCCACCACACCCAGTTAATTTTTGTATTTTTTTTTTAGTAGAGGCAGGGTTTCAACATGTCAGCCAGGATGGTCTCAATCTCTTGACCTCATGATCCGCCCACCTCAGCCTCCCAAAGTGCTGGGAATACAGGCGTTAGCCACTGCACCTGGCCTCTATAATATTTTATAATTAACATATATATTTCACATTTTATTGAGGTATGATTTACATGTTATAAAATTGATCTATTGTAAGTGTATTGTTCAATGATTTTTGGTAAATGTTTGAAGTTGTACAACAATCACTAAAATCCAGCTTTAGAACATTCCTACAACTCCTGAAAGTTTCTTGATCCAATTACAGTCAATCCTCACTCCCACTCTGGTCCTAGGTAACCACTTGTATTATTTTTATAATAAGAAAAGTATTTTTAAAAACATACCAGTTTTATCAAGATTCCTTTCTTCAGCATAAGTAGAAATTTGGGACCATACTTCACTCTGGAGCTTTTTAAGGAACTTTGTACTGTAAGTTTCTAAGTCTGCATAGGACTTCAGCATAGAAATTGTCTGTTCTGGAGGGTAAGACACTATTTCTTCTAACTGGGTATTGTTAGCCCCTTGAATGCTCAAGGCAAACACGGTTACATCCTCCAGCCGAAGGTTCAGCGCAGCATCATGCACCTCATCATCTGATGGTCTGTGGGTGACCAGGACTGCAATCTGAGGCACTCCCTGTGCCCTTCTGCTGCCATGTGACTCTGAGAAGCCTTCTCTTCTCATCTGCTCAATGGCAGCCCCTGCATTGGATTTCCCAACCTGGATGGAAAGCTTCTTGATTTGCTGCTGAAATTCAGACTGGGATGTGCTTGATTTAAGAAAAGAAATAGTCTTGGCACTATTGCTGTAACTCATCAGTCCAAGTCGCATACAATTTTCCTTCACATCCATGGAGCTGGTAATGTTCTCCAGGAAGGCCTGAAGATGCCTTAAATTTTGTCTGGTCCCAAGTGACTCATCCACCAGGAACACGAGGTCAGCAAGCGAATCTTTCTGACAGGATATGGGGAAGGGAACTATAAAGAGAGAAAAAGTGTGAGGATTAGTATAAACCACTGGCCCAGAGATAGAAAGGTACTTTATACATTGTCAAGCAAGTTAGTTAGGATAGAGGTAGTCATGATGGATGTAGACAGCATTGTTTTCTTTTAGTGAACAAAAGATCAAAATTCTAAAGAAGACTTCCAAGGTCATTGACTTCACAAGCATTGCATATGCTGCTCCCTCTGTCTGAAGAATGCTTCTGACCAGTTCTCCTACCACATCCCATGTACACCACCACTATCATCTCCATAACCACCATCACCACTGGTATGATCGCCACCACCACTGCCATCAGTTCCATCTCCACCACCACCACCTTCAAAACCAGTGAAGTGAAGGAACCACCATGTCCAAGATCACTGCTACCTTTACCACTGCCACCAGCACTCTCAAGAACTAGGATGCAAGGATGAACCAGCAGAAATATCTCTAACCACAGGAAGTTGATATTCTCTGGGGAGGGCAGATAACTAGATTGTGTTATTTCACACAGTAATAAGTGCTAGCAAGGAAATAAAACAGGTGACTTGACTGAGGGACTACCCTGTGGCTAAGGGAGGGTTAACTTACTTCAGACATGAAGAAATCAGGAAAGGCCTCTCTGAAAGGATCACATATGGGTTAGGAAATGAATAAAGAGAAGAATTCCGCCATGTGGAGTTCTGAAGGAAGAGGAATTCTGGCAGATAGAACAGCAAGAGGTGGGAAAAAGCAAGAAGTCCAGAGTGGTTGGAGCCCATGAGTGAGAGGAAACATTGACAGATGAGGTCACAGGGAAGCAGGGCCCACATCTTTTGAGAGTTATATGAACTTACTTAAATATTTTAAATATCATTCCAGTTGCTGAGAGCAAATAATGAATTCAGGGATGATAATTAAGAAACAATGGCCCTAGTCCAGGAAAGAGATAATGATTCTTGGACAAGTATAATAGCAGCTAAGATGGAACGACAAAGATAGTTTTGATATGACTTAGAGGTAGAACAGAAAACTAGATTAACAAATCGGATGTGAGAACAAAGGAGGAAGTGGTGAAAACTCCTGGGTTTTTGGGCTGAACAACTGAGTGAATGGTGGTGGTGTCCTTTTTCAAGACAGGGAAGATAGTGGGAAAAACAAGTTACAGGGGGAAACAAGTTACATTCATGTTCTGTTTCAGACATGGTAAGTTTGAGAAACTATTGAGTATTGAAGAGGAGATGCCAGGTAAGCAGGTAGTTATACAAATCTGGAATCTAAAAGAAAAGTATACCATATTCACATAAAACATAGAGTCAAGAATAGGTGGATGAACTGCAGCTGTGTAAAGTATAGTCAAGAGATAAGCTCAGCCTTGCCAAGAACTACTCATCTGTGAGTTCTTAGAAGACAGAAAGCATGTCTCACTTATCACTATCCCTACAGTACCTGGTGCCCGGGGGAGAGCTCAAAAATATTTATGGAATTAAAAATAATTCTTATAAATCTACCAAATCTACTCTGAATCCCCCACAGTTAGCTAAAACAAACTCCAAGCATGACCTTCTCAGATAAGTATTTATTTGCAAATAGTTGTTACTGTTAATAGTAAACAGTGTGCCAAATGCCACACAAGTCACCTCACTCATATTATAAGGTAGAAACTATTATCCTCACTTTAAGGTAAGAAAACTGATGCTCAGGGTTAAGTAAGGGACTCAGTGTCCTAAGTGGCCAAGCCAGGGTTTGAACTCAGACCTTCCTGACTCTAAAGCCCTTGCTCTTAATATCTAAAAGTCCAAAATGAGCCAACACAGTAGATGCAGGGCTCAAGACTGCAGTCCACTGTACTGCATTACTGCACCACTGAGGACATCCCCTATTCTTACTGGTTAAACAGAAAACATGAACATGTGCTAATGGTATCTCATTCTAAGGTTATCATTCTCACCAAGTATCCCTATATATGAGTTCACAAGCATTTATTAAATATTTATTATGAGCCTCATACTGTAACAAGACTGTGAAGGAAAGAGAGTAGACAATGATCCCATTTCCTTATCTGTAAGATCCTCATGTATTAATTCATCAAGAAATAGAACAACAGCTCATTGTCAGGCACTGTGCTAGGCACAAAGGATAGAGAGATAAGTTGTCAATCCTGCCCTCATATGCCACCTGTTTCTTCCTTGCTGGTGGTGGAGAAGGGAAGAAGGATAAATGCAGAAATGGATAGTTACGGTAAGTGCTGCCGTCATAAGCTGTGCTCAAGGAACTGAAACTCAGAAAGAAATGGGAAGGAAAATATTCCAACAGGAAAAGAATATAGGGATGAGATTTATATGACAACAGGAGTTATTCAAGCTATAAGAAAGCAAAGGAGTGCAGTAAGATAGACCTCTTGGCAGAGGAATGGCACAAGCAAAGACAGAAGCGAGTAAGGTATGATGTGTAGAAGTTTCCAATACTTCAACATGGCTAATCATGAAAACCTAACAGGAGTTGCAAGAGGTAAGGGTGGACAGATGCATACCCACTTGAGGATCAAGCACCTCTTCAACCAAAAGCTTCCTTACCTTGTATATCAGCATCGACTGCTCCCTCCTTGTACTTTGTTACCTCCTTGATGATCTGTATCATGTTCTGGGAGAATGTGCTGAGGTCTCTGACTGTCCGAAGGTTGAAATAGAAATGGGATGTGGCCATGGCCTTCAGGTTTTCCTCAGAAGCTTCCTGCACCCCCACGGAGATGATTTTCACCCCATCTTTCTGCAGAGCTTTTGAAGCCTCTTCCACATCATCCTCAGATTCCGCCGAAGCCAGGACCACCAAAACTGGGGGAAACTGTTTCCTGTCTCTCCCATTTCTGGGTGCAGAGAAATAGGTCCTGTGAGCCTCCTGAAGCGCCTTTCCTATCTGCAGGGACCCACCAATGAACTGAAAGTTCTTCTTGAGGTGGTTCAGCATGGGGTTCCTGTCTTTGAAGGTGCTCAGGTGGAATTCACTGTGAAGCTTGTCACTGTATTGGGCCAGGGCCACACGGTATTTGTCAGCCCCTATGGGGAGACTGTTGATCATCTTGTTAATAAATGTCTTCACAAATGGAAATGACTTAGTTCCCAGGTGATCAGAGCTGTCCACCAGAAACACAACATCTGCATACTCAGGGCCTGGCTCTATCAAAATAAAATAACAACAAGCAAAAACAAAGTTATCATTCAGCCTTTACATTTTAGGCCACAATACATATTTGAGACTATGTCCTAGTGTTAAGGATATATCCCAAGAAAAGTGTCTTCTGAAGGTCAAACAGAAGAAACTATAATTGCCTTTGCTAAAATGTCATACAAAAAGGCTGTAGCAAAGTTAGCCAACAGGTTTTCCTTCCCCAACTCTATACTAGAGATAATAAACTTCTTTTCTTTTTTAGTTCTGGGACCCCAAACTCTGATATTGTACAAACACAGAAAGTCCCTGACTGGACTGGTTTGACTGTGTTCCTATCCAAATCTCATCGTGAATTGTAGCTCCCATAATCCCCATGTTTTTTCATGGAGGGACATGGTAGGAGGTAATTGAATCATGGAGGTGGTTACCCCCATGCTGTTCTCATGATAGTGAGTGAGTTCTCATGGGATCTGATAGTTTTATAAGGGGCTTTTCCCCTTTTGCTTGGTGCTTCTCTCTCCTGCTACCATGTGAAGAAGGACATGTTTGCTTCCACTTCCACCATGATTGTAAGTTTCCTGAGGCCTACCCAGCCATAAGGAGCTGTGATACAATTAAACCTCTTTCCTTTGTAAATTACCTAGTCTCGGGTATTTCTTCATAGCTATGTAAGTATGGGCCAAAGTAGTCTGTGGACTAACAGCAATTTTTGGGACTAGCCTGGACAAGATGATGAAACCCTGTCTCTCCAAAACATAAAAATCAGCCAGGTGTGGTGATTTGCACCTGTAGTCCCAGCTACTTGTAAGGTTGAGGCAGAAGGATTGCTTGAGCCCAGGAGGTAGAGGTTGCAGTGAGCCGAGATTGTATCACTGCACTCTAGCTTGAGTGACACAGTGAGACTCTATCTCAAAAAAAAAAAAAGATTATAATAGAGCTGAAAAATTCTTATCACCTAATGACATCATAGCTGTCATAATGTGGTAGTGCAAGGTGTTACCTTTTCTGTGTTTAGATATACAAATTCTTACCATTGCGTTACACTTGCCTACAATATTCAGCACAGTAACATACAGTACAGGTTTGCAGCCTAGGAGCAATAGGCTGTACCATATACCATAGGTGTGTAACAGGCTACACCATCTAGGTGTAAGTACACTCTGTGATGTTTACACAGTGACAAAATTGCCTAATGATGCATTTCTCAGAAAGTACACCCATTGTTAAGTGACGTATGACTGTGTGTGTGTGCACATATGTGTAACTATATATTTCATGCTTGTAAAAGGAAAGGAAGGCAATGGTTTAGTCACAGAAATACTCAGAATTTGTTTTCTGTGTGGGGTTCCTTTTCTTTCGCTTATTAAGATCAAAACTGGTCTATAAACAAATGGACTGACTCAATCCATACAGACATGTAATGCTGAGATTGAAGAAAATCAATAGATAATTAAAGTTTTTCTAGCCAGGTGCAACATAACATGACTTTTGCTCATGGTTTTGTGCTGTCTTTGAGAAATTAAGTTTGTTTGATATTGTGTAACAATTACTAAATGCTGTATACTAGATTTTTAGTAAATAAATTGTTTCTCTTTGTTTATTAAAATAACATTTACTGAGATATAAAACATTTCCTAAATAATAATATACTGGTACCTGGGCTCTGGTCTGCCAATGTTTCAGTCCAAAGGATTAGGACAAATATAATTAGCAGGATCTTCATTTTGTTAGTGAATATTTTTACTTTTGTTCTGAAAAAAAAATATTTGCAATATGAAAAATTTTATTTTGTACCAATAAACGACTCTCAAAACAGTTGTATTAGAGCATGATACACTTTAAACAAGTATTTGTCAACCAGTGTCAAGTGTGTTTATAACATTTATCAAGCATTTGGAGTATTTGTTGAAAATATTAATGCTAATGTGCTTTACAAGTGTCATCTAGTTTAATCCTCACAACAATCTTATAGGGAGGTACAATTATTATACTTATGTGACAGATAAGGAAATTGAAGCATCAAGTGGTTTGGTAAAAGGTAGATCCACAGTACTAACCCAGACAAGGTAATTACATCACCCAACCTATTAAACGCTGTCATAAACTTTATACAAAATCAGTGTCCCCACAAAATTTATGTAGTCACTATTCTCTACCTTTCATTGTTATGTCATTATCGTATATGTTCATAATTTGGCTTTAAAAGGCAACATGTCTCTTCCTTCACTGAGCCCTTGTGAAAACTACTTCCTCACTTACAATTACACCCAATTTGACAGACTACTTTAAGTTTGGTTTTTCCACATTTCACAATCAATTGGAACCCTTCATGGGAAATTTAAATCTCAGAAATTTAACAAAATTAGAGTTTGTTCTTCATAAAAATAAAAATAGATTAAAATGATGAATACTCAAAAAAATAGATCTGCCTTCAAAGAGATACCAAAGGCATAAGGGCTGACTTTTAGAATTCTCTTGAAATTGCCATTCATTCAGGAAGATTGATAGAATCATTGGAAGCTAAATGTGGAAAAGACCCTATAAATAATTTAGGTTAAACCCACAGTTCAGAGGAAACAACATTTTTATCACCACAAAAAGAAACCCTAAGCCCAGAGCAGTCATTCCCCACTCCTCCCTTCTATAGGTCCTAGCACTGATCTGCTTTCTTTCTCTATGGGTTTGCCTATTCTGGACATTTCATATAAACAGCATAATATAATATGTGGCCTTTATGTTTGGCTTCTTTCATTTAATATGTTTTCAAGGTTCATCCATGTTATAGTATGTATCAGCCCTTAATTCTTTTTTATGGCTGAGTACTATTCTATTGTTTGGCGATATATATATATATATATATATATATATATATATATATATATAAAATTTAAAACATTTTATATATATATGATATTTAAAACATTAATTGTCAGTTGATGAACATTTGGGTTGTTTCTACATTTTGGTATTCACACCAGCATGTACATAGGTTTCACAGCAGTATTATAAATAATAATATACTGCTACAATTATATTTATAATATAAACAGTATTACAAATAATACTGCTATGAACTCTTATGTACATGCTGGTGTGAACATACATTTTTATTTATCTGGAGTAGGTACTTAGGAGTTAAATATTTGGTCTTATCATAACTCTACGTTTAGCATTCTAAAAAACTGCCAAAATTGTTTTTCAAAGTGACTGTACTATTTTACATTCCCAGCAGCAATATATAAAGGTTCTAATGTCTCCAGATTTCCATCAACACTTATTTTCCATTTCATTATTATAGCCATTCTTGTGGGTATATGGTTTTCATTTGCATTGACCTAATGAAGAATGTTATCCTTTCAAGTACTTAATGGCCATTTGTATGTCTTATTCGGTGAAACATTTATTTAAATGCTTCACTCTTTTTGACTGAGTTATTTGTCTTTTATTGCTGTGATATAAAAATTCTTCATATATTCTAGAAGCTAGAATACTAGATGCTTAGCAAATATATGACTTGCCAATATACTCCTGCCATTCTGTGGGCTGTATTTTCACTTTTCAAATATGTCCTTTGAAGCACAAGTGATTTTAAATTTTAAGTGATCTAAAACACCATTGCCTACTTCATAGTCATGAGGGCTTACTTGTATGTTTTCGTATAAGCATTTTATACTTTCGCCTTGTATTTAGTTCTTTAACCCATTTTAAGTTGTTTTTGTGTGTGGTGTGAGGTAGGAATATAATTTCACTCTTTCGTACGTTGAAGTACAGTTACAGTTGTCCTAGTACCATTTGTTGAAAAGACTTTTCTTTCACCGTTGAATTGTCTTCACACCCTCATAAAAAAAAATTACTGTGAGTGTATAAGTTTACTTTTAGACACTCAATTGTATTCTATTTATCTATATTTCTATCCTTATACCAGTATCACATAGTCTTGATTATGCTATCTTTTTGAAAATTTTGAAGTTGGGAAGTGTGAGTCCTTCAACTATGTTCTTTTACAAGGTTGTTTAGGGTATTCTGAGCCCTGTGCATTTCTATATGTGTTTTAGGATCATCTTGTCAATTTCTGCAAAGAAAAAATGGCATTTGGATTTTGATAAAGATTTCATTGAACATGTAGATAAATTTATGGAGTATTACCATCTTAACATTGTCTTACAATCCATTAATACAAGTTTTCCATGAAGAAGAGAATTTTAAGATCTCCTTATTTCATATTTTCACTGATGTTCTTTAAATATAGGAGATCATAAGAATTCAAAGATAAAGAGGAGGCCTTACTGAGAGACTTGTGAATTCAGGAGCCAGTAAATGTTCAGAGCTGTGTACACATCCTTCTTCAGGTTGGGTGTATTTTCAGAGAGTAAGATTAAGCTGGCCTCAATCCAATAAAGCTCAGTTGAGTTTTGCTTATGAACACTAGAGCCCAGAGGAGATATCCCAGGTAGCCATTCATGCCCACATCTCTTGGTTTAGCTCTGCTTCCATTCTTTCTTCAGCTCAAATTCCCACTTTGCATGTCTTGGCTCCAAAATAGTGGCAATAGCTTAATTTTGTAAAGGTGGAATTGCAGAGTCAAAAGCATATTTACTTTAAGTGTTTCTGGACACTACCAAATTGCTATCCTTTAGATACCAGATAATATTGCCTCACTTGCCCCAACACAGTATGTCTCACTATTTTCACTTCACATTCTTATTTGTCTTTTGCATTATTTATGCTGTTTTGGTATAAGTAACTATGATTAGTCTGTCTTTTTTTATTGTTCACGCTTCTGAAATGAATAATTTTTTTCATATGTAAGCGTCTTTTTAATTCCCTTGGCAAGTAATATATGCCTGGAAACAAGGTGAAAGTTTGTATTCCTCCAGATAAGATGGAGATAGAAGATGGCAGCCTCTCAGCAAAGAAAAGTTCCAGTGTTATAATCTAGGCTCTACTACTCCCATCCTTTCTTCCAGCCCTGTAGTTACTTGGGGGAAGTCACTCTTTATTAACTGCTAATTTTCTATGACTCTTGGTCTTTTGATGGTTCAACTTCCCTGTCTCTTTTGTAACATCTTGAAGTTTGGATTTGGTGCAGGAAGTCAGCAGGCAGTGCAAAATTTCCAACTTTTCCAAGATCAAAGTTTCCCATACCAGAAGAAAACCAAAAAAATATTTAGAATATACAGACCCTGAGATATAATAGTAGGGGTCCCTTTGTAGAGAGTTTAATCACATCTCTAAGGCTCCTCCTAACTCTAAAATTCTCTGATCCTATGATTCTATGATGGAAGGACCTAAGGCAGAGAGTGGCATGAATGAGTGATACTTTAAGGTACTGATTGGCCATTTTGGAGGAGATAAATCCCAAACTAGACTTGAGCCCAAAGAAACTCCAAGTTTGAATAGCTCCAAGTCAGCCAACTCACCCTTTCTCACACTTTCAAATGCTCAGACTCGCAGAGGCTGACTGGGAACTCAAAGTTAGTATCACATCTGAGGGAAGAGCACCCCAGGCCCACTTCAGGGTGGACCAAGAGCCAAACTGCACATCTGGAGAGAAGGCACATATGCTGAATGCTGGGAGGCAATCAGGTGGCCTTGCTATTTCCTGTGGGGATATTCAGCACATGTAGATCAGCCACATAGAGATGGGAGCTAAAGCTCCCTAGCCACTGCCAGGAGACAAAATAAGAGGGTAATAATAGACTAATGAATAATCATGTCCCTTCTTTTGATTGCATTTCTTTGGCAAAAATATCTGTGAAGACAAATCTCATGCATTCTGAATGAGAAACTGTATTTTTTATGGGGCAATCTATTTTATAACCTATGGCATGAGGTGTTAAAGTAGTTTGGTGAAGTAGGGAGAAAAAGCTTAATTTAGTAAAATATAAAGGTACATGGTAAGCCTTGCAATCCTCGAAGAGGTTCAGACACTAAAGAGTAAAAGAAATTATTTAACAAGTTATAACTACACAGCGAAGGCACTGGTATAATTCTTGAATCCATGAAATTGGAAGTAAGTATGTAAACAGTTTATTGGAGGTTTAGACTGCTAAATCCTAAATCAAACATGTCGCAAATATTGGAAAAGTAATTGTGGTTTTTACCATTAAAAGTAATGGCTTACGATAGCATTCTGAAACCACCAAACTTCATTTCTCTTTTTCTCATCTTGCAGTCAAAGGAGCAAAACATCCTGAAATACGGTAAGAAATAAAGGTCAGGCCATCTCCCCTCTGTCCTCCACTCTCGTTTTCCTTCTCCCTAACGTCTGGCTTTCATTTTCCCTTGTTAAGCATCCCTCACTCAGGATCTATGCAACAAAAACGGCCAGAATATAGAGTTCCAGTAAAGGGAGAAGGGCGAAGCTTTAGGAACCACAGTCTCCAGTTGAGAAGGGCCTTAGGCTGCAAAAGCACCATCCACGCGCTCCCAGCTGAGGATCGGAGGTCAAAGAACCAGTCCGTGGCTGAGCTGAAGTTTAAACCCTCGGCTTATCCCATTAAATCCTCCCTCATCCCATTTCTGGAGCATCTGGAAGGCACATTGAGTTTTCCTGTCAAAACAAACTGGGAGGTCAGACAATTATTCAGCCCTATTTTCCTGTGCTGGCCGTTCAGTCCGTGGGTGCCATATGACTCTGCTTCCTTGGGTTTTCATGACTCCTGTTTCCTCCGTGGCACCACTTCTCCGCACTCCCAATATCCACACCCAGACACTCATTCCAGCCACATGGATTGCCAAGTCCATTCTCTTCTTTGGCACCTATCATATTTTGCCTTGTACTGAGGGTACTGAAAGACTTTCTTAATCCCCCACTTCTCCTCCTTACTCAGTAACACATACACAGTCACACTCACACACTCACACACACACACACAGACCACTAACACCTATAAACTCATTGAAGGCAGGACTGGACTCTTTGTTCCTTGCCACTGAACGTCCCACTTGCCTAGGTCAGTGCCTGCTTTAGAACAAGTTCTCAAGAAATACTTGCTGAGTTGAGTTAATTACTTAGTAACTGACAAAAAGCCCCATTTATCCAACTATTATGCCTATTAAACCTCACACAGCAGCAATTCCAGAAATTTCTAGAAGCAAAAGGCTATGTTTGGAATATCCTGTGATTGATAAAGTAAGGATCTATGCATGGGAAGCAAACTCCACTAACTTGAGCAACTCTGTGGCAAAGCTGAACACCGTATTGGAGCATTCCAGACAAGTCCCAGGGAGCCTGCTCTAGCAGGAGAGGCTGTGTAAACCATCCTGCTTCCATCTTTTCAAAAGGCAGAGGCCTTACAAATCTCCCAGGGAAGAGGTAGGTGTGGGGAGGCAGTTTGGCAGCAATGCTAAGACCAGTATGTCCTTTCCTGCAGGCTGGGTAAAGATCCTGAGAAGTGAAGACACAGAGTTCTGGCCTGGCTAGAAACAACTTCATTCCAATGCCACAAACATTACCGAACACGCATGATGCATGACGCTTACTGCAGAGAACATGAGGAAATGAAGATAAAGACCTAGTTCTTACCTAAAAGAAGAATGGAATCTTTGCCAGACCAAAGCCAACTCACGATTTAGAACCTGACTCAGCAAAGTTTTCCCTTCTCTGTAGTCTCACTGGACCTTACAGTTTATATATATCTCTATATATCCACACACATACGTGCATGCTAAGTTCTGAGAGATTGTTTATTTATCCATTCAACAAACATTCCTCAAGTGCCAACTATGCCCTTAGCACTGTTGGAGGCAGTTTGGATTTAGCAGTGGACAAAATAGACAAAAGTCTTAACTGGAAACTTTGAATCTGGCTGCCTACATAGCCACCTCCCCCTCTGAACTGCAAACCTCTCTAGAGTAGGGACCAAGTGTGTTTGATATCTCCAGTACTTGGCAGAGTGAGTATTTGGCAAGAAAAGAGAAGAGGAAATGAGGGCAGGTCGGAAGGCAAATGCTTGTGGAAATGCTGACAAAATATGGCAGAACGAGGTATTATTTCAAATGAGGGAATCGACAAATATCACGCACAAAGGGGAAGAGGAGAGATCAAGAATCCCAGACAGAGAGGTGCCTACAACTGTATTACACAGCACATCAGCCCAAGGAAATCGTTTCTCAAGTTCTTATTCGGGGCATGTCGGATATCACATTCTAATAATATCTTCATCAGAGCAAATTGGATTAGGACAGAAGGCAGGAAGGCTTATGCCACCAGCTCCTAAAACCCCAAAAAAATAAGACCTATGAGAAACACAGCTACAGTTTAACACGTCTAATAACCATCACTTTCCCAGGCATCCAACACTGCCATTTATAGATAATTTATGGAACTGCCATAGGCTTTGGACACAGAGTAAAACACATAAAATACTTCCTCCAAGAGCATACAATCTATTTGGGGAGCCAGGACAGTGTCATGAAAAGATAAAATACAGAAAGCCACAAACATTTGCCCCCTAATAGGGGGTTATTTTGTAAGGTCTGTAAAGGTAATAAACCTATTGGTTTTGACTAAAATGTCACTGCAAGATCCATCGTACAATAACTTTCTATGGCATTTACTTCAATGCTTACCCCATACACTACATAGATGTGTAGTGAATATTTGTTAAAAGAATAAATGAACATGATGTTTCAGAATAAATAGTAAAGAACAGTTAGAATGCAGTTTAAAAAATAAAACATAGCACTTCAGAGTATAATTTATTAAAAGGCATTAAAAGGAAATATACAAGAGCCCTTGAAATACTCTAAAGACTTCTACAACTTTGATCAAGAATTGTGGAAAGAATATCAACGAATCAGAACTCACAATTCAAACCATGAGCTCCTCTCTGAGACTTGCTTCTGTAATCTGTAAAAGAAGAGGATTGGACTTGAGCTATAAAATGATCTCATTTTGTGAATTACTGTACAGGTCATCTGGGAACATGGGCCCAACCAAAGGCATAAAATGAGTGAGCAGGTCCAGCTCCACAAGGTCTGAGCTTCTCAGAAGGGCAAGACATCACCCTTGTTGCAAGAGCATTGCCAAAAATCACACTGATGCATACAGACGCCCCCTCTATCAGAGCCTAGGCATCAGAATTTTGTTTCAAGTATTATTCATTACTCTTCAACTATCTAATACATAAGCTTCCTATGCACCATATTTTAAAAAAATAAACATCCCTAGATAGAAGAACGTTACTAATCCTTCTAGTCACCAGAACTTCATAAGGCCTATTACATCCACCTAGAAATAAATGACATTGTACCATAGCTGCCCTCCAAATAATGAAGGCCCCAAATGAGCAGTATTACTGTCTATACTTTCAGTAGTCTGCTTTCCTGCTCTTGGATCGTTTTGGGGTCTGGTTGTGTGCCTCATTATTAGGGCTGTGGCTGAGAAAATAAAACATAGCTTGGCTCATTCTTCTCATTATTACTTTCTTAAGAAAGAACAAGCTGTGGGCTCATGATTCTCAATTTTGACTGCATATTAGAGAGTTATTAAAAATACTATCAGGTCCCACTCACAGAGTTTCTGACTCAATTGGTCAAGAGTATGGTCTGAACACTGGGAATTTTTTAAACACTCCTGGTGATTCCAATGTGCAGCAAAAGTTGAGGACCACTAAGTTAGGCCATCCTGAATGGTCTAAGCAAAATCTCTATAGAAAACATGGAGGTACAGTCCCAGAGAGAAGAAAATCTGGGCCTCAGCGCCTTCATCTGTAAGTTGTGGTCAAAAAAATAGCTATAACACTGTGTTGTTGAGAAGTTTACATGAGACCAGATCTCAAAGCAGACATCTGTTGATTTTGTCTGCCCAACATTCATTACTCCTGAGGATTCTCTTTCCTCACTTTCAAACCATGTAGTTGCTGAAATCTTGACCTCACTCCTACTCCAGGAAAGTATACCCGGCTTAAGCCAGTATTGCTACAGTCACTGATTGATCCAACAATGATCACCTGACCTACACCATCAAAGTCAGAGAGCATCGGCCAATATATAGGCTTTTGCTAGACCTGTTGGGAAAGAGTTATCTTGCTGCTTAGGCTGATTAACTACAACCTCATATAAGTCTGCAACTTCTGGAGTCATTTTGCCCCATGAAGAAGAATCCCAAGATCAAGAGAGATGTATCTTTGATGACATCAGCTAAGCACCTTGATCAGCCTGATAAATCCCTGGACTTTTCAGGTGTCTCAGCCAATAAATTCTATTTTGTGTCTGAGCTAGTTTGAGTTGGGTTTTACTAATACATGAGCAAAAAGAATCCTGACCAGAATTCACTTGACAACCTTTAAAGATGCTTGGATACCAGACCTGCTGGGATATCCAAGATTGGGGCCTCTATGATGGTTCTTTCCTGTTGTAACTTTACAGAACCAGACTCACTGGATCAATCTCAAACTCTTAGTCCCTTTGGACCTGACCAAGCACCATAGTATCCACATCATTTTCCTCCTGCTTTAGGGCTGAAGGAATTTGTGCTTTTCTTAAGTGCAAATTCAAATTGTAATTATACTTCAGAACTAGACCTGCCTGCTCCCTGACTACTGCAGCCTGTATCGAATCCTCCACATTCCCATCTGCCCCCAACACTCAGTCTACACCACCATTTTTTTTTAATAGCTAAGATGTACATTGTATTTAGCTGTATGGTTTATTTGTGTATATGTATTTGGTAGTGCCATCTTCACTGAAACTTTTGAAAGAAGGGACCATGGTTTTTTTTTTTTTTTTTCTAGTTTGGTGTTCTCCTAACACAATGCAAAGCAACTCAATCTTGCTAAACTTAAAGGATACAGTAAGTTAGGGGTAAATGCAGAAATGATTATGCAGCGCGTAATCCCAGTTTTAAAAAATTTCATAAGCATTTATTTCTAAGATGTGGGCTTGAGGATATTTTAGGTTCGTTCTTAAATTAGAAATTATTTTTTTCTGGAATAAAGCAAACATAAAACTTTGAGAGAAAAATCACAAATATAATATGTGGCTTCCCAGGACAGTGCCAATTTATGACTGTGGTCCCAGGGCAATGATTAATAGCACCTTTGTTATCTCTTAAAATTTCCCTGGGACTTCTGGTTTCTAGTCTGGTATGAGGTAGCTTAGAAGTTGTCACTCCGTCCTAAAAACAAATAAAAAACTAAGCAAACTGAAAATTCATAATTTTTCTTAGTCACAGGGCAAACCGCTGCCCCAGAATTAAAGAGACAGACAGGAGAATACAGAAAATCACAAGTAGAAGTTACTGGAGCAGAAACTCATGAGCTGAAACTTTTGCAGGAATCAGTGCTGGGGTAAGAAGTCTTGATATGTGCTTGACAAATTGCTAGAGGTTCAATGTGGACAAGTCTAGTAGTTAAAAACTCCAGAAAAGCAAGTGTCAAAGAGGCACCCACACTTTCATAAGTTTTACCTCAAGGAACTCTATCAAATTTTTGCAGTAAAGAAAAAAGAAAAAATTCCTCATCATTCAGCAGCTTGAGTGGAATAGGAACCATTTTTAAATACACCACAGCACACTGTTCTTCTTAACAAGACATGTTCTCAAGAGAAACTATTTTACCAGAGCTCAAGCTGCTGGGGTTTTATCAGAATCTAACTATCCTAGAAGAAAAGAAGTACCCAACTCCAGTCCCCATCACACCATCCTGTTTCTCCCAAGAGTGAAGGAAGAGAGAATGAGAGGCATTTGTAAAGTTCAGAGCTCAGGAACACAGGCTCACAAAAGGACTGAAACCTAATTAGAGAACTATAGAATGCTTCTTTTCACTCCATACCTTACCACTAAATCCATGACTACATCACTAAAGTCCTATTTACAGGATAAGGAGGGAGGAATTTGAATTATTCTGTTATTGTAAGTTGTTTGCACTACCTGTGAAACAGTATAGTGATAATTGAAAGTATACTTGGATTACTTATAAATGCCAACTCTAAGCAACCACTAAAAAATGAAGTATAATTGATATGCTAAGTAAGGAGAAATAATTGAATCCTAAAATGTTCAACTAAAACCACAGAAACCAGAAAAGAGTAGAAGACAAAATTGGAACAACAAATAAAGGCAAAAAATAGAAATCAGTAACAAATATGGTAGGTATTAATGTATCTGTATCAATACTCACTTTAAACTTTAATGGTTTAAATGCACAACTAAAAGATAGAGATTCTTGGAAACTGAAAGAAATTGAATGTATGTTCTCTTCAAGAAACCCCGTTTAAATATATATAAATTAAAATAAATTGGGTAGAGTAAGATATACCATGCTAACCCTAATTAAAAAGAAGCAGGAGTAACCATATTAATTTCAGACAGAGCAAACTTCAGAGCAAGGAAAATTATCAGAGATAAAGAGAGGCATTAGATAATGATGAAGTCAATTCTCCAAGAAGATATAACAATCCTTAACATGTTTACAACTAGCAACAGTGCATCAAAATATGTGAAGCAAACACTGATAGAATTTCAAGGAGAAATAAATGCATCCACTGTGGTGGTTGAAGACTTCAGCATCCTCTATCAGAAATAGGCAGCTCTAACAAGTTAAAAACCAGTGAGGACATGGTTGAACTCAACACCACCATTAATTGACTGTATGTAATAAACATCTTTAGACTATTTCTTCCAACAACAGCAGAATACACATTCTTCTCAGTTTACTGAAATAGACCACATTCTGAACCATGAAACACATGCCTTCCTTAACAAATACAAAGGAAGAGAAATCATACAGTGTCCACTCTCAGATCACATGGAATTAAACTAAAAACCAAATCCCAGAATAGAAAGATAGCTGGAAAATCCCAGAATACTTAGAGACTAAATAACATACTTTTAAATAACACATGGATCTAAGAAATCTCACAAGAAATCTTTAAATATTTTAAACTGAATGAAAATGAAAAGACAACTTATCAAAATTTGTGAGATACAGCAAAAGAAGTGCTTAGAGGGAAATTTATACCATTTAATGCATATATTAGAAGAAAGATATAAAATCAATAATCCAAGCTTCCACTTTAGGAAGTAAGAAAAAGAACAAATTAAATTTAAAATAAGAAGAACAAAAGAAATAATAGAATTTAGAGGAGCAATCAATAAAATTGAAAACATAAAATTAATAGAGAAAAAGTGAAACCAAAAGCTAGTTCTTTGAAAAGATCATAAAGTTGATAAGCCTCTAGCCAAGATAATTTAAAATAAAGAGAGAACATGAATTATTAACACAGAAATGAAAGAAAACATCACTATAAGTCCCATGAACATTAAAATGATAATTTAAAAATACTATGAACAACTCTATGCTAATAACCTAGATGAAACAAAACTAATAACCTAGACAAAATGGAAAAATTCCATGAAGACACAATCTGACAAAACTCACACAAGAAGAAATCAAATCAATAATTAATAACCTTCCAAAACAGAAAACAATAGGCCCATATGAGTTTACTGTAAGCACAACCAAACATTTTAAAAAGAATTATACCAATTCTCTACAATTTCTTTCAGAAGGTGGAAGCAGAAAGAATACTTTCTAATTGATGTGATGAGGTCAGCATTACCCTAACACCAAAACCAAAGATGATGAATTATTTTATCTTAAAAATGCTATAAAGGAAGGGCTGTGGTAGTAGTCTGGACTGGCCATCAAGGGGTGCACAGACCCTTTAAAAGTAATAACAAAACCAACTTCGCTTGCTTTATTATCCCCAGTGAGCAAGCAATGCTAATCAACATCAGTAACAATTTTTGCCTTCCTAGCTGTATGGACTGCTTCCATCACAAATGATACATATTCCCATTCCCTAGATAAATAATAAAACTCATACTGGTTTGGATGTATTCTTCCAGAAGATTTCCCTATGCATAAATGAATCATAATCTACATCAGTTAAATGCTGTCTGCATCTTAAAATCAATATATGATCAAACAGGCCTATGCTTAAACATCCCCCTCATAATGTGAATTCGAAGAATCCAAAAACAAATCAGAAGTTTTATCCCAAACTTGTAAATTATTATCATTTTATTAAAACTTTAATAGCAAAATTATTAAAAATTGGCATCAGAGTACAGGAACAATGTTCTCAGCACTGGCATCTGTTGCACTGTTCTTGAAGCCACTGCATTCAAGCCACACTAAGCAGATGCTCGTTTGCAGTTGATGTCTGGGAAAAGCATGTTATTTGGAGATCTACTGGGGATTTTTTCCCGTAAAACTTCCTGTTTTTCTTCATTTTCTTTATATTCTTTCTGGCGTTTGGTATGAAAATAATGTAATATAAATATTGGTCATTTGGTAATTTTCCTTGTCTTAAAAATTTGAGCTGATGTAGTTGACATTCCCACCATAACAAATGGTCATAGAGTGTGAAGGATTCAAAAGTAGAACTTTTTCTTGAAAATTAATAGTCTAGGTGGAAGTAAATAACTATAAATAAAATCCAGTTCAAAAAGATACCTTTCTGTAACATCACAAGTGCTAATATACTATGCTAAACTTTTCTGTGAAGAAAAAGTAAGAAAATATTTCAGGTTTTGTAGGCCAGATCGTCTCCAGGACAAATAGGCTACTCAATTTTGCCCTTGCAAAAGCAGCCACAGAAAATATCTAAACAATCAAGTGTGGGTACAGAACCACCTAGGACTTCTGTGGGTGCTGCACACTTTGGCTTTACAGGATCCTCTCACAATAAAATGAATGAAAAATATTATTCACTTTCTACTGCTATTTCTTTTAATTTCTTTTGCCTTATCACGTTTCATTTTTTATTTCCCTTTCATTAATCATTAACTTTATGTGTCTGTGTGTATATATACATATTATTTTACTAGTTTACCCTAAGTGTGTGTGTATGTGTGTGTGTGTGTTGTGTGTATGTGTGTGCATATATACATAATATCTATATGTAAAATTTTACTGATTTACCCTAAGTAAAAATTTGAGACATATATGGAGAGAGGGAGGGAGAGAGGGAGGGAGGGAGGAGAGAGAGAGAGAGAGAGAGAGAGAGAGAGAGAGAGAGAGAGATATCAAATTTTTACTCAGGGTAAATGAGTAAAATAATTTATAAATAAAACATTTTAACTTATATTTCCAAATTTATCAACTTAACAAATAAAATAATATCGATAACTCCCACCTATGAAAGATAAAATTAGTCTGCTTAACATTTCCTTTCTCTTCTTTTTTTGTTTGCATTTTATAGGAGCAAAAGAAATCTCTCAATCTATTATCATGAAATTATCTTTTAAACTTCAGCAATTTTTATACTGTAGCTCTTCTTTCAAGAAGTGTAATTCTTGCTTTGTGATTATATACCACAGTTATTTCAAGTTTATTTTTAAGTTTAAATTGAATTAATGTGCAATACCAGTTTGTACGTATTCCACGTTCTTAATTTTGATTCCTCTTTTTGCCATCTAAAGCAATCCAGATCAGCACCACCGGGTAGAAACACAATGCAAACTGTGTACGGAATTTTAAATTTTTTGGTAGCACATCAACAAAAGTAAAAAAAAAAAAGATGAAATTAATTGAAAATATTTTTTACTTAATCCAATATATCTAAAGTATTACAGTTTCATTGCATAACCAATATAAAAGTTATTGAGATATTTTCCTTTCCCCCCCCCCATACTAAGTCCTCAGAATCTGCTGTGTATTTTAATGCTATAGCACATCTCAACTCAGTCTAGCCACATTTCAAATGGTCAGTAGCCAATATGGTGAGTGGCTACCATACTGGATAGCACAGCCATAGATCATGGAACACAAAATGACAATATTCTTGAGGTCCTTAGCCCATGGCTTTCCATCCCAGAGTCCCAGGCTAAAGCGATCAATGTCTCAGCCTATCATAGTTCTTAAAAGCACACCAGCTGGGAAGCTGTGAGCTAGACGACTCCTCAAGGAGTACTTCCAGGAAGTAGCTCTTTTAGGAAGTAGTTAACTAAGAATGTGTACATGAATTACCTGAGCATCTTATTAAAATGTAGTCTTGATTCAGCAGCTCTGGAATGAGCTCTAAGTTCTGCATATTTAATAGGCCCCTAGAAAATGTTGGTCCTCAAAAAACACTTTAATTAGGAGGGATTGGATTCTACGTAATGAGGTTTTGCATACCCAATAATGTATCTGACATTTTTTCAACTTGCTGTCTAGATCAATCTAAATCACTGCTGTACAATAGAAATATAACGCAAGCCACATACAGAATGTGGCTATAGAAATCTTGGATCCCATGCATTTCCTTTTCCCTTTAAGGTCCTTATATTAATTGGAATCTACTTTCATTCTCTTCTGGAATCTGATGTTGCTGAGTTAATTTATGCAGCTAGCATAATTTATTTTTTCTTTTCCTGCTTGGATATTTTCTCATTTATCCTTAAATATCGCGATGCTAATCTATCTTCTTTCCTTCCTTCCTTCCCTCCCTCCCTCCCTTTTTCCTTCCTTCCTTTCTTCCTTTCCCTTTCTTTCTCTTTTTCTTTCTTCTTTTCCTTTCTTTCTTTTTCACTTTACTTGTTTTCTCACTTTTCTTGCTTTCTCTCCTTCTCTCTCTTTTCTTCCCTCATCCAGAACATGGTGAGACTTTTGATCTGTCAATTCAGATGTCGTTTTACTATGGAAAGGCTTTCATCTAATTCTACATTTCTTTAATTAAAAGATGCATATTTTTTCACATTTTAATCTTTTTCACACTATAAATATAAGTGATACATTCATTTAATATGGTATTCTTCTATTCCTCTAAAATTAATTTTTATATCAGTGGTGCATCTTGAAATTAATGATAGTTTGAGAGCAAATAAATAAATGTTTTATATTTATTTTCAGTTCCTTTTTTTCAGAAATTTTACTTAGCCCTTTGCTGTTTTTCTGTTGTCTATTTTTCATTATTATTATACTTTCTTACCACTTAACTTTCTTTGTCCTTGTAGTCTGCATTCTATGTGATTTTTTTTTCCCCAAAGCTGTCCTCTAAATCAAAACTCTATTTTTCACAAGATTTACTTATCTGCTGCTTCTAATTTAGGTTTTCGTTTTGTAATGGTTTTATTTTCCTTCTGGACTCTTCTTGGCTTTGCTTCTCATTCTCTTGCATTTCTTTGAGCTCTTGATTTACAGAACTGTGTTGTCTAATGCCTCAAGTTTGGAGTTTTGTTGGCTGAAACAATTCTTGATCTTTATTTTGCATGTAACAAATGCTTCTTTTCTTTGTGTAATTATTTTTGCGTAAGACTCATACTGGTCCTGTTGGGTTTTCTGTGTAGTCTTTGGATATGTGTTTGTGGGAGGAATAAAGTTGAGGAGAGACATATCCAAAAGGAAGTGTTCCTATGTATTTCATATTCATGTTCTTGGCTATTTTGTAGTTTATTGCTATTGAAAATAGAAATGTTCCTCTCATTATACTTCTAACTGCTCATTGCTACTTCATAAAAAAGCTTTCCATTTTTTTCTGGATGTATTTTGTAGTCTGCTCTCTTAATTAACATTATGTTTCATAATTTCCACTTGATTCTCTTATTTATAGTCTACCTGGAACAGCAAGAACTTATATGTTTCTTATTATGTTCCATTCACCATACTTTGCTTTTTTATCTTTACCAACTTCTCTGTGAGGCAAGTACTATTAGTTAATTTCACATAAGAAAGCGATATCAACCACCCTACCCTACCCAAGCTAGTAGTGAAATGCTGATTTGAACCAAGGTAGATGGGCTCTTAAATCATTACCCTGCTGTTTGCAAAGTTTGATTATGTTATTTCCTTCTGTCCAAATAATTTTTGGAAAATAATATCACAATGGTTAAAATGAAGTGCATAAAGTTATCTTCCCTATCTCACTTCTACAACTTGGCCCTTTTCTACTAAGGAAATGCACTAGTTGTCAGAAGAACTAAGGTCTACGGTAGCTCTGTACTAACTGGGCATGTGGTCTTTGGCAAGTGTTATCATTCTGAGCCTCAACTTGGTCATGAATGAAATAGTAATAAACACATCTACCTTTTCTTACAAATTCTCAAGATTACTGTGGGATTGAAATATAGTCATTTACGTAAACTGCTTTAAGATCTAGATAGATCATTTTTATTCTAATTTCACACCCAAAGTACTTCTCAAACAATCCAGTTGCCAAGAAGCTTGTTATTATCACTTTCTCTCTACAATCTGCCAGTCTCCAGCATACACACTCTACTACCTGCTATCCACAAACATCGCCACTTCCCATTTTCCAAAGAACCATTCTTGTCCTGCATCCACGTTGCAGATTTCTAGTTGCCTGCTCAACATTCTAATACTCCCGATTCTCCCTTCTATTTTAACAGAACTCCTGTGTTGATTGATGAGGCAGTGTACTCAGCTATAATAACATCTCCAAAGCTCCTTTGTAGCTAAGGTTAGCCAGTGAGACATATGCAGGAGATGGGTGACCCAGCAGGAAAGTGGATATTTTTGCACCATCCCCATTCCTTCTTACTATATGAAATACAGATATAACATCTAGAGCTCCAACTGCCATCTTGGGATTATAAGACAATCTTACAAATAGGATCCCCATGACAAAAAGGTAAAAAGGTAGAATAGAAAGGTAGAAAGAAGCCTGGGCTACTAATAACCATGTGCTGCCTACCTGTGGACTTGTTTTACACAAGGAAAATATTAGCGTATGACTTGTTTAAGCCAGTTTTGAGGTCTGCTATTACTTGCAGCTGAATATAATCATAACTCACATAATCTAAAGATATTTAACATGCACAAGAATACACATGTAAGGCACTTAGCAATATTCATATGTAAATAAATAATTGGTGATTAAAATATAAGAAAATTATAAATTAGATTATCTATTAATTAAAAAGATACTGCAATACTCTTCTTAGGCAATGTTTTTATGTATCCTAGATTATTACATTATTATTTACTTAGATTTTTGACCGTTTCCTGGTTATTAAACAAAACACTGGCCTAGGTGATTAGCTACAAAATTACAATAATCATAACTACTAGAATACATTTAATACATACTATGTGCAAAGCATTTTACATAATAATTTCTAATTCTCACTTCAGTTCTCTAAGTTAGCTATACAGTAATTATACCCAAACCACAGATGAAGAAACTAAGGCTCAAAGAGTTAGCATACCTTGCTCAAGGGCTTGCAGTCTCTAAAAAGATGGTATTCTTCCATTGCACTACACTGCCTTTCTAAAGCTCTAATTCCATTATTCCATTCTTTTCATTTTTCCTATTATTTTCCAAAATAATAATTAATTAATCAGGTGACTTATTTTATCTTAAGAGAGAAGGTTTGAGGTGTCACCTGAGACAATCAAATAATGTGGAACATTACATTGGCCTTTCAGAGACCAACTCTTGAGTTACAGTATCATCCCAAAGAGTGGCTTGATGGATGAGAACTCAAAGAGGGAGTATTAGAATATTGGGTAGGGCAACTAGAAATCTGCAACATGAATACAGGACAAGAATGGTTCCTTGAACTTAAACAAATTTACAAGAAAAAAACAAACAGCTCCATCAAAAAGCAGTCTAAGGATATGAACAGACAATTCTCAAAAGAAGACATTTATGTGGCCAAAAAACAGGTGAATAAAAAGCTCATCATCACTGATCATTAGAGAAATGCAAATCAAAATCACAATGAGATACCATCTCACGCCAATTAGAATGGCGATCATTAAAAAGTCAGGAAACAACAGATGCTGGAGAGGATGTGGAGAAATAGGAACACTGTTACACTGTTGGTGGGAGTGTAAATTAGTTCGACCACTGTGGAAGACAGTGTGGCAATTCCTCAAGAATCTAGAACCAGAAATGCCATTTGACTCAGTAATCTCATTACTGGGTATATACCCAAAGGATTATAAATCATTCTGCTATAAAGACTCATGCACATGTATGTTTATTACAGCATTATTCACAATAGCAAAGACTTAGAATCAACTCAAATGCCCATCAATGATAGACTGGATAAGGAAAATGTGGCATGTATACACCACGGAATACTATGCGGCCGTGAAAAAGAATGAGTTCATGTTCATGTTTGCAGATGTGCTTTTATAGCTAAGTACATTGCCTCATCAAAGGAGTTCACGTCCTTTGCAGGGACATGGATAAAGCTGGAATCCATCATCCTCAGCAAATTAACACAGGAAAAGAAAACCAAACACCGCCTAAGTGGGAGTTGAACAATGAGAACACATCGACACAGGGAGGGGAACCTCACACACTGGGGCCTGCCAGGGAGATGGGGGGAAAGGGAAGGAGAGCATTAGGACAAATACCTAAAGTATGTGGGGCTTAAAATCTAGATGATGGGATTATAGGTGCAGCAAAACACCGTGGCACATGCATACCTACGTTACAAACCTGCACGTTCAGCACTTGTATCCCGGAACTTAAAGTAAACTTTAAAAAAAGTAAGAATGGTTCCTTGGAGAATGGCAAGTGGCAATCGTTGAGGGTAGTGGATTGCATGTGTGTTACAGGGAATAGGCCGTCGGAATTTAGGGTCATACCACAAAGCACCAGGGATTGACAGGGTGACAAAAATGTTTGCAGCTGGCACCGCACCACCAGCCAGCCCTTCCTCATAAAGTAGGCATGCATCTCATTTTCTCTTAGGTCCCAACTTTGCTCAGTGTCCAACTCTTCTTCCTTTGCACTTGCCCAGGGTACACTGGATCTGAGATCCTACAAGATTGACAGGGGCATCATCAGAGCAAACTGTAATACTGCAATACGAAGAAAAGCACACATTCCCAACGAATTTGTGCCCTCCACTGTCAGACCTAGAGGATTCTGGGTCTATGTTCCAGGGTTGAAATTTCTTCCCTTTCGGAAGGTGATTTGAAATTCAGGGAGGAAAAAATCACAACATGAAATATCATCAAACAAGACATATGTTGTCAGCCTTACACTTCATCATAGATGGATGCTAAGCATATGCTCGTCGAATACTTACGAACAATTTCTGCATGTAGCTATGATCCAAGATGGGGAAATATTTACAGTGGCAAACTTTATTTTCATGGGTTCATAGCATTGCTAGCAGTGGCTCCCAATTTTACTGACATTTCCAAAGTTGTTTTCAAACAGAGAGGTTATTAGCTTTTGAAATATGTGAAAAAGCCTTTTAGATGTTTTAACTTAAGACATACGTACATAATTAAATATAAAATCATGGAATTGAATGTTTTCTATGCTTTAACATATTAGTAATAGTTCAATATCTATAACTACACAGGGATCTCCAGGGACCTCCAGGGACCTATTTTAAGATAATGTTAACAAGTACCCTATCAAAACCTTACATCCTGTACCCCCATCCACTGAAGAAAAGGAAAAACTGAGAAATATCTGCAAATCAATTTGCTCCAGAGTCTCCAAATAAGTCAGTAGTGGATTTAGACTTCATATTTAAGTTAAGCCACTGAAAGGAGAATAACACAAAACCATTCATAAAGCCTTCATCATCAAAGAGTAATGGCTCAGGTTCTCAGCGGTGATGAAGAGCCTGCCTCATCTGAAGGAGCTATTTAGAAACTTGGGAATTATCTTCTCTATTTTAATTAATATGAAACCTCAAGATTCCTACTTATTCTATTTGTAAATTGTAGCACTCTAAACTTAAATAGAAAAAATGGGGGGAGGGAAGTCTTGCAGTGTGAATTTTTCTTAAAGATTTTTTTTTTCAGAATTCACAAAGTAAATATATCTCTTCCCAGATACCTAGCGCGACACCCTGAGTTAACAACAACGCTTAATTTCAGAACAAGCAGTCGAATGCCAAAAAAAAAAAAAAAAAACCAAAACCAAAAACAAAAAAAACAAAAAACAAACAAAAAAAAACACATGTGACTTATAAAGCACTACATCAACTTATGAAGATTCTGGTAAAAGAAATAACATGCTACCAGTTTGGGGATCTTGAGAGTACAAAACTCCCTCGAGCACTTTGAAAGAACCGTACCTGGAGACTTGCACACAGTACAAACTCAGAAATATTTGTCGAAGCTCTGAGTGCTGTTCTCAGGAAATCTCAAACATCACAGTTTAGTTTGGAACAGAATAGAATTCCCACAAACCATGAGTGTTTAAAAGTTCTTTTTATACCCGAATACACCCCAGTATCTAATGCCTTTGGCACATTGCCTACACACCCATTGCTGTTTATTTGGGGGTTCCTGCATTGGGGTTAGGGGCTCAAATGTAGGACTAAATGACCTCTAAGACAGTGGTTCTCTAACTTGAGCTGCATCCGAAACCCACGGAGGATTTGTTAAAATACACATTCCTTATCCACATTCCCAGAGACTCTGGTTTGGCAGCGTTTGGGTGGGGTCTGCAAATCTGCATTTCTAACGAGTTTCTAGGGGAAGGCGATGCTAATCAGTCCTTGCACCACACTACCGGCAGCACTGCTCTAAGGTCCTTTCGAATTCGGAGTCTATCCTTTCAGAACCTGTCTCAACCATCCGTAAAACGCCTGCAAGTCCAGATCTGGGGCCGTCAACAGGTGCAAATCCCCAGAAAGATGATTTCCTCTTCTCACATCTGCTTCCCTGACGTTTCCTCCCCGCCTGCCTCAAGCCCCACGTCCCCGCACCCCATACTCACCCAGCTCTCCCGGGGTCAGGGGACACTGAGGACCCTGGAAACCGCCCCCAGCTCTCCAGAGGGGGCTGCCCCGAGCGCCTGGAAGGAGCGCGCGCCGGAAACCCTGGTCCGCGTGGCCCGCCGCAGGTGGGGGCCCCGAGCGAGCGCCGCGTGCACTGCGAGGCTCTTTTAAGCCGGCGCTGACCCGTGCCGGGGGCCTGGCTCTTTCCTGGGGCTTTTAATTCTTCACAGGTTTCAATGTGAGTGTCCAGAGACGCTCCAGCTGTTTGTTGGCTTTGTTTCAGAGAAGCCGCCGGAGGCCAAATAAACTTGGGAAGTCAAAATTTCTCAGAAACCAAGGGCAATCTTTGCTGGCAACGGAGCTGCGGTCACTTCCACTACTTAGGCAGAGGACTCGCCATTTGGTTCCAAAGTTCCCAATTCCTCAGAGGCAGCCTGCAGAGAACCAGTGAAAATGCCCAAAGAGGTGCGAAGTCCTGGAGGAAGCCCGATCAGAGAGAAAGCAACGCACTCTTGATGCTAAAGGCAGCGGTTTTACCCAGCAACTTCTAGAAAGGGCAGGGTGGGGAAACGGAGTCATAGTGAACAACTTGGAAAGCATAGACTATGTTTACGTGCATAGTTTACTTTTGTTTGGTTTGCATGGACATGTACTCAGGTTGAGATTTTGTATTGCATGCATGTATATCACCTGCCAGTAAAGGTACTCCTAGCTTGAGTGGTTGAATTCAATCAATCCATTGCTTCAGCCTGCCAGCTTCTTCAGACTGTCTGTGAAGAGATACATTACAATTACTTACACTGAGGAAAGTTTATTAAAATGTCAACAGGAAACGTGAGAGATGGGAGCTCCCCCTTGTTTGGCAAGAACCCAATTCCGGGATTGCTTCTGAAGTTAACTAGGAAGTTTCAAAGCATGTCTTAAAAGAATGGGGTTGGAAGAATGAAGAGAGGGAAGTGTAATGAGAACTGTCAGGATTTTCTCCATTTATTATTTAATTTTTTTTTTTAACAAAGAGAACACAAATATGTGTAAACCGAAAACTTTTCCTGTTTTGTTTTTCATGAATAAGAAAAAAATGAGGCAAGTTGAAAATGGTTTTTCTCAAAACAAAACAAAATAAAACAAAAACACGTGCATTTTATCTACTTTGAATCTACTTGGAATAGTCAAGGTTATGGGGTGTTCTGCACAGAACATCCTGAAATCCCAGATTTGAATGCTAAGACTCACCCTTCAGTATCAATGAGTGTCAGATCTGTCCAGGTTTAACAGAAAATGTGCCATTCATCACCAGAGAGAAGCACAGAGAGATTCTATGGGCTAGAATATCAAGAAGCTAGAGTAATATACATCTAACTCACATTCATGTCCCACCCAGGCCAAAACTTTGTTACGGTCCACATACCCTCAGTGTGTAAAGATTTATTAATTGAGATATTCTTTCCCAACCAAGAGTAATACCCCAAGGGAGAAAGGAGGCCTACTTTATACTTCAGGAGAAGGGTGGGGTTTTTCTTCACAATTACGGTAATATAGTACAGAAGCCAAAAAGAAGTTGTGGGTTTGTGTTTTTGGTGGTTCTTTTGTTGTTTAGAAACTTCTCTAGAAAGTATTATTGCAGAATGCTTTTTACTTGCAATAAAATTATGATTTAACTTTCACAATCATGAAGTAAGAGTGGCTCCAGGAATCTACAACTTTTTCCACAGATTGCAGCATTTTCTTTCCTTTCTTCTGCTTATAAAATTGGAACAAGTTTTTCCTAAAGAAATTATAATGTGAAACTTATTCGCTATTGAGAATTGCATTTATTCTATTAAGGATGCATTAACTTAATTTATTTCAGAAAGTAGAAGTTTGGAGCTTCACATTTGAAGGAATTCAGACACTGAAAGTGCCAACTTTTCAATTTCCTAACAGAATAGAATACAATTGGACTTACATTACTTTATCTGACTGGAGTTTCACTTACCATTTTCTCTACAAAAGATATTGAATAAAAGAAAAAAAAATCCAGAATTTCAAAAGTATGGAAATATATATTTTTTTTCAGCCTTCATCATGATTTATATTTGCCTTTTGTTAATCCAACCTTCACAGTCTGTTTTCTGTGGCTGTTTTAAATAAGGAGATAACATCGGAGTAAGAGGTAGCAAATTCTACTCTACCCTGCACTCGTGGATTCCCACTGGGAAATATTGATGGTACGTCTGAAAATGTGAAAATCCTACTATCAGAAATATGCAAGATGATTTTGGATGTGAGCTGATTTAAATGGAAATACAATTAACTTTCTCATTGATGCATTCAGAATTATTAAAAGAGAAAATAACATTTTTCTTACATGTGACTCAATGTCCCTTGGTCATGCCTATATACCAACAGATAAAAAATTAACAATTAAAATGCATTATTGATAACTGAAGCCAAATACTTTCCTCTCTGTGTATTAAATAATTCTGGAATATAGTATGCTTTATTTTCTCTCTGTTAAGCTGTGCTGAAAATAATCAAAAATGACTTAGCTACTTGCTTTAAGAAATACCTGCTCCTAATGGACAGGGCTATGACTAACCAAAGTGGCTTACTTATCTTTATCATCAGCTTGCTCTAGAAGACTTGCTTCAACTCCTTCATCTCCCTGTGGGCAACAGTTCAAAGCTATTATGTCATGAACTTTGCCAAACCCAAAGAATTTTCTGTCTTGCAAAACCCACCTGAAATTCACCCAATCTAGGACCTAAACCCTATAAATATCCTCCCTGAGTTCCTTTCTGAGACACTACTAAGACGGTCAATATTGCGTTTACGTTTACTGCAGTAAGTTGGGTCAACAGGTTTTTCTGAGGGTCTTCTGGGAAACTCAGCAGTTGGCAGCACACTGTAATCATGGCCTATTACTTCATGTTGTAGCATCACAGTGGAAGGTGAAGCCACCAGTGTGGGTGGTTGGGGGTAGCAGAGTTAATTAAGGTTAATGAGAGGGTGACGTGAGAGGTGGGTCTGAAAAAGTCCTAAGTTCAACTCTGCAAGACTAGGGAGCCATGTCTCTTGAGGAGAAACCCTCCACCTCCAACAGCAATTAGAACCAGAAAGCAATGTCTGTACTGTCTGTACTGGATATCTGCCTTTTTTTTTTTTTTTTTAAATTCCCAAAGGAACATTCCCTTCCCCCTCCTAGGAAACATTTATTCTATCTCTATAATCCAAAGACAAATGCTATTTTGTCAGGGTCTCACATCCCTAACCACAGTTCTTTGGGGATGCCCTTGACCCAAATCTGGCCAGTCACTCTAGGATCCTGGGTTCAAAAAACCCGAGTTTCCATTCCTCAGAAGATAAATGTGACTCTGAAGGCTGATGGAAGCCACATTCCAGTCATTGTGAAAAACAGTCTACAGATCAGAGCTGACATGCAGAAAAGAGAGACAGAGAGCTTCAGGGAGTGTTAGAATTGCAAGTTCTAGTTATCTTTAATACTTTGTCCTTACCGAAGGTGTGCACATTAGTGAGGAAATAGCCCTCCTTGGCCTAATCTAATTAAGCTATGTTTCATTCAATAAAATATAATTACTATTCACCTAGTTAATCTTGGTTGCATTAGTGAAACCGTATCTTACTCATTTTGGTATCTCAGAACCGTCCTGAAGTAACTTAAAAATAAAAGGGCACCACGGTAGGAAAAGTAAACAGTAATAATATCTGTTTCCCTTTGCAATGAAGAGCTAACTACAGGAAACTTCAGAATATCTCATGTCCCACTCAATGAATGAAGCCGCATACTTAAATACACACCACATACAAGGCTCAACACGCACTGCTAAGCAAATGGACAAGTTCTCAGTACATCAAGTCACCAAGGAGGGCTTTTAGGAGTAGCACAAGTTTCAAAAAATATGCAATGCCTCAAACCAATGCTGTTGCGATATTAAAATTAATAATGTAAGAAATGGTTAAGGCTAATTCGCTGGTGTAAGATAAATCTTAAAGGAGCCACTATAGTCTGATGGGTTCTGAACCTGTTTCCTGGCTTTTGTTTTATTAGGTTTTGATAAGGTCAGGCTTGACATTATAGTTTCTAACGGATTGTGCCTCAAAGTCAATAGAGAGTTTTTTCAAAAAATGCATTATGTATAGGCCCAACCTAAGGCCAATTATATCAGAATATCTGGGGAATGGTGCCAGAAATTGGGATATTTTTAGGCTCCAGGCTTGATTCATTTGAGCAGGTAGAGTTGAGCAACCCTAGTTCAAAGAATTGATTCACATACTCAAATGTACAAAACCCTCATTAACAAACCACAGTGCCCGTTCATTTTGCCCTTGTTATGAATAGGTCTTTCCATTGAAATCACCTCCATTATGTGAATCCTGTAACTGCTACTTCTACCTTTGAAAATATCCTGTTTATTATTATTGCTGCCTAACAAATAAACACTTGCTTGGATGTCAAGAATCCAGAAAAACCAATGTAGACTTAGGGATTTATATATAAGCAAGTAAAAGATGTTGAAGAAATCCCAAGCTAGGCGCAGTGGCTCATGCCTGTAATCCCAGCACTTTGGGAGGCTGAGGTGGACGGATCATGAGGTCAGCAGATGGAGACCATCCTGGCTAACACAGTGAAACCCCACCTCTACTAAAAATACAAAATATTACAGGCATGGTGGCGTGTGCCTGTAGTTCCAGCTACTCAGGAGGCTGAGGCAGGAGAATCACTTGAACCTGGGAGGTGGAGGTTGCAGTGAGCCAAGATTGTGCCACAGCACTCCAGCCTGGGTAACAGAGCAAGACTCCATCTCAAAAAAAAAAAAAAAAAAAAAAAAAAAAGAAATGCCAAATGCTCTGGGTCCTTTTCTGCTGATTTTACTTGGTCCTCTTGGGAAACTTAATTCTTGTGTGATTTATTATTGTGTGACTAAGATCTCTGTTTATATATCTGAATTTTTAATCATTCCTTCCTGAACCACCAAACATCTGTCAAGCATAAGCTTGAAATTCTGTAAATGTGTCCCTGAAGGATATTAAGTAAAAAGAAATTTCAAGTCCTCAATGTTAATACTACTGTATACATCCAACTACTAAGTGATACATTGGCAAGATGTCCTGACTTGATGCTCACTGTAATTATTCCAGCTGCATACACCTGAAATTTTGGTGCTGGGCTGCATTCATTCCCTAAAAGGAAAAGCAAGACAAGAAACAATCAGAAAGAGAAATGTGGATAAGTCAGTGAGAGTTGGCGTTTT
This sequence comes from Saimiri boliviensis, assembly GCF_048565385.1. Taxonomy (NCBI): domain Eukaryota; kingdom Metazoa; phylum Chordata; class Mammalia; order Primates; family Cebidae; genus Saimiri; species Saimiri boliviensis. The sequence continues at coordinate 7,646,883 of NC_133457.1, read as the reverse complement.
GGCCATCACATACGTCTGCAAAATGTTTTTAATGGAGAATTAAGACTTTTTTGTTGTGCTGTCCTTATTAGAAAAGATTTTGTAAAAAGATTCCAAATGCTTCTCAAATCCAAATGTTCAGAAAATATAAAACAAAATTTCTGTGAATATTACCCAGAAACTTGGGTGAGAATTTACAAAAATGAAGAACGTTTTAATAATAAAGGCCATGATTCAGATTTTACACTTCCAAGGAGCTGTTGAAGTCCTTTTAATTCAATTTTATTTTCAATAGCCCAGAGGGACAATTCTAAAATTCTTAAAAATATTTCTTAAATTTGTGGGTACATAGTAGATGTATATATTTATGAGGTACCTAAGATATTTTGGTATAGACATGCAATGTGTAATTGTTGCATCAGGGTAAATGGAGTATCCATCACCTCAAGTATCTTTCTTTTGTGTTACAAACAATCCAGTTACTCTCTTAGGTATTTTTAAACATACAACTAAACTGTTAGTGACTACATAAACAGAACTAAAGACAAACAAAACAAAACAAAACAAAACAAACCATGATTATCTCAATAGATGCAGAAAAGGTTTTTGATAAAATTCAACATAACTTCATGTTAAAAACTCTCAAAAAACTACGTATTAAAGAAACATATCTTGAAATAATAAGAGCCATATATGACAAAACCACAGCCAATATCATTCTGAATGGGTAAGAGCTGGAAGCATTCCCCTTGAAAACTGACACAAGACAAGGATGCCCTCTCTAACCACTCCTATTCAACATGGTATTGAAAGTTCTCGCCAGGGCAATCAGACAAGAGAAAGAAAAAAGCGTATTCAAATAGGAGAGAAGACATCAAATTATCTTTGTATTCAGATAATATGATCCTATGTCAAGAAAACTCCATCATCTCAGCCCAAAAGCTTCTTAAGCTGATAAGCAATTTCAACAAAGTCTCAGGATACAAACTCAATGTACAAAAATCACCACCATTCCTATACACCAACATCAGGCAAGCAGAGAGCAAAATCATAAATGAATTTCCATTCACAATTGCTGCAAAGAGAATAAAATACCTAGGAATACAGCTAATAAGGGAAGTGAAGGACCTCTTTAAGGAGAACTATAAACCACTGCTCAAAGAAAGCAGAGAAGACACAAACAAATGCAAAAACATTCCATGATCATGGATAGGAAGAATCAATATCGTGAAAATGGCCATACAGCCCAAAGGAATTTATTGATTCAATATTATTACCATTAAACTACTGTTGACTTTCTTTATAAAATTAGACCCTATTTAAAACTTCATATGAAACAAAAACAAAAGCCTGAATAGCCAAGACAATTCTAAGTAGAAAGAACAAAGCTGGAGGCATCATGCTACCCAATTTCAAACTATACCACAAGACTACAGTAACCAAAACAGCATGGTACTGGTACAAGAACAGACACATAAACTGGAACAGAATAGAGAACCCAGAAATAAAACCACACACCTACAACTATCTGATCTTCAACAAACCTGACGAAAACAAGCAATGGGGAAAGACTCCCTGTTTAATAAATTGTGCTGAGAGAACTAGCTAGCCATATGCAGAAAATTGAAACTGAACCTCATCCTTGCACCTTATGCAAAAATTAACTCGAGATGGATTAAAGACTTAAATGTAATACACAAAACTATTTGAAAAAAAAAAACAAAAAAAAAAAACAAACCCTAGAAGAAAATCTAGGCAATATTATTCAGGACATTGGCAGGGGCAAAGTTTTTATGAAGACAACAAAAGCAATTGCAATAAAAGCAAACATTGACAAATGGGATCTAATTAAAGAGCAAAAACAAAACAAAATAAAAACTATCATCAGAATAAACAGATGACCTACAGAATGCAATAAAATGTTTGCCATTTATCCATCTGACAAAGATCTAATATCCAGAGTCTACAAGGAATTTAAACAAATTTACAAGAAAAAACAAACAACCCCATTAAAAAGTGGGCAAAGGACACAAACAGACACTTCTCAAAAGAAGACATTCATACAGCCAGCAAACATGAAAAGAAGCTCAACATTACTGATCATTAGAGAAACAAACATCAAACACACAATGAGATACCATCTCATGCCAGTCAGAATAGAAATTATTAAAAAGTTAAGAAGCAACAGATGCTAGTGAGGCTTCAGAGAAAAAGGAACACTTTTACACTGTTGGTGAGAGTGTATATTCATTCAACCATTGTGAAAGACAATGTGGTGATTCCTCAAAGATCTAGAAGCAGAAGTACTGTTTGACCCAGCAATCCCATTACTGGGTATATACCCAAAGGAATGTAAATCATTCTGTTATAAAGACATGTGTACACATTTGCATATTGTTGTTGCTTGAACTTTCAAAAAAAAAGAAGAAAAAAAGATACATATACGCATATGTTCACTGAAGCACTATTCACAATAGTAAAGGCATGGAATCAACACAAATGCCCATCAATGATAGGTATAAAGAAAATGTGGTATATATACATCACTGAATACTATTTCGTCACAAAAGGAAATGAGATCATGTGCTTTGCAGGCACATGGATGGAGCTGGAAGCTATTATCCTCAGCAAACTAACACAGGAACAGAAAACCAAACATCACATGTTCTCACTTATAAGTGGGACCTCAATGATAAGAACACATGGACACATGGAGGGGAACAACACACACTGGGGCCTATCAGGGATGATGGGGGAGGGCGAGGGAGTGCAACAGGAAAAATAGCTAATGGATACTGGGTTTAATACCTGGGTGATGGGTTGATCTGTGCAGCAAACCACCATGGCACGCATTTATCTATGTAACAAACGTTCTGCACATGTACACTGGAACTTAAAAGTTGAAGAAAAAATAAATAGAGCTACCATACAATCCAGCAATCTCACTGCTGAGTATAAACCCAAAGAAAAGGAAATCAGTATATTGAAGAGATATCTGCACTCCCATGTTTTTGTTTGTTTGTTTGTTTGTTTCTTTTTCAGCACTATTCACAGTAGCCAAGATTTGGAAGCAACCTAAATGTCCATCAACAGATGAATGTATACAGAAAATGTAGTACATGCACATTATGGAATACTAGTCATTTATATATATATATATTAAAGGCTGGGCAGGATGGCTCATGCCTGTAACCCCAGCACTTTGGGAGGCCGAGGCAGGCAGATCATCTGAGGTCATGAGGTCGAGATCAGCCTGGCCAACATAGTGAAACCCCATCTCTACTAAAAATAGAAAAATTAGCTAGATGTGGTGGCACACTCCTGTAATCCCAGCTACTAGGGAGGCTAAGGCAGGAGAATCACTTGAACCCAGGAGGTGGAGGTTGTGCCACGTCACTCCAGCCTGAGCAACAGAGCAAGATTCCACCTCAAAAAAATTAATTAATTAATTTAATTTAAATGGGCAAAAGTAATTATTAGTCACTATAATCACCTTGTTGAGCTATCAATACTAGTTCTTTTTCACTGTTTCTATTTTTTACACCAATTAACTATCCCCACCCCACTCCACCCCCACTATCCTTCCAAGCCTTCAATAATCTGGTAACCATCTTTCTATCTCCATGAGTTCAGTTGTTTTAATTTTTAGCTCCCACAAAGTGTTTTTCTGTGCCTGGTTTATTTCCAGTTCCATCCATGTTGTTGCAAACGACAGGATCTCATTCTTTTTCATGGCTGACTAGTGCTCCATTATGTGCATGTACTACATTTTCTGTATCCATTGGCCTGTTGATGGACACTTAGGTTGCTTCCAAATCTTGGATTTTATTGTGAATAGTGCTGCAAAAAAAAAAACACACAAAAACCAAAAACCAAAAGACATGGGAGTGCAGATATCTCTTCAATATACTGATTTCCTTTCCTTTCGGTTTATACTCAGCAGTGAGATTGCTGGATTGTACTGTTTCTTCATTTCTTTCTTTATTTCCACTCTGATCTTTATTCTTTTTTCTGCTAATTTGGGGTTTGGTTTGCTCTTGATTTTCTAGTTTTTGAGTTGCATCATGAAGTTATTTATTTGAAGTTTTTCTTTTTTGATGTAGGTTCTTATAGCTTAAATCTGTAAACCAGCTATAAACCTTCTTCTGAGTACTGCTTTTGCTGTATCTCATAGGTTTTGGTATGTTGTGTTTCTGTTATCATTTGTTTCAAGAATTGTTTCTATTTCCTTCTTAGCTGAAATGCTCTTTTACTCCTGACTCAAGAGCAGAATCCTCTGCTGGGTGGGTACTCTTGACCACCACACACTTCACCAAATCAATAGGGTTTGCATAAAGAGAGTGAGCCCTGATTTTGCTTATACAGAGACCACATAGTGAGGAACCCAAAGGTTGTACTATAACATCTCTTCAAAGGAAAACCACACATTAGAAAACATTTATTCATCATATCCATGTGACATTCCATAATAAGGCAATTTATTTGTATTTTTACAATTTAAGATGGCGGAGCTCATGTCAAGCATTCTTACCATAGTATGTGTAAATACATACATACATAAAAAATATTCTTGTCACATTGTGGTTGGGGTTTTCAGAATTTTCTAATCAGGAAGATAGTAAGTTATTTTCATGAATCAAGACAAATGAGGGTTTTATCTAAGCCTTCCTCTGTACAAAGAAGATATCGTTTTATGGTCACTTAGAAAAGGGAGACTCATGCCTGAAATCCTAGCACTTTGGGAGACCAAGGCTGGTGGATCACAAGGTCAGGAGTTCGAAACCAATCTGACCAACATGGTGAAAACCCATCTCTACTAAAAATAGAAAAATTAGCCAGGCGTGGTGGCACGCACCTGTAATCCCAGCTACTCAGGAGGCTGAGGCAGGAGAATTGCTTGAACCCAGGAGGTGGAGGTTGCAGTGAGCCGAGATGAATGGCACCACTGCACTCCAGCCTGGGTAACAGAGCAAGACTCCATCTCGAAAAAAGAGAAAGAAAAAGAAAAGAGGAGTTGGTTGGTTAAAATATTACTTTCTGTTCCAGGCATGTTACTCAGTATAACTCCTAAGAGTCCTTCCCCTCATCAAGGGAGCAGAATTCTGCCCATTTCTTCCTGTGATTGAAAACACATTATTGAGCAATTTCAATTGACCACGATGTTTTACCTTTGAGGGAGGGGTAGCAGAAACAAATTTCATCAAGATCTGCAGCAAATGAAAGAACTCATGCCCTTCATCAACAGAAAACTTGCAGACTTAAACAGTTTATTTTGGTGAAGAGTTAGGTTGTTTATGAAATGTGAAAAAGACAGATAACTTATAAGACTCTCCTCCCCAATCCTACACCCTGCTAATTCTGTTGTAGTGACAGAGCCAGTAGGATAAATAACCAGTACAAATGGGAAGGGATGAATTTAAAAATGCTTTATCAACACATAATTTAAAAATAATAATTTTGATAAAATTTATCAGTTGTTCTTGATAAAATTACTAAATAAAATTGGAATATAGGTAAATTTGTTAAACATAATAGAATGCTTATAAAGAACAAATAGCAACTTCCTTAATAAATGGTGAAAAATTAGACATTTCCTTATAGCTAGGAAAAACACATGAAGTCTTCTTCTACCACTTTATCAGCTAAGTTGTTTGTGAATATTTTCTCCAGGCTGTTTCTTCTATTTGTTTATTCTCTAACAGTAAGAGCAGAAGTTCTTAATTTTCATAAGGTATAATTTATCAAATTCTTTTATGGGTTGCATTTGTGGTATTCTCAGAAATCTTTGCCTAACCCAAGATGACTCAAATTTTCTGCTGTTTTCTATTAGAAGCTTTACAGTTTTAAGTCTATGATCTATTTTGAGATGTGGATCAAAGCCCACTCTTTTGCATATAGATATCTAAATAGTCCACTGTACTTTTTTTTTAAAAGACTACTTTCTCAAATAAATTGCCTTTGCATTAAAAATCAATTGACCATATCTATGTGGTTCTACTCCTGGACTCTGTTTTGTTGATTTGTTTGTCTTCATGCCGACACCACATTGTCTTGATTTCTGTAGCTTTGTAAGTCTTCAAGTCAGGTACTGTAAGTATTACAACTTCGTTTCTTTTCAAAGTTGTTTTGGCTATTCTAGTGCTTTTGTATTTGCATATGAATTTTAGAATCAGCTTGTCAATTTCTATTTTTAAAACCCTATTGGGGTTTTTGATTGGAATTGTATTAAATCTATAGTTCAATTTGAGGAAAATTACATTTTAAAAAATATTGAGTCTTTCAATCCATGCATTTAAATCTTTAATTTCTCTTAGCAATTTTCATGCACGTCTTTTATCAGATGTATTCCTGAGTGGTTTATACTTTTCAAATTACTGTAAATGGTATTTTTAAATTGAATTTCCACTTGCTATTTTAGGTATAATCTGTTGACTGAGATATAATTTACATAAAATAGAATTCGCCATTTTTTTTTTTTTTTGAGACAGGGTCTTTCTCTGTCACTCAGGCTTGAGTGCAGTGACGTCTGCAAACTCCACCTCCCAGATTCAAGCAATTCTACCACCTCAGCCTCCCAAGTAGCTGGGATTACTGGCATGCACCACCACACCAGGCTCCTTTTTGTGTTTTTAGTAGTGATGGGGTTTCACCATGTTGGCCAGTCTGATCTTGAACTCCCGGCCTCAAGTGATCCACCCGCCTTGGCCTCCCAAAGTGTTGGGATTAAAGGCATGAGCCACTATGCCCAGCCAAATTCACCAAATTTTAAGTAATAATTTTATTAGTTTTTTAAGTGAATAGTTGTGTATTCATTACCAGTACAGGATATTTCTATTCTTTCCAAAAGATCCCTCATGCCCCTCTGCAGCCAATCTCCCACCCTTGCCTCAGATTTCTGGCAAACACTGATTTGCTTTCCATCACTACAATTTTGTCTTTCCTGGACTATCATGTAAACAGAATAAGATAATCTAAGCCTTCTGAGTCCAGTTTATTTTACTGGATTTTAGGAAATTATCGATAATATTGTGTATATTTGTATTTCATTCTACTACACCTGAATACTTTTTCATTACATGGATATACCACAACTTGTTTCCTCACTTACATGATAATAGACATGTAAGTTGCTTACAGTTTGGATTACTAATGAATGAAGGAATTCAAAGCTGCTATGAACATTTGAGTACACATCTTTATATGAACACATGCTTTCATTCCTCTTGGGTAAGTGGCTAGAGTGGATGCTGGGGCTGCTCCAGTTATTTTAACAGAGAGAAGTTCATTTAAAAATTATTAACTAGTTAATTGAAAGGCACAGAGCAAACACTAAAGGATCTAAGGTATTATGGTTACAACAACTTTCAGAAAGCAGCCATGAAAGCAAAGAAGAAAGGCTGGCATTGTTCTTAACATTTAAATTTGGAGGGATGAAATAGGAGGAGAATGAGAACACTTTCAGGAGAGTTTTATAAAATTAAGCAGAGAAACGGGCAGCTTCATGAGAATGTAGCATCTGATGAGTGCTTTATTTTTTTTAACGTGTGTGCTTAATTTTTAAGATGAGAAAAATTATAGAATGGTAGGATGCTGATAGGAAAGACTTAGAAGAAAGAAACATTGAGGACATGAGAGAGAGAGAGAGAGAGAGAGAGAGAGAGAGAGAGAGAGAAGTAGTCTCCCTGGGGATGGCAGAGGGAAGGAGAGCTCAAGCACAGGCACAATGAAAAGCCTTAGAAAAGAGCATTGGCAGTCCACCCACAGTGAGGGAAGGAAGCACAGCAAATACAGGCGCAGATTCTGTACAGCTGGTAGGCAGGGATGGAAATATGGTTGCTTTTTTTTTTCCTCTTTGAAACAGGAAATGAACTCATCAGCTGAGAATAAGGATGGTCTGGAAGTATTGGAGGTTTAAGAAAAAAGAAGGTTGTATTTGTTTATTTTATTTATTCGGAGACAGGGTTTCACTTTGTCACTCACGCTGGAGTAAGTGGCCTGATCTCAGCTCACTGAAACCTCCACCTCCTGGGCTCAAGCAATCCTCCCACTTCAGCCACCCAAATAGCTGGAACTACACCACCATGCCAGGGTAACTTTTTTTTTTTTTTTTTTTTTTTTTTACTTCTTGTAGAGATGAAATCTTGCTAAGTTGACCAGATTGGTCTTGAACTCTTGGGCTCTGGTGATCCTCCTGGCTCAGCCTCCCTAAGTGCTGGGATTACAAGTGAGCCACTATGCCCAGCCAGGAAAGTTTTAAACCAGCCTCTAGGTCAGGCATCCCCAAACTTTTTACACAGGGGGCCAGTTCACTGTCCCTCAAACCGTTGGAGGGTTGCCACGTGCTGTGCTCCTCTCACTGACCACAAATGAAAGAGGTGCCCCTTCCTGAAGTGCTGCGGGGGGCCGGATAAATGGCCCCAGGGGGCTGCAGTTTGGGAACGCCTGCTCTAGGTCATTATTTTCAAACTTTAATGTGCATAGGAAATGCCTGGGGATCTTGTTAAAAAGCAGACTGTGATTAAGTGGATCTGGGTTGGGGACAGAGATCCAGCATTTCTAGTAATCTCTCAAATATTGATGCTGTGGAACTATGAACTACATGTTGAGTAGCAGGAGGAAAGAAAAATATAATTTCAATTTGCAGTTCATTTTCCCCCAGCCACATTCACTGCACGAGGCAGGTGGCAAGGATGTGGAGAGGTGTATTTTACCAAGGTCAAGTTTTCCCAGAAGAGTATGGAGACAGAAAAGAGGGACAAGGAAGTTGAAGGTACATATAAGAAAACAATTATGATGGTGTCTAGAATCCAAGAAGTGGGGGCGTGATGGGAAGAGGAGGAAGACTGCGAAAAGGTGACAGGATCGATGGATCATAGATCTCAGTGTGGTCACCAAAACTTATTGGCTCTGGATACCAGTAGGAGTGAGTGAAACGGTAGAGGACCCAGAGGCTTGGATTCAAGACACTGGAGTATGTCGCACAGGTAATGACATGAGCCATTGAGGGTCCTGGGAGTGTTTCACTGAAGTAGGCAGGATCTTTGTTAAAAACCCAGCTGAGGCCAGGCGCGGTGGCTCAAGCCTGTAATCCCAGCACTTTGGGAGGCCGAGGCAGGTGGATCACAGGTCAAGAGATCGAGACCATCCTGGTCAACATGGTGAAACCCCGTCTCTACTAAAAATACAAAAATTAGCTGGGCGTGGTGGCGCGTGCCTGCAATCCCAGCTACTCAGGAGGCTGAGGCAGGAGAATTGCCTGAACCCAGGAGGCGGAGGTTACGGTGAGCCAAGATCGCGCCATTGCACTCCAGCCTGGGTAACAAGAGCGAAACTCCATCTCAAAAAACAAACAAACAAACAAACAAAAAACCCAGCTGAGAACCCAGGATATTGGAATGGTGATCCATGTGGATACTGAAATCATCAAGAACGAGGGCAGGGGTAGTGATGGAGAGAGCGACTGTGAGCCACGAGCTAAAATCTTCATGAAGTGACTGAGGAATCTGAAGATGTCTAAGGCTCAGAGTGGGGATGGTGTAGCAGAATTGCAGTGGCATAAGATTAAAAGTTAGGCCATTAGGGAGTAGTGAGAAACATCCCAGAAGCAACAATAATGATCCTTGCCTGTCTACACGGTGGCATGAGTGATATGAGAGAGGAAATGGCTCTCACCTGAGAGGCCGTATGGGAACATGGTTCCTTAGGAGTCCAGTGAGAACAAGCAGATGAAGAGAACACACAGAGGAGGCTGAGAGCACAGAGGACTTAGCTGGAGATTGACGGAGCTTCAGGAGATGCAGGGACAGGTTTGGGGCTTTGTGAGCAGGTGGAAGGAGGAGTGGAAGAATTAGGGAAGGATCAGGGCCTCCTGAGGATGGGAGTCCGGGTGATGTTGGAAGACGTGGAGGTGTTGGGCTTTCTGTGGTGGCTGATATGAAAAAAGATAGAAAGTGTGACAGGATAGACTGCAAGACTCCCAAGCAGATAGGGTGGCGAGTCCTTGAGTGCTGCGGATGAGGGTCTAGGAGCTCTGTGGCCATCTCTTCACACCTCCCAATGTCAGTACTAAAGCCAGGGAAGGGCTCCAGAATTCTTGGGCACTTCTAGTATCTCCTACCCTATAAGAGCGTGAGAGTTTTATTGAGTTTAAAGTGAGATAGGTGGCATGAAGTCATTTTACAAACGTAGAACATTATAATTATAGGTAAAATAACTAAGCTTTATTTAAAATAAACTTAAATAAAAAGTTAAGTTAAGTAAATAACTTAACTTTTTCCTGGTGTGAATGAATGAATAGATTGGCCGTCTTAACAAGGTGCAGTTACATTCTGAAACTTGGAATCTGCTGTCATAGTCCTGTTAAAAATAACAGGCGGATTAGATCTGTGAATGACCCTAGAGGTGATTTAGCACAGCTCCTTCATTCCAGGAAAGGTAAGTTTCTTTTGAGAGGCCAACGAAGAAATGTTTGCACTGCAAACACCTGCTGCTTACCCTTCATATCCGATTTAAACAAAATCACCAGTCCCACTTTTACTGTTCCTTCCGTGTTCTTCCATCTTCTAATGACAAGTGTGTATCATAATTATCCCCCTTCATAAAATGAGGAAAATCGTATCAGTCTACAAACACAGGCTTGAAAGAAGTACTGCATTCATTTATATCTTTAAATCAGTTCAAATCTTGCTTTTAGCACCCATCTCTTGGGTTGGGAGGCAATTCACTATTAATTACTGTGGGCACCTTCTTTTCTATGTGACAGCAGAAGCCATGAGGTTTCCATGACGCCTGGAGAACAGGGAAGGCCTGTCACCTCCATGCCCTCATGGTTGCCCCTTATATTCTCACGTCCAACACCCAGTGGTCACCCATGGTCTGGAAGCTCCCTGTTTCAGAAAGATTATATGCAGTTGTAAATCTTTGTCTAGCGAGCAAACCTGAGCACAAGGTCCCATCTTTCTGAGAATTAAGCAAAATAAAAAATAAAAGTCCCATACTTCTAAGAAAAAACTGGTAACTCTATAGCCACAGTAACAGGTAAATACCAGAACTGCTACTCCATCCAGCAGAAACATACTTTCCTCCGAAAGCCAGCCAATCAGTAACAGCCTCCCACTTTGGAAATCAATCAGTAAGTGGTGAACTCACTCCAGTGAAACTGCTTCTAAGGCTGAAGTTAGTCCACTTCTGCCCCTAGAAACAACACAACCCAAAGATGCGTACCAATAACCCGTTGTCAGATCAGCAGGTTACATGTTTCCGTGAGGCCTTGTCTGTGCAGCCAAGCTCTCCCTTATGAAACCAGCAGTAAATCCAGCTTCTAGGCCTCAGATACTGAAGGGTGGTCCCTACATCCATCTCTTCTTAGATCCACCTTGTAAGGCAGTGCTGCTTGCGCCTACCTCATGGCCTCAGGCTGCCTTTTTCCCGGTCTGGAAAAGCCTCCCCTTTCTCCTACTACTGCCTGTTAGCAGTTCTCAAGTCACATGCCAGAGACAGGAAAGGACTGTGCCAATCTGAGTAAAGTTCACCCCATCTACAGACATTGAAGCTAAAGCATTTAAAGCTATCTTGCACCCCAGATACATTTCTTGCCAGAGTTCTATATCCACTCTTCTCTTCCCTAACTTTTCCTCAAAGGCACTTGGAATAATCTCTTCAATGAATTTAGGTTCCAACAAATATGTGAAGACCCTTTTATCTCAAGTAGCTTCAGGTTTCAGCCTTGCCAAAAATTAAAAGTCAAATTTTAAAATGAATTAAAATCACAGGAATTATCTAGGTCCTGGCTACCTACTTGACATGGCAGAAGGAACAAATACAGAACAATAAACACAATTAATATTTTAACTCATCACACAGCAATTAAGCCTTATTCCTTTCAACCTCATTAATTCAGAGTAGCAATAATTTAGACACATATCAAACATAAGTAAATATTGCAAGGGAAAACCACATTCTTTAGCAAATCCTATTCGTATTCAATTTATTTCCTGATTATAAAGGACTCATCTATTAAGGTTGTTTCAAGTGATCTCTATGACAGTATGTAGTTAGCTCAGATGGTGTTGCAGGTGAAGGTATTATTTCAATCTTATTTTAGAGGTCACCAACAATGGCTCATTTTGTAGTGTATCTATTACTCACAACTAATAAGCTTCAATCCTTTTTTCTACCTAGAGAAGCTTCATCGCACACAGCTAGCTATACGAAAATCAAATATACAGTAAATTTCATGAATACTGTAAAAATCAGCTAAAAGTTTAAGTATTATATATTTATAAATATAAAATTATAATATTATATATTATACATATAAACATATATAAATGTACTGGGAAACTATCATATTTAGAGCCCTATGCAATACCTTGAGGGTAGAAAGAGATGAGTAAAAACGCCAGTCCTTGAGCCATGTATAGCCTAGTTTGGGAAAGACCGTCAGTCTAGGTCTGCAACTTACAGTTGGGTGATCTGCTCTGGAGACCATACAGTCAATACCCAATAAGACTGAACTCTTGTTCCTGCATTTTTGCGCCCACATCCAGAATCTCTTTGTCTCTTCTTGCCTTCAGTCCACTTCCTGGCTGGTTTCTGACACTACCTCATCCTAGTATTTCTCCCTGGCTAAGCACTTACCCTTGAGCCTGAAACTGAAACCGATCCTCAAAGACTCTGAGGATGACCTTCACTTCCTCCTCCCCCAGACCTACTGTGTGCATTTCCCACCGCTCTGATAAGCAACTCTAACTGAGGGAATCAGCTTTCTGCTAAGAATGCTGTGTGTTCCGTGGAGGGAAATCAAATACATAGCACACTTACAAATATGCATAAACCAGGCTCAGTGGCTCACACCTGTAATCTCAGCGTTTGGAGAGGTCAAGGTGGAGGGATTGCTTGAGACCAGGAGCTTCAGATTGCAATGAGCTATGATTGCAGCACTTCACTCCAGCCTGGGAGTGAGAGACAGACACTGTTTCTGGGGGTGGCGGGGTGGGGGGGGAAAGTAAACCTAATATAATGAACTAAGACCTCCAAGAATTTCTTAAAGATTATAAGTGCAATAGAAGTTACAGAAGGGAGTGGCCCCTGAGAGTCAGAGAAAGCTCTCCAGAAGAAGTGGGACTCGAGCTGTTATTTGTTGGAAAATAGGCACTTGGAATAATTTCCAACCCTTCTTTTTTTGGAAGGGTCAAGGCTAGAAAAGCAGAAGGATGGCGTGAGGAAATTCCACCCTCATTCCCAGAGCCACCGTTACCTCTAATGCTGCCACCACCAGTGCTGCAATGAACGCATACCCCCATACCCAGGAACATCCACATACTCCAATTCTGGATTTATCTTTCTCCTTTTAATTCTTTCTTTGCAATAGAACCAAAGCCATTTTTAAACAATTTGTGATGTTTTGTTTTCTTTTAAGGAACTTAAATGATGAGAACTACTTAGCCTGATCCCTGTTGTGATTTTTCACTGCCCAAATATTTTGAAAACCCATTAAATATAGCAGATTCTGCATAAACGTATTCCAAATCTAAAATTTCTCAGTTTCTAAGGAAAATATTGGCCATTACATAATGTCAGGATAATTTTTCTAGCAGCTTCTCACCATGGGATTCTTCTGGTCATTTCTATGGCAATCTCTCTTTTTATTTAACTTTTATTTTAGGTTCAGGAGTTCATGTGCAGGTTTATTATGTAGGTGAATTGCATGTTGCGGGAGTTTGGTGTACAGATTATTTAATCATCCAGGTCATAAGCATGGTACCTGATAAGTGGTTTTTCAGTCCTCACCCCCCTCCCACTTTCTACCTTCCAGTAGGCCTTGGTATCTGTTGTTCCCTTCTTTGTGCCCATGTATGCTCAGTGTTTAGCTCCTACTTATAAATGAGAACATGAGGTATTTGGTTTTCTGTCCCTGTGTTAGCTTGCTTAGGATAATAGCCTCCAGCTGCATCCATGTTGCTGCAAAGGACAAGATCTCATTTTTATGGCTGCACAGTATTCCATGGTGTATACGTACACATTTTCTTTAGCCAGTTTACTGTTGATGGGCAACTAGGTTGATCCCATGTCTTTGCTATTGTGAATAGTGCTGTGATGAACATACACATCCATGTGTTTTTAAAATAAAATTATTTCTATTCCTTTGAGCACATACCTAAAAATGGGATTGCTTGGTCAAAATAATGATTCTGTTTTAAGTTCTTTGAGAAATCGCCAAACCGCTTTCCACAATGGATGAACTAATTTACACTCCCACCAGCAGTATTTAAGTGTTCCTTTTCCTCTGCAATCTTGCCACCATCTGTAATCTTTTGACTTTTTAATGATAGCCACTCTGACTGGTGTGAAATGGTATTTCATTACGGTTTTAATTTGCATTTCCCTAATGATCAGTGAAGTTGGTTTTTTTCATATGTTTATTGGCCGCATGGATGTCTTCTTTTGAGAAGTATCTGTTCATGTCCTTTGCTCACTTTTTAATGGAGTTATTTGTTTTTTCCTTATTAAGTTTCTTGCAGATTCTTGATATTAGACCTTTGTCAGACGCACAGTTTGCAGATATTTTCTCCCTTTCTGTAGGCTGTCTCTTTACTGTGTTGATAGGTGTTTTCTTGGTTTGTTTGCTGTGCAGAAGCTCTTTAATGAGCTTATCAATTTTTGTTTTAGTCACAACTGCTTTTGGCGTTTTTGTCATGAAATCTGCTAGGGACTAAGGACATACAATTTTTATATTGATTGCTTTATCTGTTGATTCGACAAATATTTCTTAAGTCTCTACTATATGCCAGGCACAGGGCATGCAAGGGTAAGCAAAAACAGACAGTCTCTGCTTCTTGAAGTATTCAGTGTAGGGAAAGAGATGGACATTATATTAGTTATCTATTATTATCTTTTGCTGTCTAACAAATTAATCGCAAAACCTGGTAGCTTAAAACAAGTTATCATTTATTATCTCACAAAGTCTGTGAGTCGGGAATTTAGGAGTAATTTCACTGGGTGGTTCTGGCTCAAAGATTTTCATAAGCTAACAATTCCAGTGTTGGCCAAATGAAGGTCTGACTGCAGAGGAAAGATGCGCCTCTAAAAGGGCTCACTCACATGCCTGCTGGCAAGAGGCTTCAGTTATTCACCATGTGAACTCTTCACACAGCTGCTTAGGTGCCTCTTGGCATGACAGCTGGCTTTCTCCAGAGTGAGTGACCCAAGAGAGCAAGGCAGAAGTGAGATATCTTTAATGATCTCACTGCAGAAGTCACACATTGTCTTTTCCACAATATCCTAGGTTCTAAATGTAAGCCTATTGCATATGGAAGAGAGCTACACTGAGCATAAATATCAGGAGGTGAGACTCTTGGGCTGAGTGGGGGCATTTATCTTAGAGGCTACTGGACATTAAAAAAATGATACACACATAAATGTAAAACTACAACTATATTCAATAAGTCTTCACAGACTTTGTGAAGATATATTTTAGTCTTTATTCTAAACATTGAGCATTCATTAAAATATTCTAATTAGGGGTAAAAAGTTTATCTTTTAGAAGATCACACTAGGAAGTTCTGTCTTGGGCAGGATGAAAGACTAGATATTTTGAAAATCTCCCACACTGTCATGAAACAATCAGCTGTTAGGTAAATTATAAATATATAAATATATAAATATATATATATATATATATATATACACACACACGTGTACATATGTGTGTGTATAAGTATGTATTTATTTATATAGATAGATATATTTTAAAAAGCAAAGACTAGATATCTTGAAATAAAAAATTATATAATTATATTTATATAATTTTATATAACTTTAATATTTATATGTTTATATAATTATATAAACATTCTCAGTCCAGAACCATCAAGCAGTCACAGACTCAAGTCATTTAAATGTGAATTCACGAACAAAATATACCAAATAAATGAGTTAAAAGATGCCATGAGGAGTGGTCAGGATAAATATTAAAAAAAACCTTTGGATATTAGGATTACCAGTTACAGAATATGAAATCACTTGTTTAAAATATTTAAAGGAATTATAGTTGATTAGGGAGATTTTTAAAAGAACCAAATAGAACGTCTGGAAAGAAAAATGATAATCAAGGGGAATTAAAAAGCAGTTTGGACACAATAGAACAAGCAGTGAATTGGAAAAGAGAAATTAAGGAATTACTCAGAATGTAGTGCAGAGAACTAAGGAGTGGTAAAATATTTTTTTAAATGTTCAGATAAATGGAGGATAAAATGGGAAAACATCTAGTATATATTTTCAAAGGATGAAGTAGAAGAAGAAGACGAGATAATGGCTGAGAATTTTCCAGAAATGATGAAAGATAAACATCCATAGATATGAGAATCACAACATAAACCAAGCAGGAAAAAAAAAAAAAAGCCAATTCACACCTGGACATGTTATAATGTAGCTGCAGGGTACCAAAGACAAAGAAACTCTTAAAGGCAGTCAGAAAGAAACAGCCACAGAACAGAACAATAATTTGACTAACAACCATCAACCAAAAGATGGAATCCAAGCTTTCTTATCAACCAAAAAGTGGAAGCCAAGGATAAGAAAATATTTTCAAAATCCTGAGAAAAATCTATCAACCTAGAATTCTCTATCCAACAAAATTATCACTCAAGACAAAGGGTGACATAAAGACTTTTATCACCTAACAAAAAGTAAAAGCATTTACCACCAGTAGACCAGAGGAACTTCTGAAGGATGTACTTTGTGAAAAACAAAAATTGTTTTGAGATGCAAGAAAAACTTGTACATAGACATGTTATAGTTAGTGTTTGTGGGTTCAGCAATATATTCGTAGTTGTTCCTTAAGCAAAAGAGAGAATTTTAAAATGAAGATCATGGAGGATTAATGACAGTATATCATGAGTCCAAATTATGATTAATCCAATTATGTGCCCATGAGAATTAAAGGTAGGATGGAAAGGTCAGCAAAAAGAATGGGAAATACATAGGCAAATCTAAACAAATACAGACTGCATACAGCAATAATAATGTCTTAACTTATAAATTTAAAAAATAGTATGACAGATCCCAAATTGGACATAATAGAAAATGCTAGCATATAAACCAGGGAGAATAATTAGAGTGATATGTTTTGTTTCTGAAGAGAATAGAAATAATTAATTGTAGACTTTACATTAAGTATACATATTATGTTTTTAAGAGTAACAACTAAAAAAATAGAGTGCATAATTTCCAAACAAGTAGAAGGAATAAATGATATTTTTAAAAAATACATTATTATCTCACAGAAACAGTAAAATACTGTTTTATAACATATATAGTATAAAATACATTTATTATGTTAACAGTATTATCTCTGAAGTCATGCAATAAAGTGGTTGAGAGAATAGGAACTGGAATCATACATCCTAGGTTCAAATCTTACCCCCAGTACTCATTAGCTGTGTGATCTTGGGCACACCTGTGTTTTCTGTTTCTCCGTTTTCTCATCTGTAAACTAGAGATTATAACAGTATATGTCTTATAGGGTTGTTTCATAGTTAGTCAGTTAAATGTAAATTCTTAGAACAGAAACTGGTATAGAGTAAGTGCTCACAAAATTGCCAAGATTTTTGTTAAAAATGGAAAAAGGCATAACAATGTTTATGTTTGTTTATGCATGATACAGCTCTAGAAGATTCACAACTAATGAGTGGTTGTGAGTAGGGGGAGAGAGACTTAACATTGAAAATCCTTTATTCCTTTGGATACATGTAAATTTACCTATATAAAAGTTAAGTTAGAAATATACTAAATATATTTAAATATATTCTAATTCTTAAAGAGTTGACTTGTATACTAAAGTAGGCCCAGTGCTGTACCAAGGGGACCCAAACTCCACAGAAATTTACAACTGGCTCGGGCATTTCCAGGTACTAGAGTTCCCTCTTGCTTTTATTTGACCCTACTTAAACTTTTTAAAATCTTTATTTTTAGTTTAATAGTTTTTGAAGAACAGGTGTTTTCTGGTTAAATGGATACGTTTTTTAGTAGTGATTTCTAAGATTTTGGTGTACCTGTCACTTAAGCAGTGTACACGGTGCCCAATCTGTAGTCTTTTATTCCTCATCCTCCTCCCACTCTTCTCCCCGAGTCCCAAAAGTCCATCATGGCGTTCTTATGGCTTTGCATCTTAGCTTAGCTCCCACGTGTAAGTGGGAACATATGATATTGGGTTTTCCATTCCTGAGTTACTTCACTTAGAATAATGGTCTCCAACTCCATTCAAGTTGCTGCAAAGGCCATTATTTGATTCTGCTTTATGGCTGAATCCATGGTGTATATCTACCACATTTTCTTTAACTACTCTTTGGTGGATGAACATTGAAGTGGGTTCCGTATTTTTGCAATTGTGAATTGTGTTGCTATAAACAGGCATGTGCGTGTGTCTTTTTCATATCATGACTTTTTTTTCCTTTGCGTAGAAACCCAGTAGTGGGATTATTAGATGGAATCATAGTTCTACTTTCAGTTCTTTAAGGAATCTCTATAATGTTTTCCATCGTGGTTGTACTAGATTGCATTCCCACCAACCGTATAAAAGATTTCCCGGTTCACCACATCCATACCAATGTCTATTATTTTCTGATTTTTAAATTATGGCCATTCTTGCAAGAGTAAGGTGGTATCTCATTGTAGTTTTAATATGCATGTGCTCTGATAATTAGGATGTTAAACATTTTTACAGGTTTTTTGGTTGTCTGTATATCTTCTTTTGAGAATTGTCTATTCAGGTCCTTTGCCCACTTTTTGATGGGATTGTTCAGTTTTTTCCTTGCTGATTTGTTTGAGTCCCTTGTAGAGACTTTTATGAAATTATCTTTAAATTATCCAATTTGAATGTGCCATCAAAGACTAAGCAAAGTAAAAACCGTCAACTTGGGAGTGATTGGTGTGCCCATTAATATGCGACCTTTTACCGTATCTTTCACACAAGTTCCGCCCTGATCATCCATCCTCTGGTGTCTCTGGCGGTTAAAAGGACACACAGCAGGGTTTTTGGCTTAGCTATGCTTGGTAGCTTTTCCCAGCCCATTTGGCCCTAAAAACATAACATTGAGCCGTGACTCTGAAATTTTTTAAATTAAAATTGAAGGAGATTAAATTTTTTTTTAAATGTTGGATACTCTTCCTTGGTAATCAAAACAGAAATAAGACTTTTTATAATGAGTTTACATATGACATATGGTTTGTCTGTATAATACATTTTATACAGTTATAGGTACAATACCAAAGGCTGAAATAAATACATGCATGGTTCTTTGAAAAACTAAAGACAGTTGGCATCTTGAAAAAGGTAGGAAACAGTCTCAAGTTTAGTTAGGGAAGACATATCTCTGCAGTAACTAAGCTCATGGTGCATGTTTATCTATGATTAAATATTTTAGTGAGGAAAATTAGAAATGCCAATAGTATATAGTCAAGTATGAGTTGCCAGAATAATTCTGAGTATAGCTAAACCTTAGTAAACAGTAAAAAGACTATTCATCCCAATACAACAGAATAAAATTAGTGATTTACTAAGGAAAAGTATTAGGGAGAAAATAGCACAAATTGTGCTTGAAGAGACAGCCAATAGACCATGTTACAGAGTTTGGGTTTTATCAAACACATTGAGAAATTATTGAGGGGTTGGATTTGGGCAGGAAAGTGACATGATTCCATTTGCATTTTAAGAATGCTGTGACTGCTTTGTGAAAATTAAATGGAAGCGGAGAAACCAGACTGGAGACTATTGCAGTGGTCATCATAAGAGATGACACTGACTTGAGCTATGGTGGTGGCTGTGAAAACAGAAGAGAATAGCCAGAGTATTACTGTAATTTGAAAATAAAATTACGTTGATTTGGTGATACCTCTGATGTGGGATAGAGGAGAAGAAAGGTTCTAGGTTTCCAGCTTGAGCACCTGGGGCACTTTTAGCAAGGACAAAGGACAGATACTGTTAGTAAAATGGGTGGAATGAAATAAAGACTGCTTATTTATCCCAATCCTAGTGATTTCTAAAGAAAGTAGATGTTTATAATTTAAGGATGTTCCTGTTTTCTCAAACCAAACAAAGTCATTCTCAGTATTAAAGTTTTCACATACTTGGAAAATAATATTAATTGGCAGATGTGAACATGCAAGATCAAGTTAGCTGAGTCCAAGCTGAATGGCTCTATATATAAATGTGAAAAATGTGAGACTTGGAGAGAGACGAGGACAGCACTGGGAGGATCTTGAGACACGCTTGGCCTTTGTATAAGCAGTAGCCTCAAACTACCCCATAACCTCTCTGGCTAGTGGATTGCGAGCTACTCTAGCTGGATCGTGCCAAGCTGCGGTGAAGAGAGGAGAGCAAAAAGCAGTCCTTGTACAGTATGAAGTAGTCCAGGACTGGGGTAAGGAGTCCTAATTCCTATCCTCTTGGTCAAATAGAAACAATTTTTTTTTTTTTAAGATTCTTAATTTAGAGAAGAAAATGAGAAAACTTTCCTTGGAAATATTGCTTTAAGGGTTCCATGGTACCTTTAAAATCATCCAATTGCACCTCCATCTCCATTTGATGATTGAATACTTTTTTGAAATCATATCAATATTCAGCAGCCCTACTCTTAGGAAATTATTCAACTTAATATCTGAATTACTTTAATTAAATGTTGTCTCTATTCTCTTCATAAGAAAGCTGGAAAATATCCAGGAGTCATCACCATTGAGGAGATAATTTTGAATGAATACTTAAGGACTAATGGAACACAGAGGTCAGATGTCCCCATATAGAATCTCTGTTTTTGCTCTCCGTTGTACCTGAACCACCCAAAATTTAATAGTAGTTGCATTCCCCAAAGGGAATCTACTCACACAAAAAAAGCATTAACAAGCAATATAGATTTTGTTGAAAATTTTGCCACAGAATAGACTTTACATCACATACCACAAAGCAAAATGCTCAAAAATTCTCATTTGACAAGTTATCCTAAGTCTCCTCTTCTGCTACCATTCTCTCTGGGAGTTTGGCATCTCTCTTGCAGGGTGCCCCTACAAAACCTCAATTCTTCACCATGCTCTTGGGTTTTTCTCTCAGAAGTGTAAATCACAACCTACCATAGTCGTCAATAAATAAAGAGCCCTCAGAAAGTGGAAGATTTTATCCGATTATTTTCCCACAATTTGATTCACTGTTGAAGTTTTGCATGGCTTAGTTATAATTAAGTACATATGATATCATCTCAACTTGGCAATCACGGCTACTATTTTCTTGCTACTGATTCTCCTATAATCAGCACCAAGAAGACAGTCAGGTTCCATCAAATGTATGGGTTTCACACACCTGTGCTCCTTAAAGAGACAGTTCCCAAGGGAATCATTTGAGGCCAAGCCACAGAGGACCCCATCAGTCTCAAGGAACAACAGCCAAAGAGATTAGGGACGCTTGTAGTTGATGACCAAAGCCATAGACAGGCTGCATAGAAAGACTAGAAGCAAAATTAAAAAATAGACTGAAAGGACTAAGTTGTATGCAGGGACACATCAGGTGCCACCACACAAATATACATGGCACAGTTTCTAGTATGATCTAGTAGGAAAAAGAGATGAGGAGTATATAAATACCCCTGTCAATGAAATAACATTTAATGACACAGACCAAAGAGGCTACTGGACTTTGCAAGGGCAAGCACTCATTAAGAATACAGGGGGACCAGATGGATTAAAGACTTAAATATCAGACCTAACAGCATAAAAACCCTAGAAGAAAATCTAGGCAAAACCATTCAGGACATAGGCGTAGGCAAGGACTTCATGACCCAAACGCCGAAAGCAATGGCAACATAAGCCAAAGTAGACAAACGGGACCTAATCAAACTCCACAGCTTCTGCACGGCAAAAGAAACAGTAAGTAGAGTGAATCGGCAACCAACAGAATGGGAAAGAATTTTTGCAGTCTACCCATCTGACAAGCGGCTGATATCCAGAATTTACAAAGAACTAAAACAGATCTACAAGAAAAAAGCAAACAAGCCCATACAAAAATGGGCAAAGGATATGAGCAGATATTTTACAAAAGAAGACATACAGGAGGCCAACAAACATATGAAAAAATGCTCATCATCATTGGTCATTAGAGAAACGCAAATCAAAACCACATTGAGATGCCATCTCACACCAGTTAGAATGGCGATCATTAAAAAATCTGGAAACAACAGATGCTGGAGAGGATGTGGAGAAATAGGAACACTTTTACACTGTTGGTGGGAATGTAAATTAATTCAACCATTGTGGAAGACAGTGTGGCGATTCCTCAAGGACCTAAAAATAGAAATCCCATTTGACCCAGCAATCCCATTACTGGGTATATATCCAAAGGATTATAAATCATTCTACTATAAGGACACATGCACACGAATGCTCATTGCAGCACTGTTCACAATAGCAAAGACCTGGAACCAACCCAAATGCCCAACGATGATAGACTGGATAGGGAAAATGTGGTACATATACACTATGGAATATTACGCAGCCATCAAAAACGATGAGTTCACGTCCTTTGTAGGGACATGGATGAACCTGGAAACCATCATTCTCAGCAAATTGACACAAGAGCAGAAAGTCAAACACCGCATGTTCTCACTCATAGGCTGGTGTTGATCAATGAGAACACATGGACACAGGAGGGGAGCACTACACACTGGGGTCTGTTGGGGGGAAATGGGGGAGGGATGGGGGGTGGGGAGGTGGGAAGAGATAGCATGGGGAGAAATGACAGATACAGGCGAGGGGACGGAAGGCAGCAAACCACACTGTCATGTGTGTACCTATGCAACAATCTTGCATGTTCTTCACATGTACCCCAAAACCGAAAATGCAATAAAAAAATAATAATAAAATTAACAAAAAAAAAGAATACAGGGCGAAAAAAATCTCCTTAGTACAAAAAGGAGAGAGACTTTCTGCAACCCTTTTCTTAGAGTATTTACTTAGAAAATTTATAAATTCTTTCTCTGACTGTTTGAGCTGGAGGTAACCATTTTTTTTAAAGACACATAAACTTCTTGGCAGTTTTACAACCCAGAATCTTTGTCTCAGGCATGTGGAGCCCATCTCTTTGAAATGTACTCACCAAGGAAAATAGTACCCTGATCTCCCCATCTCCCAGTTCCCGTGGAAGTATAGAACTCTCTCTTTGGCAGGACACTTGGTTGTAAGTTGCAAGACCACCAACTGCAGTAAAGATGTGAGAAGTTAAAAGAAAGAGAGAGATACGAGAAGTTTATTTTTCCATTGGATAAAGTCAATGAACAAACACAAAAAACCACGTCAATTACCAGGTGAGTTTAGCATGAATTATGTGTGACAAAGGACACATCAAAGTCTCCTTACTTGAGATCTAGTTATCACTTATTTTGAGAACATGCATGTAATGGATTGTATCTGTTTGGTTTTATAAAGAGCAAGCTTTCTGTCTTTGTGATCTCCTTAGCAGATTGCCTGTGATCCACATCAGAGTCTGGTTTAAACTTTATTCAATAATAAAACTACTTTTTTTCTTTCCTATATTTTGTGGTGAGGATTTTCTGAATTGGCAGGAGATTTTATTTTTTATTGTTTTTCCCCTAAAGTTCAGGATAGGAAAATAACCTTTCTGATGAGGTAAATATCAAGTAAAATAAGATCTCCTGAAGGGAAGGCCTTGAAGATGGGGTTGAATGTTGATTGGAGGAATAAAAAGTAGGCATTTCAGGCACAGCAGATGACCCAATAAAAGACTTGCCTGTCCCTATTGTTGTAAACTTGAAGGCCATGTGTAAGAGTTGTCTCAGAGGAGTTTGAAGTCCCATTACTGATTTTTGTAGCTTCTTTATAATGTCAGGGGCAGATGGAGTAAAAAACATATACCCAGGAGAGCTTGCCTGTATGGGGAATCTGGGTCTCCATTAGTATATTTCCTGAGTGCCGCAACCAAACCACCCTAAAACAGAGTGGAATTTTCATCCTTCCCCTGAATTACTTCTCTAACCTTGTCATAACTGACTGGCTTAACAACACACTTTTTTCTCTGCTTTTTCTCTACGGCACAGCAAGTGAACAACACTCGTAAGTCATGACAAGTTCAATGAAAAATCATGGTCAACTTAACAACCTCCTCTACAAATTTTTCTGGCTGCTCTGAACACTGGCCAAATTTTTACTTGTATGAAGCCAAATCAGATATAGAAAACGCACACGTACTCTAAGCTTTCCCCCATTTCCATCAGCTACCTCCCCTCCCACAATGGACTCAAGTTTGACTTTAGGGGCTGCTGGGGGCCCCACTCTTGGTGGTACTGGTTGAGCAGCAGTGTGTATGTGCTGGGCAAGTTGGATAAGGGGGAGGATTGCCTGATGACCTTGGGGTAGAATCTTTCATTAGAGAATTGGTGTGACCTGCCCCCGCTCCCAGAATTGGGGGACCTGCCTCTGCTCAGAATTGGGGGACTGAAGAGACTCTGGAGAAGCTGTAGGCCTTTTAGGAAGAATAGCTAGGAGGGAATCCCTTAAGTATGGCTTCCTGGTATCTGGAAGTTACATAAGCCAGTAAAGGGCCATACAGGCCTGTACATAAGAGACTGCCTCCCATTTTCCTTCTTTTTTACAGGGTAAGTCCAATTGTAAAATAGCAGTATAATGTATAGAGCCATGTTTAGGCCAAATATCTTGGTTTTCAATTTGTATTAAACTCAAATGGTATTGCAATAGAAAATGAGTTTCTTTTTCTTTAAGCTGAATTTGAATTTGCTCCAGTAGCCTAAAAGGCACCGCAGTGGTGAGTTCTCTGGGATGCTCGTCGTTGTCTCCATGTCAGACAAGGATTTCTCTTGGACACAGAAGGGTTTCTAAGCCTAGCAAGAGGGAAAGCAAGCAGGTGCTCACTATTTCAGATTTCCACTGCCTGCACAGAAGATGTAAGTGTAGGTAGCAAGGCACTACAAAAGTAGATTATGAGCATTTGCTAGTGAATTAAATATGACAAAATGAGTATTTTTATTAAGCAAAATGTAGAAGGAAAAGTGTAAATAAAGTGACAAAGAAAAGAAAATGCTATTATAGAACTTCATGTCAGAAAACAAGAAAAGGGAAGACCAAGAATTCCCTAGGATGGACCTGCGACTCATAATCCTGGAGATGATGCCAATGCCAACCACTCCACAGCACCGAGGAGGCGACCAACACCACCCAGTGCTGAAAACCCAGAGTATTCGAGTATCCGCCAACCAGGGGCCTCACACCAAGTGAAGACAACCCCAGAGCATCTGAGGGGCAACCAACAGTGAACCCCAAAGGGCTGGTTAGGACCACAGAACAAAATGACTGTGGCATCCCAGAGTCAGCAAAACGGGGACCTCTCACAACCAAGCGTCTTGCCTTAAACAATTGCCTAAATATAGTTAACAGAAAATCCAACTTAAAAAAACTTCAAAGCATACAATTGAGGACTGAAAATAAAATGGCTGGCAGAGCAGCAAAACGGAGTCAGAAGAAAAGGCCCAGGGGAGGGGTGAAAAGGATGTGCTTCGGGGTACCCAAATGATGGAGGGCTTTAAACTGACCCTTATTCCCTGGCTCACATGATTCAAGGGGGGTGAGGACCGGAAGGGCAGAAGGGACATTCATCCATCCACAGGAGGCAAAATGGCACTGACTGGTCTTCTCTGTGGGACTTGGGTGAAAGTCTCTCCAGGTTCCCTCACCCTGGGTGAGCTTGGCTGCCATGTTGTTGGGGGGAGCATGGCATGTGGACCAGGGACTTGCCAGCCTGCCAGAGTGGCGGGTCCCACACAAGGCAACAGCATTATGGCTATTTGCCTGTCCACTCAGCTCCACTGCCTGCAGGAAAGATGATGATCTCAAAAGAGCCTTTGACTTTGGGAGGCCGAGGAGGGCAGATCATGAGGTCAGGAGATCGAGACGATCCTGGCCAACATGGTGAAACCCCCCTTTACTAAAAATACAAAAAAATTAGCCAGGCGTGGTGGCACACGCCTGTGGTCCCAGCTACTCGGGAGGCTGAGGCGGAAGAATTGCTTGAATCCAGGAGGCGGAGGTTGCAGTGAGCCGAGATGGTGCCACTGCACTCCAGTCTGGTTCCTGGCAACAGAGCAAGACTCTGTCTAAAGAAAAAAAAGAAAGAAAAAAAAAAGAGCCTTTGGCTAGTGTTACAGCTCTGTAATGCTAATTGCCATCTCACTATCTCTCACTAATCGCCATCTCTTGTCTCTCCAGTCACCGTTATTGCTGTCTCGCCCGACTGCTGATTGCCACCTCTTGCACCTTGCCCGTCTCTATCTTGCCATCTCTCACAGTCTCCTGTTGTCTCAACTCTTTGCTGATTGCCAATTGCTACTGTCTCTATTGTCTCACCAGTCTGATTGCCACCGACTCACCCTCTTGCTACTGATCACCACTGTCTCACTGCTGTTTCAGTCCCTGCCTCTCATTCATCATCTTTGTCCCTTCATGCTTGCCAGATGATGCAAGACAGATAAGCCTCTAAACTGGGGATTAGCCCAGGAGGCTTCTTGGCATTTCCTGGGAAAGAATTCCAGGGTGAGCTCGTAGTGTTAGATAGCAATCTTTTACTGAATGATACAACTCTTTGCAGAGCAGGGGTAACTCATAGGAAGCACACCCAGAATCAGCAACATATGGGCTCTTGGCAACTGTGTTTATACTCACAAAATTCACTTTTAATTATATGCAAATTAAGGGGTGGGTCAATACTAATTAATGAGTGGGTCAATGCAAATTTTCTAGGAAAAGGGTGGTAACTTCTGAGGTGTTGCCATGGAAAGAGGTGGTAACTTTTGGGTCATTGCCACAGCATTTGTAAATTGTCCTGGTACTGATAGGAGTGTCTTATGACAATTAACAAGGACAGCTAGTGATTGCTTTTGTCACCATTGCTGGTTCTTGCTGGTTTTTCCACTTTATCATGTCTGGACCACATTCCGTTTTGGTGATCAGGGTTCTGACCAAGAAACAAGTCCTGCTAATCTCCTACTGCAGAACCAGAGCTCTTTCTTGATTTTTTTCAATGTATTGGAATACCTAAATGAGACTTTTCTTTAAGAAAGGAAGAATAATGATTACTTTTCTGAGTTCTTACATATCTCAAGATGTCTCTTTTTTACTTTTGAACACTTAGAACATTTGGCGAAGTATAGAATTGTTGGATCGATTTGGTTAACGAATACAAAAACAATACAATTGGATGTTATCTTGATCTGAGAATTGGAGATTTCTAATTAAATTTTTATAGCTTTTGTTTTGGTGAACTATATTGCATGGAACATTAAACCCCAAGTGATTGCTGCTGCTGGAATTCTTCCTGGTTCTGCAACTGGTGAGCTTCTTCAATGACGAAGAATCCTAGGACACAATGAATCTCTCCTCATCATCTACCTTTGTTATGCTTGGTGCTAGGAGTATTAATCTGAGTGAATATACAAAAAAAAAAATACTGTGGGGAACATTCCCGTGAGACCCCCAAAAGGTGTGGGTCTCACTATACAGTGAGTTTGATCCCAAACACAGTTTCCTACTGGAGGCAGTCGAGCTATCAGAAAGAAGGGACTGAAAGATGGATGATCAGTTTCTAATATCAACTACGGTATCGTTTGGGCCTAAAACTATGCGGTGCTGCTAGACCGAGTGACTCCCTACCAGCAACCAGTTTCTGCTTTTAATCTTTATGACTCTTTCTTTAAGTATAGCTTTAACCTTTTCTTTACTTGCCTGACTGTCATGCACCCTAGATAATGGTTTTAACTGTGGGGATATTTGCAAAGCAAATGCCACTATACAGATGGCTTTGATCCCTGACTCAGACTCCTGAATGGGGGAGTTGAGATAAGTTGAGTCAGGAGCAGACAAAGGAGAATCTGGTTAAAAGATATTCTGATGAGCAAAACCAGAAAACCTTTTCACATCTCAGTTCTAAAACAAGACCAAACCAGAAATACCTGCAGCCATGAGGAGTAATGTCTGGATGTAAAGAAGCTTTGTGATCACAGGAAATTCTGTTCCTTTTTACAACCACTGATTGTGTATCTGACTTCTCTATTGTATAGGCCATGTAAGGTATAGATTTGCATTTCTTCTTGCAATGATGTAAACCAGAGCAAAGGAAGTGTATTTATTCCTGGCCCTTGAAAAATAAAGGCTGCTGTTTAGGCACGGCCTGTCCAGCTCTCCAGACGCCTCGCTTTCTGTCTCCCATTCTTCTGTGCACTCTCTCTTCCAGGTATTGGGACCCTCTTGCAGGTCAAGAGCCCCCCGGCAGACATGCCTACCCTGCACGGTCGCCAACAAAAAACTACGACAAAATGTGTTAGTAGGCAGGCATAAGACCAGAGTTTGGTTGTTGGTGCGAGGTTCAATGTTTTTCCACCCGTGAAGCCCTGTACCCCAGATTAGGTGAGGTCACTTAAAGCCTTTTTCAACTCTTTGAGGGGCTCTAAACTGTCTATTTCAGAGGGTGTCAAAGAGATGAATGATCTAAGATGACACTCCTTGATCTACTCTAAAATGATATGCTCAGGAAAAATTTCACTCCAACTCTAACATTTCTTACTTTTATTTTCCAGTGTGCTTCCCAGGTTTTATCTTTTTCTGTTTTTTTTAAGGCTATTTTAATAAGAAGTTAGGAGGAGAATTATCAGGTCTAGCAGGTTGGTCTGTCACCATAGCAACCCAGAGCCCTCTCTAATTGTCTTTTGAACACACTGCTTATGTGGTGTGGTTATGTTGATGACTGTCTGTGTCACTGGTAAAAATAAAGTTGTCAGTGTGACAATTTTTCTGACTCAAAGAATCTTCTGCCCTGAGGCTGGATAAAAGCTCTGATTCTCTAGAGGAACTGATACCGTGAGGTGGAAGCGTTTTCCGTGAACTATCAGTCATTTGTGAAGAGCTCCTGTTGCCAGGATTTCTACTTCCTTCTCCCCTGATAGATCTATTGACTCCGTGGAAAGACAGGCAGACAAATTTATTAGTTATTTTGAATGGGGGTCATGTTTGAGAGAGAACATTGAAAAATTATACCCTAAAGACAGGGGCCTGAGTCTCCCTTTTAACACACTATTTTTCATTTAGTTAGCTCCTCACCAACACTGCTTCAGTTGATATCTTAATCTTGAGGTCCTGTTTGCAGACTATTAAACAAAAAAACCTTCAAAAAATCAATAAATCCAGGAGCTGGTTTTTTGAAAACATCAACAAAATAGACCACTAGCCAGATTAAAAAAAAGAAAATGGAGAAGAATCAAATAGATGCAATAAAAAATGATAAAGGGGATATCACCACAGATTTCACAGACATACAAACCACCATCAGAGATTACTACAAACAACTCTATGCACATAAACCAGTAAACCTGGAAGAAATGGATAAATTCCTGGACACTTGCATCCCCCTCAAGCCTAAACCAGGAAGATGTTGAAACCCTGAATAGACCAATAACAAGGGCTGAAGTTGAGGCAGCAATTAAGAGCCTACCACCTAAAAAAAGCCCAGGTCCAGAGGGGTTCACAGCCAAATTCTAACAGACATAAAAAGAGGAGCTGGTACCATTCCTTCTGAAACTATTCCAAACAATCCAAAAAGAGGGAATCCTTCCCAAATCATTTTATGAGACCAACATCATCCTGATACCAAAACCCAGCAGAGACTCAGCGAGAAAAGAAAACTTCGGGACAATATCCATGATGAACATAGATGCAAAAATCTTCAATAAAATACTGGCAAACCAATTGCAACAGCACATCAAAAAGCTCATCCACCATGATCAAGTAGGCTTCATCTCGGGAATGCAAGGCTGGTTCAACATACGCAAGTCTATAAACGTAATTCACCACATAAACAGAAGCAAAGACAAAAACCACATGTTTTTATCTCAGTAGATGCAGAGAAGGCCTTTGACAAAATTCCACAGCCTTTATGCTAAAAACTCTCAATAAACTAGGTATTGATGGAACGTATCCCAAAATAATAAAAGCTATTTATGACAAACCCACAGCCAATATCATTCATCTGAATTTTCTTACTGCTTTTTAATATTAAATGGGGCTCAGGGATAGTCTAAAAAACCACTTGTTCAAAAATGAGAGATTGGCAGTTTGTAACCTCATTAACCACCTACTCATGGAGAATTCTATGT
Organism: Saimiri boliviensis; assembly: GCF_048565385.1. Classification (NCBI taxonomy): domain Eukaryota; kingdom Metazoa; phylum Chordata; class Mammalia; order Primates; family Cebidae; genus Saimiri; species Saimiri boliviensis. The sequence continues at coordinate 7,616,692 of NC_133457.1, read as the reverse complement.
ACTGGTGGGGTCTGAAGAAGCAACTTCATTTATTCAAAAAATATTTATTGAGTAGCCACCACATTGCAGGTACTGTTCTAAGCCTTTGAAACACATCAGTAAACAAAAGAAAAAAACATCTCTGTCCTTGCAGAATTTGCCTTATTGGGAGCAGAAAGATGGGGAGAGACAACGAAGAATAATGTCATAAAGTATAAAAATTGATAAATATACTTGGAGAAGTGCAGAAAGGAAGAATCAGGAGTGGTAGAGGACAAACAGATTGCAATTTACAAGAGAATGGTCTAAATTTCACTGCATTTGGCAGCTATTCTTCGTTGATTGTGGTTTGAGATTTTCTTCTCATATGGTCTCTCTGCTCTTTTTGCTGTTTCAGAAAGGAGAATGAAGTTGGTTTGATTCTGCAATATTTAACTGGAAAGCCTCTATCATCTCCTTTTGCATAAACGTATTTATTTTATAAGTTATGGTGATTTGTAGTTTAACATTCCTTTCTGTTTTCCTTTTTTTTTTTTTTTTTTTTTTTGAGACAGAGTTTCGCTCTTGTTACCCAGGCTGGAGTGCAATGGCGCGATCTCGGCTCACCGCAACCTCCGCCTCCTGGGTTCAGGCAATTCTCCTGCCTCAGCCTCCTGAGTAGCTGGGATTACAGGCACGCGCCACCATGCCCAGCTGATTTTTTGTATTTTTAGTAGAGACGGGGTTTCACCATGTTGACCAGGATGGTCTCGATCTCTTGACCTCGTGATCCACCCACCTCGGCCTCCCAAAGTGCTGGGATTACAGGCTTGAGCCACCACGCCCGGCCTGTTTTCCTTTTTTGCCATCATTCTGTATGTAGGAAAGATGGAGAAATCTGAGAAATTCTTGAAATTCAATCATTCTTTCCCTTATCTGAATCCAATCACATTATGACTCACAGAACTTTTCCCAGTTCTCTTGAACCTTAGCTAATTTACGACAATTGGTTTGAGCTTTGTGGTTTTCCTTTTAAAAGTACATTCTTACAAAATTTGGAGCAAGCTCAGTGGGAGTGACACCCTGAGAAAATAACCGCTTCTTCTCTTTTCCTCCTACCTAAATATATAGTTACAGTTGTAGGAATGCTTATATATTTTTAAGAAATGCTCATAATATTTCAAGATGAAAGCTACCCTCTTACAGGTGTAATTAGAGAGTGGAAGTCTTTCTAATGAGAAATCAGGACTGAGAGGGGATCACCAAGGTAGCCTGCAGGGGCGACTGTAATTTTGATTGTTCATAGTGTCAGAGAAGACATTTCTCAGTAGATTTTGGACAGCACCCACCTGAGAGTGAGAAAGTCCCCAGTCCTCTGACCCTTATTTTCTGGTGGCTTAGCTGTGTAGAAACAGCCAAGGAACTCTTGAGATGGTGGTTCAAGACTCCTAGAGACATCTGGACTGAAATACTGAAACTGACCCACAGAGAGAAAAAGAATTAAACACAGAAACATAGAGCTTAGTCAGTATTTGAGTTTCTCGTTCCAGAAGCACAACTGTATACATTTTCTAAGAAGGATGCCTAAGCCAACAAATTCTTACTGCCTTAACTGTTTTGAGTTTCACTTCTGTCACGTACTTCCAAAAGAAGCTTGACTAAAGCACAGGGGAGGAAGGGCCTTTCTACAATCGAGCTAGGGATTTAAAGGAGGAGCTTTGAATGCCCATATATCAGTTAGGGTACTATTGGATTGCTGTTTCCAGAAAATTTGATAAACAATGGCCCAAACAAGTAATTTGTCTTCCATGACAAGAAGTCTAGGACAGGCAGACCAAGGCAGGTAGACTGAAAGTCTATGCCCTCAAGACTCTGGACTCTTTGCATCTTTCTGCCATCCTTCGTGAAGGTTCCTGGATCTCCAGGCTTGGGTCTAGATTGTTAGTTAAAAAACAAACAAGCAAGAAAGTGGAAATGCAGTACCAGCAGTCTCCCACCTACTTTTCATTAGCCATAACTCAATCACAAGCCCCCCTTAGCTACAAGGGAGTCTGGGAAATTCAGCTTTCAGCTTTCTAAACTACATAGCAGAGTAGGGTTGGGATGGTTAAAACCCAAGGAGAGAAGGTGGTGGCAGTGAGTAAAAGAGGCAGTAAGAAGGGAAGACAAAGCCCAAGAAACAGTTTGCTCTGTTTGTCAGCAATCCTATCAGTGGAAAGAGCCTCCTCCCACATCCAACTTTGAAGATTCCTGGGACAGAATATGGATGGGGAGAGCTCTTGCTGTTAAGGCAAGTGATAGTTACCAATGTAATTCATGTAATTTTTTTACTTTAAAAATATATATATAGAGAGAAAGGGAGCACTATATGTATATAGAGTACTACAGTATATATTTTACATATCATACACTTATGTTAAACCATGTCTAAAACTAATGACACATGTAAAAAATATTAGTAACATATATGACAGATAATTTTCTTTATTTGCAAAGAGATCCTAAAATCAGTAAGAAAAAGATAGCCAACTCAGTAGAAAATTCAGCTTGAGTGATATGGTCCTCTTCTCTTCTCTCTCTGGACTCATTCACTTGGGAATCTTATCCAATATCAGAACTTTAAATAGTACATATAGTCTAATAACTTTAAAATACATATTTGTAGCCCCGACCTGTTTACTAAATTCCAGACTCACATATCCAGCTGCTTACTCCCCAACTGCTTGTGCAATTGCTGTCTCAAGCTCAACATTTCCAAAGCTGAACTCTTGGTCTTCAACAACTCACCAAACCTGCTCCACTCACGACTGTCTGTATTTCTACTGAGGACATCTTCATCCTTTAAGGTGATTCTGCTAAAAGCCTTTCTGGCATCTTTGGCTCTTGTTTTTCGTTCATATCTCACAGTCAATCTGCCAGTAAACCCCCTGGGCTCTAGGTTCAAAATGTGTCTAAAATATGACCATTTCTTACCCATCATATCCAAGCCATCATTATCCCTTGCATCTTAGTTCATCTCCCCACTGCCACCTTTGCAGGCCTATATACTATCAACAACACTGCAGCAGAATGATACTTTAAAAACATAAATCAAATCGTCTCACTCTATCAAAACCCTGCAATGGAATTTACTCAAAATAAAATCTGAAGAACTTCTTAAATGGTAGTTTTTAAACATGTCTGCAAACTTTGGGATACTCCTCACACTGCAAGGTGGAGCCGAATCGCCCTCACCTTGCTTAGAGACCAGGTTCAACGACAAGTGACTCATTTCCAATGACTAGAATGAGATGGAAGTGATGGGGCATGACTTCAAAAGCTGGTTCCGTCTCTCTCCAGAGGCTCATGGAACTCAACTACCATGTTGTGAGAAAGCCCAGACCACACAGAAAGTTTACATGTAGGTGATCCGGCTGCAGCCCCAGCTGAAGTCTCAACCAACGTCAACCACCAGACATGTGAGGAAGACTTAGGGATGATACCAGCCGCAGCCTTCAAGTCATACTCGCTGATGCTGAGTAGAGATGAACTTCCCCACTGAGCCCTGCCCAAATCACAGATTAGTGAACAAAGTCAGTGTTTTCACTGAGTTAAGCCATAAAGTTTGGAATAATTTGTTACATAGCAATAGATAACTTAAAGGTAATCCTTTGTAAGGTCATATGCAATATGATTCTCCTCAATTCCTCTTTAACTTCATTTTTTTGACCCACTTTTTCATACCACTTCTTGCATACTGGCATCATCATTGCTGTTCCTCAAACAAACCAGATACATTTCCACCTTACAGCCTTTCTTTGTGTTAGCTGTTGCCTCTGCCTGGAATGACCTTGTCCCTGATATCTACATAGCCTTTCAAGGACAAGCATTTCCTTTGCCTCCTTCAAGTCTTTTCTCAAGTATCAGCCCCTCATTGGCAAGCCCTGGCCATCTTTATAATACTGTGACTTTCCCAAACCTCTCCACTGGCACTCCAGGTACCCTTACCTTGCTATACTTTCATTTTTATTTCATAGCATTTGGTTAATTTACTTATTTACTGTGGTACCTATTTCTAAGATCCCAGCCATGCTCTTGATATGTAAGTTCCACAAGGGCAGGGTGTTTTTTTTATTACTATTTTTCTTCACTGCCATATCCCAAGCTACTAGAAGAGTCCTTAGCACATAGTAGGTGCTTAGTAAATATGTACTGATGGAATAGATATATGTCACCTCTTACATCTGCTCTTATAAGTTTCTCTTTAAGCCCCTGTGCAGTTCTGAATCAAAACAAAACTATTTCCAAAGGACCCCGGGATTAAAATGAGACCAATATTCTAGGATCACTTTTTAGTTTTCTCTGAGGAAAGTCATTAAGAAGGCAAGGGCAAGAACCAGTCTGGGATTTTCTTTTCCTGACAGAAGGAATTCTGATAAAATTGCTACATTCTGATTAATGAAAAAAAGTATGTTTTAAAATGTGTCCACTCATAGATGCATAATGAAGAGTTCCATGCCCCCTTCCAAGAAAAAGGTGATTCACTCAGGCTGACACATATCTTAAAAGAATATGTTTTATTTTCCTGAATCAGGGGTCATATAAAGATGACATCAGCTTACTTGTCCTGGATTTGTGTTTCTGAGGAATTTCTGGATTACTATCATGCATGAAACATAAGTGAAATGCTAATGAATGCATACAAAGTGAACACCTATGAAAATACAACTTGGACGGAAGAACAGAACATCATTAGCATCGCTGTTTCCCTTCCTTGTCCTAGCCACCTCCCTCTGCAAGAGGATTACAGACTGGAGTTCCCAGAAAACAGTTTCTGAAACAGAGATGAACACATAGGACATTTATACGGGAGTGTCTTTTTTTTTTAATTGTACTTAAGTTCTGGGGTACATGTGTAGATCTTGCAGGATTGTTGCATAGGTACACACATGCCATGGTGGTTTGCTGTCTCCTTCCCCCACCCCAGCTCCCATCACCTATATCAGGCATTTCTTATATGGGAGTGTCTTTAAAATCAACACCTGTAGAATGAAGAAGAGAGCACAATCAGGCAGAGAGAGAAGCTGGGCTGTGGTGCAGTTCAACGTCCAGTGGAAGGCCTTGGTCAACCCCATAAATGGCTCTGGGATAGCTTCAGAGTTATCCCAAGTTGTTGGGCTGGGTTTTTATAACTCCCTGTTGATCAGTCACTGGAAGCATCTGCACATGGAAGGTTCTCTTCCTGTGAGGAACTCTCCAGTGAGGACTGACCTCTGAGAGTCACCTTCCAGCAGCACTCACAGCAGCTAAAGAACAGAATCCTCATTCCTGAAGGGGATATAGGCAACACTTCAGAGCGTCTACCATGTTGCTGTCCTGACTTCAATGGTGAGCCCATATTTGGAAATTTTTTTCAACTTCTACCACCTAAAGGATGACAATATAATTTAACTTTGCCTTATTTTGGAGCTTAGATACGTGAAATTCTACTATATGCATATTTCTGTGTCTTTCTCAAAAATATGCTTTTAAGATTTAGTCAATGTGGCTTAATCTTAATTCAATTTCATCCATTCATTGTTGTACACCATATTTTACTGTACTATAGCATATTCACACATTTCACTCTTTTTTTCTTTTTTTTTTAAGACAGGGTCTCACTCTGTCACCCAGGCAGGAATGTAGCGCCCAATCTCGGCTCACTGCAACCTCCACCTCCCAGCTTTAAGTAATTCTCCTGCCCCAGCCTCCCAAGTAGCTGGGATAACAGGCGCCCCCACCTCCACCCCCCGCCGCCCCAGCATGCCCGGCTAATTTTTCTATTTTTAGTAGAGATAGGGTTTCACCATGTTGGCCAGGATGATCTCAAACTCATAACCACAAGTGACCTGCCCACCTTGGCCTTCCAAAGCGCTAGGATTACAGGCATGAGCCACCACACCTGGCCTACACATTTCACTGTTAATGAACAAGTGGGTTGTTTACCACTTGGGTTTAAAAACAAAAAATGCTGCTGTGAACATCATTCATGGATGTGGTCGTACCTTGGTGATCATGCAAATGAGCTTTCAGGGAAGATGCTTAGGAGTAAAATTGCTTATTCATAGCATTTAAAATTTTAATTTTACTAGAAAATGTCAAAGCATTTTCTAATATTTGCTTTCAAAAGCCATGTTTGAAAGTCCCCATTTCTCTATATCAGTATCTCTGGGGACAGGCCTGGAAATGCTGCAGTAACAACCCCCTAATTTTGGCAGATCACAAAAACAAAGGTTTCTTTCTCAATCATATTTCATGTCCATCATGGTCAGCAGCTGAATGATCACTGCAGGCTCTAGGCTGATGGAGAAGATTCTTTCTGTAACATTGCTGTTCTCTTAGCATGTTTTACTTTTCCAGATATATATTCATATTGTGTATGAATAGAAACTATATTATGCCTTCCTTCCAATTATTTGGCTTCTAAATTCTTTCTTGAATCTAATTGCATGGGTGTTTAAAGTATTTTGAGGCTATATTATTACATGAATACAAATATACAATTTTTATTTACTTTCTATCATTAGGAATTGACCTTAGGCAAGCCAACTGACAGACAGACTGGTAGCTAACTAGATACATGAGCAAGCATCAGCCACAGCGTTTTTCAAGTAATAATTACTCCCGAACTTAGCATTTTAAAACAACAGCCACTTATTTAGCTCATTATTCTGTGGGTCATAAATTTAGGTTAGGTTCAGCTGGGTGGTTCTCCTGTCTTCAGCTGGGCTTTCATCTTTTAGCTTCCTAAGAAAGGAGCTAAAGAAGGAATGATTTTGTTTGCAGAATTTAGAAAGAATATAAAGGGTCAAGTAATGTTTCTCTCCTCTCCAGTCTCCTCAGACAGAAAAGACTAAAGCCCAGAAAAATATAGTATCTTCTTTGAAATCACCAGGAAAGCTGGGGAGGGAACCAGATGCTGAATTCACATGCCCCAGTCTTGGTATTTCCCATAACACCATAATTCCGACATTGACCCTCCAGCTGTATTACAAATGTACCTTTGAGATTATTCAAAAGTTAAAGGAAGAATCCACCATGAGATCACAAGAGGACAGAAATTCAACAAAGGAAGAACCATACCATAATCCCCACTCCGAAGCATTCAGGGCAAATCCCTGTATGCATTTATATATTTTGATACATGGCAGGGAACCAAGTTCTGAGCCTAGCAATTGTAAACCCTCCACTTTTCTAGGATCAGTGAAATCCACAACCTGTTTAAAAGTGCAAAGCAGTTAATTCACACAGTAATTAAAACCCCTACACTTTGCAGAGTGAACCAAGAAGATGCCAAACCCGTTCGAAACACATTGTAATTCTAATTTTAGGCTACCAGTTGAATCATTGTGTAAGATTTGATGCCACTTAACCTTTCTGGGTCTCAATTCTTTCATCAGATAAATTAATATCCCCCAAAGCAGTGCAAGGTTATAATTAACGAAATAATAGATCCAAGAAGGAATTTAAAAACACACGAACCTTTTTACAATTGACTGATGGAGGCAGATGCCCTGGTGTCTGAAACGAATGCAGAACAAAAATAAATGCAGAATTACAAAGCAAAGAGTTGTTCTAGAGAAACAGATATAGAAGGAAACCAACTGTTAGGATGGCTGTGGGACATTTCTAACAGTCTGAAAATTGGCAGGGAGTTTAAATATGAGAACTAAAGGGAGACGTGTCAGGCTCCGTGCCCGGCAGGGAAGTCCAAGATGAAGGGGCTCATGGCCTAATAAGCAGACTAACGGGCAACTGGTGTGAAATGGAGGGAAAAGGGCAAAAAGAGAAAGGTATACAAGGCAGCCTGTGGGAGCTACTGACGAATTCTTTCTTGAAAGGGGGGCAATGGGAGATGTTTTCCTGAGAGGCCATGAGAGCTGAGCTGGGTTTTGACACAGATAATGGATATGGTATATAATAAAGACCTATTAAATATTTTAAAATAAATTAAATTAAGGCATTTCCCACAGAAGTATCACCAAGGGCAACAGCATGGGTGGGTGGAATGTGGCATTTCCAGGAAATCGTATTGCTCAAATGAAACTTTGGAGGGTCAGGTCACCACAGGTGAAGCTAGCGATGAATGCAAAAGCTGGATCTCCGAGAACTTGTAGGGCACAGGATTTTCACTGTGTTCTGTTAGATTTTGGAAGCCAGGGCAATTTGAAAACAAGGCAAAAGGACTTCCCGGGTAAAGGGACTATGGTGAGTGTGGTTTGTGCTATGCAGATCCCGCTTCAAGGAAGAACTTGTTGCCTCACCTGCTGGCAGTGCTGTGAGCAGAAAGCCTTCAGCTGGCCCCCTTTTGAGCTTGCCAGTTTCGGAGCTGCCTCGTCCACAGGTATGCCGTGTGCCCTTCTGGGTGACAGAGGCAGGGGATACAGGCCCAGCCGCGTCGGCCCACACTGGGGGAACTCACAGAAGCCCCCTGAGGTCCAGAGATCCCGGTTGGCTGAGGCTGCCGTGAGAACTGACCTCCTTTGCAGTTCAACTTCCCTTTCAGTCCTTCCTGCTTCTGCCCAGACCAGACCCTAGGGGTGGGGTGGGGTGGGGTGGGGTGGGGTGGGGTGGGGTGGGGTGGGGTGGGGTGGGGTGGGGTGGGGTGGGGCGGGGCGGGGCGGGGCGGGGCGGGGAGGGGCGGGGTGGGGCGGGGCGGGGCGGGGAGGGGTGGGGAGGGGCGGGGCAGCAGACCCAAGAGCAGGGAACCTGGGGCAGAAATCCAGCCCATCCTCCCACCCCTGTGGCTCTGACTCTCAGAATTCTTTGGTGGCAGCTAACGGTTCGGAACAAATGCAGTATAGCTCAAGGAGCCCTAGTCTCAGGATAAAAAGGAGCTCAAGGCCAGTTTCTGCGATGGGTCTGAGCCAAGCCACACACTTAGTCTAAGATCGTTTCTTCATCACCAAAAGCGGGAGAACAACGTCAGCATCCTGGATTGAGTGCTGGGGCTGGGCGAATGCATGGCAGGACATGGGAAAGTGCTTTATAAACTGCGTATGCAATAGCGGGTATGCATAGTAAAACAATAGACGATTGTTTCTGCCTTGGCTCTATTGTTGCTGCCTTGTAATTCATGGGGTGTAAGGTTTAGGCAGAGGAGCTCCGCGGGAGGGTTATACCGCCACCTAGTAAACACAGGGAGAACTGCAGCTGGATCTCCTGCGTACTCCAAGGACGTGTCAACTTTAAAATCCTAAACCCCTATCCGCTGAATGGACGCCCTCTCGGCAAAGTGAACCCCAGAAATACCTTAAAACTGAATTCCCAGCCGTGACGGGATGCAAAGTCAGACATGCCTCGTTATGCCCCCTCCCTTTCAGAGTTTCGACACAACTGACCAGCATTAATGTTAAAACGGGGATCACAAGACGGACAGAGGAGACTTTTCATGGCAATAAGACACCAAATTATAAGCAGGACGTAAGACCATGCCAGGCAAGGGTTAAGTCACACACTCCCGCACTTCAAACATCAGTTGCGTTCTAACTACAGCAAGGTTTCTCTTTAGCAGCGAAACCAGCACCGGCCTCCAAATAAGCAGCGTTAAAGCGATTGCAACCAGCTCACAGAGGCTGTCTCACCGGACCCTGCTGCACTAACCATAAACAGCTTCGATTGGGCAACAAGCTGATTTCAGTAACTTTCTCATGATGAGAATACCACCAGCCACGGACTGGTTCTTGCTGTTTTACAGAGACTGCACACCTGTGTGCCTTTCTGTCCTGAAATGACCTTTTCGCATATAGAGGCTAGATGTAATACATTTCATCTATTCATTTCAGAGTGAACGTAGGTCATAAGTTACATGTAGGTTTGTCCAATATGCCTGTGTCGGGACTACTTTCTTGAATATTCACAGGTCCTCCCGTAACTTATTGAACATGTATGTTTAGCCAAGCTGTTCAGCATAAAACTCCTACCCCAACCCTTCCTCCTTTGAAACACCTGTCTCTGGTCTTGGCTAGAGGCAGGCTTCCCAGCCTGTGGGACAACCACCTTGCAGACTATGACCTTTTATAAGAACTAAAGCCTCCTATCGTCTATATTTATAAATTACGTTTTTTCTTAAGTTAACAAATGGTGACAATCAACATACTTGAATGTCTCTTCCCAATGATCCTCTTATGACTGAACCTTTTCCTTGGTGTTTCCAATTCCTGGACATCAGAAGGGAAGAGTGGGAATAAGAAGTAGAAAATAAATCACAGTTCAAATCAAATACCATCCTCAGGATCGATCAGTTTGGCCGTTTTATGCGCAGGCAGCTGAGATAATGCCTAAAAGAGAGAACTGCATATACACATTCAAATGATGAGCAGCTCTGTGGCAGGATGGAGCATCTGCCATTTAATTCCCATCAAAAATCAGTTACATGTACTGTGTTAAGAAAGAAGATAGTATATTCATTCATTAGAAAAAGCCTGGATTATATCCAAATGGTTACCTTTTGATAGGTGCGTTTATTTTTTCCATGTGCATTTCTGTATCTTACAGATTTGCTACCATGAACACAGTCATCCTTTTGTGATCATATTAAAACGATTGTTGTAAAAATCGAACTTAAAATGTGCCTCTTTGAACGTTTTGTATAAAGCTGGCTCCATTCCACCTGCTATGTCACCAGACTGTGTGGAGGAACACACAGATTATAGCAATCACAGTTATGGAACCAGGAACTTGCCAGAGAGCAACTCCACCCTATGTCCCTAGGGGACAACCAGCTGCTTGTGATCTGTTATGGACTGAACGTTTGTGTTTCCCTAGAATTCATATAATCCCCTAATGTGACTATATTTGTATTTAGGTACTTAGGAGGTAATTGAAGTTACATGAGGTCATAAGAATGTTACCTAGTCCAGTAAGAGTGGTGTGCTTAGAAGTGAGAGACACCAGAGCCAGGTACAGTGGCTCAGACCTATAGTCCTAGCTACTCAGGAGACTGAGGCAGAGGATCATTTAAGCCCAAGACCTTGAGGCTAGCCAAGGCAATATTGATATAGTGAGATCCTGTCTCAAATTTAAAAAAAAAAAGGAAGAAGAAGGAGAAGGGGAAGGGGAAGGAGAAGGAGCAGGAGAAGGGGAAGGGGAAGGGGAAGGGGAAAGGGAAGGAGAAGGGGAAGGAGATGGAGAAGGAGAAGGAGAAGGAGAAGGAGAAAGAGAAGGAGAAGGAGAAGGAGATGACGACACCAGAGAGCTTGGGTCTTCTCCCTCTTGCTCTCTTTATGAGCACGCACCAAGGAAAGGCCATGTGAGGACCCAATGGGAAGGTCATCATCTGCAAGCCAGGAAAAACATAGCGCCCTCAGTGCTGTGATCTTGAACTTCTAGCCTCCAGAACCGTGAGAAATAAATTTCTGTGGTTTAAGCCCGAGGTATTTTGCTACGTCAGCCCCAGCTGACTAATGCATGGTCTTACAGAGGCCCCAAGCCAGGCATCCTCAATGCCCCACAGCTCTCCTCCACGCAGTTCCCAATTCTGCCTGGAATCTGGGTCTACAGTTAGAGGCCCAGAGAATCAAGCCATGAGGCAGAGGAAGATCTCTCACACACAAAGCCACAATTGTCCTTGATATCTTTGCTGAAAAAGGTTTCCTCCATGGTGAATGTCAACCTTTCATTTCACTTTTCATTAACAATGTCAGCCTTAATTGTGTTGAAGGACAGAGGTCACTATAATGGATGTCAAAGGATTGGCCTCTTGGAAAAATCACTGCTGTCTCTTCATCAACCACTATGTCACAAAGTATAGCACAGATTGCAGCGAGCAAGAATCACAGAGTCTCGTGCCTGATGATCGAATAAAGAATGCCTTTATTTGTCTAAAATAAGTAGTAAGGATGAAGTTCATTCACATTAGATGTCCCTTTTTCCATGCCCTCTCTTTGACTAATATTTTCCTCTTCTCTGGTGGCAAAAAACAAACCAAGTTTCCATTCATTTCTGAATTAGGTTTTTCTCACTGCTTATACTGATTGTTCTTTTACTACATAGCACCCCAAAATTTTAAAATAATATTATAGGTCAAGTTCAACTTTCTTTTTCATTCAGTTCTAATTCATTTAAATATCTTTCAGTTACTTTTTTAACTATTGGAATTCAGTCCTCAAGTCACAAATCATCTGGCCCAAGTCGATGCTGGCAGGAAAACATTCAGGGGTTGAGAAATCTGATGTCCAAGGTGCTGGAGTGGGTTCTGTGTCACTTCTGAGCAGGGCAGTCCTGCCTCAGCCAGGGCAATCCCTATTTCATCAGCATTAAAAGCCCTGCCTTTAACAGTAACAGAGCTCTGCCTGTACCATTACTGTGTTGGGACACACTGAGCCTCACATTCTTCTTTGGTTTCAAACCGGTTGGCATTGCCCCCACAGCTGCCATACCAGAACTGCTGGCAAACCCGCTTCTCCTTGTTGTAATACCACTTCAGGGTGTAATCCTGGCACTCACCTTGCACTGGATCCATGGAACAAGGATCTGCAACAAAATGAATAGAGAGAGAGCTAAATGTCCTGCATAACAGTGACAGAAAAAGAGCAAGGGTTTGGAGTCACAGACCTGGGAATGAATCTCAGCCTCACCACCATCTATTCTGTGACCTTGAGCAAGCAATTTAACCCCTGAGAGCCTCAATTTCCTCAATTATAAAAGCAATATTTTAAAAAACTCAGTAGGGTAAGAAATCGATCATGGAAATTGTCCCATGCCTTGAGGAGGCATGTTTGAATTTGCTCACTGCGTGACCCCTACTGTGGAGGGTATAAGATAACAAGCAGCACAGGCCCAGGAGAAGTAAGAAATACTTCTTCAAAACCTGTTGTAGACAACAGAAAAACACTCCAATGTTGAGCTCTTTGTCGTACTCTCTAGAGCCAACAAATAGACTCAGGTCTCAGTTATCAGCGGGCCTCATCCTCTGCCATGACAACTGATTCTGAACTGACAAACCAAGAATTCATTCAAACTTATCAATCACTCTTCCTAGGGACACTGTGTCATCTGCAGAACCTCCACCCTTGCATTGGATCTGGGAGACAATCAAACAGGGACTGCTCTTCCTGAATTGGACTTCTAGAGCAGCACTATCTGTAATAATGAAAATGTTTGAAATAATGGAAGATCTGTGATGTCCAATACCGTAGCCGCCACTCCCATGTGGCTGTTGAGCATTTGAAATGTGGCTAATGCAATCAAGGAACTGAAATTTTAATGTTAATTTTGAATTGTTTATATTTACATGTGAATAGCCAATGTGGGTAGCAGTTACTATATTGGTCAGTACAGGTATAGGTGAATGAGTCCTTCATGCTTTAGGCTAATTATCTCTATGTTATCCTTGTAGCTTAACACTCAGAATACCACTAGTCTTAATTTTTCTTTTACCAGTATGTTATGGCATTGAAGGCCAACAAGTTTTTATCCAAGCAATTATGACTGGCCCCCAGTCTTATACTTGGCTTTATTTTCTACCGTAAATATTAACCTTTGCCTTCTTGGAAGAACTATGCTGTGGCAGTAACAGTTTTACTCACAATAGTCCATGGAATCCAGGAATAAAGAATGGTAAAGGTGGAGAAAAAGAAAAGAGCTGGCAGGGATAAAGAGCAGCTACAGTGAAATTATAATTTTGCTTCCGCTTATTCTGTTTCCTGGCATATATGTCTTATAATAAAGCCCTGCTTGGAGGAGAAAACCAAAAAGATTTGTCCGTGTGCTTTGGATGTAACAGTGAAATTGAAAATATACCAAGATCACCCTGGCACTGTGAAGAGAAATAACTCACTTAATTTTCTGCAGATAGGTGCAATGAAACGTAGCAGGTGCTATGGCAGAATCTGGCTTCAGATTCAGGAGCACAAAGGAGGCGGTGAAAATTGAAAACTACTGTGGGCACAGAACGAACTCTAAGGAGAGGTGAAACTTGAGCTGAGTAGTAAAAGATGAGTAGACATAGACCAAGTGGACACTTTGGAGGAAGTACAGTCAGGGGAAGGTAAGCAATGGTATGGAGATTTGGAAGAAATCACAGGGCATAAGGGGTACAAAAGGCATATATGCAGGGAAGTGTCCGGCAGTAAAGCCCCGGGGACCAAGGCAGGCATCTAACTGTAAAGGCCCGTGTGCCTTCCACAGGCACCTGAACACTATCTCATAAACAATGGGGAACCATAGAAGAGCAGTGACACAACCATAGTTGTGTTTTAGAAATGTCAGTCCGCTGTTTAGAATGGAATTGGAAGGAGGACGAATTGGAAGAAAAGACACCAGTTAGAGAGCGGCAGGTGAGGAAAATGAGGACGACTAGAATAATATTAGGCAATCAGCACTTTCTGAAAGAAGACATCTCAGCAGCCAACAAATGTGAAAAAAAAAATACTCAACGTCATTAATCATCAGAGAAACGCGAATTAAAACCACAACAAGATAGCACTTAGAGTAGTCAGAATGACTGTTATTAAAAAGTCAAAAAACAACAGATGTTGCTGAGAATGTGGAGAAATGGAACACTACTGGTGGGAATGTAAATTAGTACAATTGCTACAGAAAACAGTTTGGAGAGTTCTCAGAGAACAAAAAATAGAACTACTCTTCAATCCAGCATCCCCACTGCTGAGTACCTGCCCAAAGGAAAAGAAATTATTGTATCAAAAAGACACCTACATCCATGCGGGTGTAGGAGTACTATTCACAACGACAAAGTCATGGAATCAACCTAAATGCTCACCAACGAATTATTGGCTTAAAAATGTGAGATATATATATATAATGGAATACTGCTCAATCATAAAAAAGAATGAAATCCTGTCTTCTGCAGCAACATGGATGGAACTGGAGGATATTATCCTAAGTGAAATGATACAGAAATAAAATGTCAGCAACTGCATGTTCTCACTTATATGTAGGAGATAAATGATTGGTATATGTGGACATACAGAGTGGAATAATAGAGATTGCAGACTCCAAACGGTGGGAGGATAAGGGCAGGGTGTGTCGGGTGAGATACTATCTTTTGGGTACAACGTACACTATTTGGATAATGGTACTCTAAAAGCCCAGACTTCACCAATATACAATATGTCCACGTAACACAACTGTCCTTGCACTCCTAAATCTAGTTAGTTTTTAAAAAATAATATTGAGTTTTGGCTTTCCCTTCCTGGGCCAGTGGTGGTTCCCACAAATAAGGATAGTTGATAAAGGAGGAGAAGGAGATCTGAGTGGGAGAGACGATGAGCTGGATTTGTCGAACTAAGTTGGTTTGATGGCACGTCCCGTGGAGCCATCTGAAGGGTAGCTGAATACACTGGGCTATAGCGCAGGAGAGTGTTAAAGTGGAATATAAGAATTTGAAGAGTCACCAGCACAGAAGGGATAGTTGATGTTGTGCATGCCTAAGTAGCATGGTGTGTGCAGAGGGTTTGCAGGACTGAAGAAAGAATCGTGTGGCAGATTCATCATGACTTTAATAAAGCCTAGGCTTCAGAGCACATCATTTGCATAAGCCTCTTCTAAAGGAATACTCACTTTTCACTTAATTTTAATAATTTTGTAATCTTTTACTTAAAGAGGGCCCCCACATTGTATAAATAAATTTCATAAAACCTGAATCCCCCTGTGAAGGTGGATCTGGGTCTTTTCTCCAACTGGAGGGCAGGTAGAGAGGCTTGCAGGAATTTAGGAAGTTGCTGGAGGTTGTGCTTGGTCACCTTTATTTCTTTTGAAAAGAATTAGAAAAGAGAGAGGCGTATCTGCTGGAGGAAGAGGCACGGAGGAAGGACCTTGAGCAGGTCGTGAGGGTTCCGAATAGCCTTGGAATGAAAACAGAATGGAAACTGGCCAGAGCCACGAAACAAGAGCAGCTGAGAAGCATCCGGTACCTTCACGCCTCAGTTTTTGTCTGTGAATGGGATTGGATTAGTTGACCAGGAAGCTCTCCCCTATCCTTTCCATCTTGATTTTATAAGAAAGAATGCCATAAAGCAGTAGTTCTCACTCTTGGTTGGTCAGTGGAATCACTGGGTAAGTCCCGCACCCCGAGATTCTGATTGATTTGGGCTCAGGTGAATCGCTAAAGATCCCCAGGTGACTCTAATGTACAATCAAGACTGAAAATCACTACCTTAGTAAGATTACCTGAGGATATTCTATACTGAAAACATAAGAACCAACAAGGTGAGTTCTTCTATGTTTAATATTTCAGCCTAAGGAGGTGGCTATTCCTGTGTCTGTCTGATTTTGTTTATTTTGGACATGTGTTTGCTCTGAAATCTAAAAGGTACCATGTATCATCAGCATCTTAACAGCTAACTTGTGGATGTATACTACGTGGCAAACACATGAATTATCAAGTTTTCATCTCAAACCTATGAGGTAGGGACTCATATAATCCCCATTTTACAGAGCAGAAAACTGAGTCACAGAGAGAGTAAATAACTCCCATGGCCACCTAGCTAGTAGCCCCAGATGGAGAATCATCTAGGCACAGTCAAAACCTCATGTACATTACCGCTCCTTAATGTAACCAGGACTAACTGCACCACTCACTAGAAACTGTTTCAGCTATCTTGAATCACTTTCCAAAACTTCACAGAGAAGTTTTCCGGTCTCTCTTTCTCATGTGTTTAATGTTCCACTTAATTTGTTGATCACATATAAAAAGTAACTTGAAGGCCAGGTACAGTGGCTCATGCCTGTAATCCCAGCATTTTGGGAGGCGGAGGTGCAAGGATCACCTGAAGTGAGGAGATCGAGACCAGCCTGGCCAACATGGCAAAACCCCGTCTCTACTAAAAATACAAAAATGAGCTGGGCGTGGTGGTGGATGCCTGTAATCCCAGCTACTCAGGAGGCTGAGGCAGGAGAATGGCTTGAACCCGGGAGGCAGAGGTTGCATTGAGCCAAGATCATGCCACTGCACTCCAGCCTGGGTGACAGAGCAAGACTCCATCTAAAAAAAAAAAAAAAAAAAAAAAAAAAAGTAGCTTGGCATTTGAATTACTGTATGCTGTAATACAGAATTGACACTATAGTTGTTTAGATGTGTCCAAAATGTAGAGCCTGTCTCCAAGTAGGTACATTTCAAGGTCAGGAATATCTCCACCACTTATGCGGTAGCTCACTGCCTCTCTGCAAAAGTAGTGCAGACACTTCATAGAGTGTGCCTTCGTAGTAAGCCCTGAAATCACTTCCATCCAGCTGCAGTTTGACAGCCAGGTGAGAGTTAGCCTTTGTCTGCTTCTTAAACTAATTTCTTTAGCTGCATACATGAACCTGTGGCATTGTAAGCAAGGTGAATAAAAAAACAAAATTTGCATGCTAACACAGTGCACAGGATTAAAAAACAAAAAAAGTTAAAAATGAAAAAAGTGAATCCAACTTAAGGACCAAGAAGTCGTTTGGTTTTTACCACAGGTAACGCCTGCATTGCTTTCTTTCCTAGCTTCTGTTCGTCTTGCTGGTGTTTCTTGTTCATTGCCTCCAGTGTCATGTTTGTTGTTTTCATAGTTTTCAAGGGCTTCTTGCTGAGGTACAGATGTTATCATGTGTTTTGTCTTCTCTTCTAGGAAAATGTCTGTTGCTTCAAGTGCTTCCAAATCATCAGCCAAGCCAGGCATGCCGAATGGGTTCCTGGGCAACCTGTATAGAAACAACTCGTGTCAAACTGCATGCACAAACCTTAAGGACTGAGAGGCTCAACTCCCAACTGATATTGCTGTGATTTGTAAGCTATATGTTTGAGCATGTCTTGATGACTGTGTTATTGCATTAACTATTTTCTTAGCTTTGCAGACATGTTTGAACAATCAGAATGATGTGTTTGGCATTATCAATTTTACCTCTGGGATATGGAATTCAGTCTTGGGGTGATATGGTAGAACGGAATTTTTTTACTTTTTGCCTTTAAACACTCATGTATTCTTTGAACTTTTTATATTGGTTTTGTGTTACTCTGAGCAATAAAATATAAGAAGAGGGAAAATAAGAGCCGGGCGTGATAGCTCATGCTTGTAATCCCAGCACTTTGGGAGGCCGAGGCAGGCAGATCACTTGAGCTTAGGAATTTGAGGCCAGCCTTGGCAACATGATGAAACTCTATCCCTACAAAAAGTGCAAAACCAGCAGGATGTGGTGGCGTGCGCCTGTAGTCCCAGCTACTTGAGAGGCTAAGGCAGGAGGATTGCTTAAGCGTGGGAATTCAGGGCTGCAGTGAGCCAAGGTTATGCCACTGCATTCCAGCTCAGGCAATAGAACAAAAACCTGTCTGAAGAAAAGAAAGGCAATACGTATCAGAATTGTCAAACCCAGGAGCATCCCAGGCCCAGTTTAGGTCAAGTCGAGGATTAGCATTGCATGTGACCTTTCTTTAGGGAGAAAGTCTCTCTTCCCTTGGGGTAGGGGTATGGACCAATCTCAACCCTGTCCTCAACCCACCTGTTGGCAGGTGTAACTAATTGCAGCAGAGTGTCCCCACGGTGTAGACCCCCACATTCTTCAGTGAGCTCTGGGGGTGGGTACTGGTTCATTCCACCTAAAAGTAAAATAAAAAAATCAAATTAAATATAAAATCATATAAAATTCTAAAATAAAATAAACATAAAACAAAATATTCATAAAGACATCAAGTTCAAAACATAAAATCAAATAAAGCATAAAGTAAAATGTAAAATCAAACAAATGAAACAAAACAAAATAAAAACATGACAATATAAAAATAAAAGCAAATAAAACATTAACTTTTTTAATCCAGGAAGACATAAAATATTTTCACATAAAGCATAAAATAAATATAAAGATAAAGGCAAATAAAACAAAATAAAACTATAAAATGTATCCTATTATATAAATAATACAAAGAAAAATCCAACCTAAAAGAATAACAAAATATAACCTAATACAACATAAAAAATCAAGTAAAATTAAATTAAAATAGATTATAAAAGTTATTCCTTCAAGCTGCTTCTCCTTCAAAGAATCTCCAAGCCATCAGCCATCTATTACCTCTCCCTACATATATAAGAAATCTAAGATTCAGGGCCAGGCATGGTGGCTCACGCCTGTAATCCCAGCACCTTGGAAGGCTGAGGTGGTTGGACCATGAGGTCAGGAGTTCAAGACCAGCCTGGCCAAGATGGTGAAACCCCATCTCTGCTAAAAATATAAAAATTAGCCGGGCATGATGGTGGGTGCATGTAATCCCAGCTACTCAGTAGGCTGAGGCAGAGAATTGCTTGAACACAGGAGGCGGAGGTTGCAGTGAGCCAAGAGTACAGAGTGCACTGTACTCTCCAATCTGAGCAACAGACTGAGACTCCATCTCAAAAAAAAAAAAAAAAAAAAAATCTAATGTTCAGAGACATTCATTGACTTTTCTAGGATCACACAGTTAACTAGTGGCGGAGCTAGGACTGGAACAAATTCATTGATCTCTGTACCTCTCAAATTGGAGAGATACAAATGCTGTGTTAGTACTTCTGAGATGTCCATCACACTCCCTTTATTCTTTTAGTGATGAAGGCACAGGTGTCCCTCAAGGCTCCCAATGAGCTACCACAACTGCCTTTAAACTGAGAAACTAATGTCTCCCAGCAAGGACAAGGAGGCTTCACATGTTACAGCAAAGCACCCTGTACATAAGTTGAATTATGCACTGGAGGATGAAACCCAAGACAAACTGCTAACAATGTGACCAGGCTAATAGCCTCACCATCCCATTTCTAGATCTCCATTATCATGCTAGGGATACAGATTTGACTGCCCATGAATTTAATTCATCTAGTTCTAAGAGAAAAAACAATAACAATTCCACTAGTTCTGATTGGAGGTGAGGATGCTCGAGCAGGGGGATGGGGAACAATTCTGGCTAGGACCCACTGGCACAGCCCTCGCCCCTTAATCTTCACTGTTGGCTTCATCCACCCAACCTGAGATGGAAGACCCGAGACTTTTGTCCTGTCTCCCTTACTTCCCAGTGGGTCCCTGAAAACCCCTGACTCCACACTGCCATGTCAACCTCTATTTGAAAATAAACATCACATGAGCCAGGATCATCGGTATCACTCTCAAACCTGTCAGAAATGCAGACTCTTGTCGCTAACACAAACCTACTGAATCACAATCTACATTTTAACAAGATCCCCAGGAGATTCATGTGCATGTAAAAATTTAAGAAGCGCTGTCAAATACTGTTGGAAACTGCAGTTATAAATAGTAGTAACAATAACTACGCCTTATATGTGTACAGTATTGGTGCTTTCAAAGCCCCTCCGTGAACATATGGCTTCACAATTATGGAAGAGACTGCAATTCTCACCTCGACGAATGAGAAAACTGAAAAGTTATGTGGAAGTCTGAGGCTCCCAGTCATCAAATGAGAGGTTCAGGACAAGAAACCATCACTAGGCTTGATACAACGTCAGGGTGACAATAGTGCAGGGTTTTCAGGAAATGGGGTGCTCCCTGGTGCTCCCCAGAGACGCTGGGCTACAAACATTTAGGCAATAGTGAATGTGCAACAGGCAGCTGCCTGCCCAAATGCCAGGCTCTGTACATTCCTCTCCTCAGTCCACCCAAGGTGCCCCAGTACCAGGGACTGCTCACTTTTTAGGAGGCTCAGGAAGGCCCGAGTGAATCTCCGAGCGTAGGTGACCTCTGGCTCCGAGACTCCTTGTAGGCGCAGCAGATGCTGCTCGGAGGGGGCACTGACCACGGAGGCCAGCTCGGCTAGCTCATCGGTCCCCACACCTGGACCCAAGGCCAGCACAAAGAGGGTGATGCCCTTGCATTTGGCCTCTAGGGACAGAGTCCATAGCTTCTCCCTGTCCCAGCTACTTGTCTCGCTGGCCACGATGGCAAAGAGGACTCGTGCCCTCCGCGGCAGAGGGGCTGCCAAGAGCACATTCTCCAGCGTCCACTCCAGGGCGTGGCCTAGGGCGGGAGCTCCCCATAAGAGGCGGCCTGCAGCCTCACGGACATGTCTCTGCATCTGCATCCGGTGGCCATAGGTGGTCAGGTGGAAGCCCTCGAGCACAGGGAGGCGACCCGCACCCGGCCTGAAGTTGGGTGTCGTGTGCATCACCAGGGCCACACGTGCCCCATGGTGGGACATGCCTGGCTGCTCAGCCACCTCTAGGTCTTCTAGCACAGCGTCCACTAAACTCAAAGACCAGCGGTACATGTCAGCATCCACTCCATAGGAGCTGTCCACCACAAACGCCAAGTCCACGTCCACCTCCTGGGGCCCCGGAGCGCCAGCCAGGCATTCCGGGTCAGGTCTGCATTTGTCTAGGAAGGAAGTGCAGGGAGAAACCAGAGTTAAACCATGCATCCCTTTCTTTTCCATGCAAAACACAGTTCCAGACTCCCCCCGACCCCCACAATAAGGACAGCTGTCACTGAGCACTTGAGGCACTGTGGTGAGGTGGCAAGCCAAGGGGCGTTGTAAACGAACTCATTTCTCAAAAGAAGAATTGAGATTGATTGCACACTTAATGTTTTCAGCCACTAGGCCATATATGGCTTCCCAGTCTCTGTGTTCATAGACACCACCCCTATTTCTTCCTCAAAAAAAAAAATTACATTTTAATAATAGATCATAATCTAACAATAGATAAATCAACAGTAGTGGGAAACCACATAAACAAAATTGATTGCTAGAGTTGGGAGTGACTTTAACAACCATATGGAAGTGCCTTTTTTTAAGGTTGAGAAAAAAAGATCAAACACTGCCAATTTTAAATGAAAAGCTATAGTCTTAGAGTTCTCAAGCTGGTTCAGCATCAAATGGCATGTAGAATTTTTTTTTTCTTTTTTTACTGTATATTTTCAGGTTCTAGTCATATCAAGATTCTGGTTTGGTAGTGTTGGCATGGAGCTCAGAATCTATCATTTGAAATGTATGCAAGTATTCGGATGAACAGTGGTGTTAGGGACCCACTGCTGGGCCAAACTGGCAGGAGCAGGTGTCTTTAACCCGGGAACCACAGTCTCCCAAGGGGTCTGTGAATGAGGATTGGAAAAAAATTACATCTTTATTTTCACTACCTCTATTGAAATGAAATTCAACATTTCTTTTCACTGTGCATAAACACAACAAACCACTATAAGACTAGTGATTCCGACACCAGTAGGAATCCCTGATTTCCTTATCAGTGGTTGCAAACAGCTCCATGTTATTTCCACTCACTAATACTTTGAAATAACAGTTATTAGACCTGCTGGATCTTATCATTTAAAATGCTAATAAAGAAGCCCATGACGAGTGGGTTAAAAATGTGGTATTTTACAAATAAATACATATATGTCGTGTGTATATATATACACATACACGTTATATATATACATATATTATATATACATGTACATTTTATATATATATACATATATACACACACATACATACACACACACACACACACACACACACACACACACACACATACATATGTGGAATACTATTCAGTCTTTTAAAAAAGCAGAAAATTCCATCATTTGTGATGTGGATGAACCTAGAGGACATTATGCTATGTGAAATAATCCAGGTACAGAAAGACAAATATTGCATGATCTCACTTGTATGTGGAATATAAAAAAGTCAAACTCATAGAAATAGAGAGTAGGCAGGGGGCAGGGAGGTGGATGGGGAAAGGAGATACATTAGTCAAAGGGTACCAAGTCTCAGTTAGACAGAAGGATAGATTCTGGTGGTCTGTTGCACCACACGGTGTTACAGTTAATAATAATGTATTGTATATTTCAAAATAGCTTTTAAAAGTGGATTTTAAACATATTTACCATACACAAATGATAAGCATTTGAAACAATTATGTTAATTGGCCTGATTTGATCATTTGACAATGTATACCTGCATTGAAACATCATTGGGCCCCATAAATTTATATAATTATCCTTTTTCAATTTAAAATAAAATAAAACTTTAAAAAATATATAACTATATCAAAATTTTTAAGTATTTTGATAATTTCAATGTAATCATTTTCCTTTGTAATTCTCTGGTTTTTATTTTATGCATTGAAAAACATTATTTTAAGGAGAGCATAAGTTTAACCAGATGCAGAAGGGATCTATGATACCAAGAGAGGTTAAAAAGTCCTAATTGAATCATTAGCAAAGCACAGGGGTAGTAGTCAAGAGTTCAGCAACCAGGCTGCCTGGTTCAGTCCGGATCTATTCCTTACTTAGCATGTAACCTTGGGTAAATTACTTAATCTCCCTGGAATCTCAGTTTCCTCATTTGTCACATAGAAATAATGATGATGATCATAATAGTACTTACCTCTTGAGGTGGTTTATGAGGTTTAAAAGAAAAAATGAGTTTATATATATGTAAGTGTTCAAAACAATGCCTGATGCATAGTAAGACCTCAATAAACACTAGGTTTCTACAGGAGAGGGAACTGAGGCCCAAAGAGGCAATATGTCAGATGAGATGGATGTGAAAGCAGTTCATCACCTGTGACATACTCACAAATGGCAGTTACTACACTTGGCTTGACCGAGCTGTCACAGCCAAGCCTCTTGTGGTAGTATACTAGGCTTAGTGTGGATCAAGGAGAGAAAACAATGACATCCCCTCAAGTTTGCCCACTTTGGTGCTGGGTAAAACGGGTGTGGACAGGAACTCTTCACATGTCAGCATGCATGTGTTTCAGCAGAAACTTCTCTCCAGCACAGGCTGATGTGGGATACAGCCATGGGGGTTGGGAACCAAGACAAAGTGGATGACTGGCCAGTATCCCACTGCTGGTCAATGGTGGTTCCAGGCCTAGAACTCATCACTCTTAATTCTTAGTTCAGTGGTCTGCCCATCACACTAAGGTACACTAAGGCAGGAACCACAAGCCCAGCCAACCCCAGCAGCTAGCAGGACAGATAAATGAGCAGAACATGCCAGGAGTAAGATAGGAAGGGGTGAGGACTGTGAGACACCAGCAGACACTCACCCCATTAAGAGGGGTCAGGCCGACTCAGCTCTGCTGACTGTGCTTCATGGGAATGCAGTGTCTGTGACTCTCAAGACAGGTCTGACTTCCTAAGAAAAACTAGAAATCTGACTTAACAGGAAATTCCATAGACTTTAAAAGTGAATACACATCTGCCAACAGAGCTAGCCTGCGGCCACCAGTGAATTCATCCTGTTCTAAAGGCTGTCCTGGCTTACCGTAGCAGAGAACACAGCGGGCCACATGTTCCACATTCTGCTGGCGCTCTGTCTTCCAGATGAACGAGTAAAATCTGTTGGTTCCATCCACCTAATCCAAACACACGCACACATTCAAGTTTATAATTAGCTGGAGTAATTTCAGGCCTTCTTTTCCATGTGTTTTCCCATTCAGATGAGAAAAACATGAATATACTTTTTAAAGAATATATAATTATATAAATATATGTACAAATAACTCAGCATTATACATTCCATTTATTTATAGCTATTTAGTTTCCTAGATTTAACCTGAAGGTTGGACTGTTACTGGTGTGGACATGTGTATCATGGGTCTTCAGGCTCCCGATATGTGTAAAACTCAGCCAACACCATGCATCAGAACGGGAGTAAGGAGACAAGGTTAAATCGTTTGTATATAACTTCATAATCTTTATCGTTATTAACAACTTCATAAATCTTTATTAATTGTTCACAGGATGCAGTGTGGTGGGAGCTATTGACCTGAATGGCAGACTCTTAAGGGGGCAGTCATAAATGTCAAATACCACTGGAATGGAAACAGTGGACACCACGTGGGAGGCACTGCTGGAGTATTCCTGGTGGTCAGAGCTAGACATATCACAACCAGAATGTAAGAGTGAAGAGGGATCAGGGAAGGCTTTATAGAGATGGTAAATCAGTTTATCTCCTTTACTTAGCCTTTTCAATTATGATTGATTTAACAACTAATAACAAGGCTTAAAAGCAAAATATTAACAATAAATCCAACAAGGTCCATGGATCAACTGGTTAGATGATCAGTAAACCCCTTCCCTCTTCTTCCTAGGGCAGAGCTGGACTACATTTCCCAGCCCCTCTTGCAGTTAGGTGGTGCCTACTGACTGGTGTCTAGCCAATGGGATGCAGGTGAAAGTAATGTATGTCATTTCCAGGGCATGCACTATACTTCATGACTCCCTTTCCCCTCACCCACCAGTCAGGTATAGAGGATCCAGAAAAAGGTTTTGAGGCCTTAGGGTTTAAGGGGGCCACTGACGGAAGCACAGGTCCTGAAACAGCAACACGCAGCAAAACATGCCTTCTCCCACAGACACATACGCAAGGGCCCACATCCACTTATGACAGGTGGCAGAAATAACCGTTTATTATGTGAAGACACTGATACTTGGAAAGAATGGTTTCGCAGTTAACCTGCTCTGACTTATACAGACAATTTGCAGAATGTCCAACCACGATGAAACTAGAAGTGCTTTCAGATTGCTTCTCTCAAGATTTGAGGTATGGTTTACAAAGAGGTGGATGTCTAAGATTAGTCAGGTCCATCTTTGTATCTACTCTCTGCCAAAGCATGCAGAAAAGGGCCCTGCTGAGGGTCAGCTTCTCCTCCTTCATCTGTGTGCCCAGGAACAAGCAGGCTCTGGGCCCTCCTCCAGGCAGCAAGATGGTGAGGATATGAAGATGTTAGGCTAGCCCTCAGGAAGATAGACAGTCAAAAGTTAATTTGCAAAAGAATTTTCTTAACATTACAGAGCTTTTCGCTCTTTCTGTTTGGGACTGTAATGTATCCCAAACGTTGTCTTTCAGAGTCAGCTTACTTGAAGAAAAAGTCCTAGTGGGAAAAGAAATATGAAGAGTCGAATATTTACACTAACGTAACACAAAAAACCATGGGAACCGTCCTAAGTCTCCTAAGAATAAAGGCAAAAACCATCTTCTCTTGTTCCTCATATGGAAAAGCAACCTTAAATTATGCTTTTTCCTAACTTAGAAATCCAAATCAATCAAGACTGATTAAAGTGACTATATGAAAGCATGAACAAGCCATTTGGAGATACAAAGATAACATGGCCACGTCTTCAAGGAGATTAAAATCTGAGTAGAAAGAATTTCGAAACAAGAAAGAGCACCAATAATATATTTTAGGAGCACAGGAAAAGATGCTTCATTTCAAAGGAGAGGAACAGAGGAAACTTGATGACAGTTACGGCCTCTGGCACTTTTGAGAGAATGAGTCCCATACTTGACTGGCAAAGAGGCAGGGAAATGCATTCTAGTGTGAAAGAACAGCATGCACAAAGGCCCAGAAGCGGACTGTGCTTATCTCTGGAATTCTGCTCAATGCTCCCCCTCCCACAGGTCCGGTCAGCGTACACCTACCTGTAATGTGCAGCTGCATGGCGCACATCTGTGGAACTCCTTGCCACATGGAGAAAGCTGGCATGGAAAGTGAGTGCAGTGCTGCCAACCTGATCATCAGACCTGAGTACTGACCAAGCCAAATGGACCTAATTAATCACCAAGGATTGGGAAAACAGTGTAGGCAGGAATATGACACATTGCTAGCCGTACTGGAAATCACACAAGGCAATCTGGAAGGCTTCTGAACCCAGAATCCATGGCCATGTGTCAGGAGATATGAAGCGGCTGGGATAAGCCCGGGTGCATCAACTTTTCTCCAACAGTTGTAGGGAAATGCTAAGTTTGTGTACATTATTTTTTAAGCACAGGAAACATGGGTGAAGTACATTATAAAATGCAAAATTTCAGTGACTTTTTTAAGTAGTATGAAAGACTTCAAACAACTTTGAACATTCCCCCAAGTATGTGCAAATTCATACTCCTTTGTCTTAGAGATGGTTCATAGGGAAAGTTCTGTGCAGCACTAACAGATTAGAGGTCAGCAGCCTGGGTCCTAGTCCTTCATCTGCCATAATTGGCCATGTGGCCTTGGATAAACCTCTGGCTTCAGTTTTCTGAGCAACGAAGTTTTAGGGAAAGAGTCAATGTCCCTGAGTTTTCTTCCTTTTCCAACACAGCCTGGTCTTAGATTACAACCTTCTCTATTTGCTCTTGATCAGAACAATGTGCCAACTTTTGAGCAGCTCAGAGCACGTAACTCTTCTATCTCTTATTCCATTAATATTTGCGGGAAAACCACCAAATTCAACGGAATTTGAACACTTTATCTTTTTAAAAACTTTTCTAACAAACAATAACTTTATGACCACACTTAAAATTTGTACTGTTCAAGGCCCTGGAGGCAATGCCACACATCTACAACCATCTGATCTTTGACAAACCTGACAAAAACAAGCAATGGGGAAAGGATTCCCCGTTTAATAAATGGTGTTGGGAAAACTGGCTAACCATGTGCAGAAAGCAGAAACTGGACCCCTTCCTGACACCTTACACTAAAATTAACTCCAGATGGATTAAATACTTAAACATAATACCTAACACCATAAAAACCCTAGAAGAAAATCTAGGCAAAACCATTCAGGACATAGGCATAGGCAAGGACTTCATGACTAAAACACCAAAATCATTGGCAACAAAAGCCAAAATAGACAAATGGGACCTAATTAAACTCCAGAGCTTCTGTACAGCAAAAGAAACAATCATTAGAGTGAATCAGCAACCAACAGAATGGGAAAAAATATTTGCAGTCTACCCATCTGACAAAGGACTAATATCCAGAATCTACAAAGAACTAAAACAGATTTACAAGAAAAAAACAAGCAAACCCATCCAAAAGTGGGCAAAGGATATGAACAGACACTTTTCAAAAGAAGACATATATGATGCCAACAAACATATGAAAAAATGTTCATCATCACTGATTATTAGAGAAACGCAAATCAAAACCACATTGAGATGCCATCTCACACCAGTTCGAATGGCGATCATTAAAAAATCTGGAGACAACAGATGCTGGAGAGGATGTGGAGAAATAGGAACACTTTTACACTGATGGTGGGAGTGTAAACTAATTCAACCATTGTGGAAGACAGTGTGGCAATTCCTCAAGGACCTAGAAACAGAAATTCCACTTGACCCAGCAATCCCACTACTGGATATATACCCAAAGGATTACAAATCATTCTATTATAAAGACACATGCACATGTATGTTCAAAGTGGCACTGTTTATAATAGCAAAGACCTGGAACCAACCCAAATACCTATTGACAGTAGACTAGACAAGGAAAATGTGGCACAGATACACCATGGAATACTATGCAGCCATAAAAAATGATGAGTTTGTGTCCTTTGTAGGGACATGGATGTATCTGGAAACCATCATTCTCAGCAAACTGACACAAGAACAGAAAATCAAACACCCCATGTTCTCACTCATAGGTGGGTGATGAACAATGAGAACACACGGACACAGCAGGGAGCATCACACACTGGGGTCTGGTTGTGGGGCCAAGGGAGGGACAGCGGGGGTTGGGGAGGTTGGGAAGGGATGACATGGGGAGAAATACCAGATGCAGGTGACAGGGGATGGAGGCAGCAAACCACATTGCCATGTGTGCACCTATGCAACAATCCTGCATGATCTGCACATGTACCCAGAACCTAAAGTATAAGAAAAAAGAAAGAAAGAAAGAAAGAAATTTGTACTGTTCTTGCAAAAAAAAAAAAAAATTGTGGGAACAAAAACATGATAAAAGTCCACAGGGAAGCTATGATTTAATACAGATTCATCTGTACCTAGTTGTTACTAATAAACATTTAATTACTTCAACTTTGGACTTGCCAGCACGGTCCTTGTCACTGATAAAATAGATAAGATATTTCCTGAGAAAGTTCAAGCAGAGAGATAGCATAGGAGAGAATCCCAGTGTGAGGAGAGGAGAAAACTGTCTATATGATTCCTACTGCAAAGTCCCATCAGCAACAGAGAAGGAAATATCAGTAGAGTATCTTTAACATAAACCAAGAGGTCTGCTTGAGGTTCAAAAGTTTACTAGAGTTTGAGTCGGCACCTTTAGCAATTCTCTCAACCAACTTCATCCCTAAATGTCCAGTTGTGGTTCGTTGGGACTAGTTATGTACCAAAGACAGGAGTATATTGAGGGGAGAGGATATCGCAAAGGGATTTGTATTAACATCCTCTTTTGTTTAATAGACAGAAAAACATTTCTCAAGGAGTACAAGGACAACTCTCAAACTTTAACTCTCAATATTAAAATACTCCCCATGATCCCTGACCCAAACTTAACCCTGTGGGTTAAAGTTGATGCATTTGTTGTCATACTAAGCTGCCAGGAGCCATGCAACAATGTTCATCTCTGGGACTGAGTTGGGGGAGGCTCTTGGCTTGGAAAGATGGGAGTATCGTGGAAAGAAGCAAGTGCTAGAGAGGAGGATTTGCCTTGGACAGAGGAAGAGCTAACTGGACCCTAGGGAGACAGAATTAGAAACCATCTGTCATCAATTTGAGGTAAGGGACTGAGAAACAAGGACAGCAAACTGGAAAAAGTAGAGGGAAGGAGACAGAGGGAAAGAGTAGTCAGGTAACCCGTGACTGACCCCAGGAGCTTGAGTCCAGTTTCAGCTCCTGCCAGTTGGCATGGTCCCACCTAAGGCTGCCATGAAGCAGCCAACTCTTCCTAGACTCCTTGGAAAACATTAGGGGTCAGCATTGGGTTAAGGGTGTAGGTTGCATAGTGAGACTTAGGAACCAGCTATATCTGAATGCAAATTTCAGGACTGTGTTGCTTAGAACAAGTAACTTCGCCTCTGGCCTTCACATATCTGGGAAATGTACAATTATCATTAATAATTTATAGCATAGCTATGAGGCTCAGACCAATACTCCTGAAACTTTAACGTTTATGCAAACCATTTGGGGATCTTGTTATAAATACAGATCCTGATTGCTTATATCAGGGGAAGGGCATCACATTCTGGGTGATGCTGCTGCTGCTGCTGCTGGTCCCTGAATCACATTTTGAATAGGGAGGGGTTGGGAAGATAAGGCATAGAAAGCATATGGCGTAGTGGCTGGAATTCCATAGGCACTCACTATCAGATTTAATAAATAGTGGGCAAAGGGCATTCTTTAGGACCTCAAGAAGATGGTAATACAGTGACCCAATTGAGTAAACACACAGAAAGTATCAGATATCTCTGTGGGTACCATCTCTTAGAATTCTC
Organism: Saimiri boliviensis; assembly: GCF_048565385.1. Lineage (NCBI taxonomy): Eukaryota > Metazoa > Chordata > Mammalia > Primates > Cebidae > Saimiri > Saimiri boliviensis. Next base: position 7,586,593 of record NC_133457.1, on the reverse strand, counting down.
ACAACAATCCTATAAGTTTATTCCCATTTTACAGAGAATAAATTAAGTGGGCCCCATTGCCAAATAACATGCCCAGATTACACAAGGGACAAAACCAGGGTTTGAAGCCTCATTGCCGAATTCTCTCCTTTGCTGCTGGTGTTGGCCCTACCTAGGGCATTAAAAGCCTTTCGGAGAACAGAGCAGCCATAGGTTTCAGCAGCAGGTCATCCGTGTCCTTTGAAAGGGCCTATCTGCATAACTCAAAACCACCTTTCTTCAAAACAAAATGTTCCCAGCTTGTGATAGCTATGTTGATTCCTCTGATTTGATTGTTACATGACGTATACGTGTATCAAAACATCACTTTATACTCCATAAGTATACACAATTATATGTCAATTAAAAATAAAAATAAATACATCTATTTTTATTGTCTCCCCCAAAATAGAAAAGAATGTTCTACTGAAATTATCTGAATTTTGAAATTATACAAAAATGTACTCCCAAAATTTCTTCAGCCTTTCTCTTAATGTTTTCATCTTCTAAATGTGATTTTTTGGTTTGTCTGCCATTATAGCTAGCACTACATTGTTTGGCATTCTTTATTAAGAGTAATACATAGAAATAGAAATAGGGCCAATTCATAGGCCTATACCATTGTGTTATTGTAAAGATAAAATGCATAAATACAGAGAAAGAACTTAAATCTTCTAAAGTCTCTTCTTTTCCTGTTTTTGAATTCAAAATCCCATTGCTAATGAGAATTCCAGAGCTTGAGCAAGTTATTTAACTTCTCTGTGTCTCAGTTTTATCATCTGAAAAATGGACTCATAATAATACTTATCTCATTGGACTGTTGTGAGGATTAAATGAATCAGTAAGATCTTAGAACAGTGCCTAGATCAATAAAAGTGAGCTATTTTCTAAGGCATTGTTTCAAGGGAACCTGTGCTAGACTCTTTATAAAGAAAAACAAAATTTGAAACCTGGCTTACAAATTGCATTTTCCTTATAATCCTCTGCTTTTTAACTCAAAAAAAAAAATGAGTCTAATGTAGTCTTGTTTTGAGATGTAAGGCAATTAGATATTTCTTAACAATGGGATTAAGCACAGAAAGTCCAAATGTTCTAATGCAGGCTTATTTAGGGCTGAGACAGCCCAATGGACGGCTTTATAAACCTTTTCAATATGCACCACAGCCTCTAAGCATGTTTAAATGGACTGTGAAGTTAGGACATCTGTTTACATAATGACTTCAAATTGAACAACCATCATTTTCCCAGAACTAGCATGTGGGTGTTGTTCTGAAAATCAAAATAACATAGAGGTGAAAGACAAAGCCCCACATATAATCAAAGAAAACCTTCAGGTAGAGAATTCAGAAGAAAAATCCCAAGATATTCCACTCTCCTGACTGGATCCCCCTAAGGCTGAGGAACAGTAGGGGAGGTTAAGAGCTGGAATCTCCCTAGTTGTGAAGAAATGAGGATTTTCTGAAAGCTCCTGAGAATGCAGCTGTCATTTTTACCGTTTCTCTCCTTACCAATGTCACCAGAAATGAGGCTACTCATTATAGCTGAGCTGGAAAGTATGATTTAACATCCTTTGTAAACTATTAAATTTAAAGAGCAAGAAGTTGTCTCCCAGCATCCTGGGGCAAGACTATGTCCAATAAATGAAGAGGCGAGCAGATAGAAATGACAGAACTGAGGTTCCAGTACACAAGCTGGCACATCCTTCTCACATACCATTATATCCCTTTATTTAGAATGTAAGACAACCAAGAGGGCAAGAACATCGCAACGAAGGATCACTTGTATGCAACATCCCAACACTGTCTGCCCAGGATCCCCTCTCAGAGAGCAGCACCGATGAGCATAGGAGGGATGTGATCACATCCCAGGTATCACTCTCCAAATGTGAAGGAAATCCCTTCCTGAGAAATAAGCGCTTTGATCATTACACCTGGAAGGGAGCCTGGATAATATCTAGTTGCAATCTCTTCTCCATTTTTGAGCTGAGCAAAGTAAGACCAAGAAAGGTGAAGAGACTTGTCGAAAGGCACCTCATTATTGATGAAAGAGCCAAAGACAAAAGCTGCATCTCTAATTTAATTGGTTATTAGTTTACACCCTGCCTTTATAAATCCATTCTAGCAGTTGTTGAGAATGTACCCTACCAACCCACCCTGTACAGACATCATACTAGGCAAGAGGGATGTAAGGATGAACAAGGAACTCATCCTCTGCATTTTAACTTTCTCGACTCAAGATATTTTGTCCATCCTTCCCCACAGTTTGCAAGCGGTCACAACTTTATTGATTCTTAGAAGCATATTCAAAGCTATGTCAACAAGCTAGCTCACCTACCACTTCTGCTGCACACTGAACCTTCAGAGAAAATTTAATGGGCTGGATTGATTAGCTATTAAGTTAAACCATATAACATTTCCATTTCTGCAGATCAAAACGGGTGAAATATTGCCAGTGTCCCATGATCCAAGCTAACATTCATAAGCAGCCTGGAGTCTCTTAAGAAGAAAATCACCCTTCGTTCTGATAAGTCATTCCAGATATTCCACGAGAGTGTGTTGCATGGGTTTCGATTAGCCAAGTACAGTCTGGAGAATAGATAAATAAATAAACGGTGATGTACACATACAATGGGATACTGCCCGGGAATAATAAAGAATAAACTACCCACATACACACATAGAGGAACAAGAAGAGACATCATGTTGGCTGGAAGAGGCCAGATACAAATGAGCACATGCTGTATGACCCAATGTATGTGATAGTCCAGAACAGGCAAAAAAGTACTTGATTGTGATAGAACTCAGAGAAGCAGTTACCATGGGGAGTGTATGGTTGCACAAAGAACATGAAGAAAACGTATAGGGCACTGAATGTGTTCTAAATCTTGAACCACATATCGGTCACAGGGATTTAAACATACATAAAAATTAATTCATCTGTACATTTAAAATCACTGCACTTTGTCCACGTTGTTACCTGAGGATGTATGTTATGTCCAGGTTTTTAAAAAGGAAGAAAGTGCTATTCTCACACCCTCAGTGATACAGTTTAGCATAGTGGTAAAGCAAGGTTCTGAAGAAAGACAGTATCTGCCACTAACTAGCTATTTGGTCTTTGATGATATATTGAACCTCTGTAAGCCTTGGTTTTCTTATGCCTGAAATGGATATAAACAATAACACCTCCATTACAGGGTTGTGAGACTCATTGAGTAAGATAATGTTTAAGAGGCACGTTGCACAGAAAAGGTGCTCAAGAATAGTCTGTGGGTACTAGGAGTAGCAGCAATATAGGTGCCTTCCTGAGAGCCCTCACTCCTTGCATACACATCAATTCCAGGGAAATTCTTCCCCTGAACACCTCTCATTCCTCATGTGGTCCTTGATGGAGACGTAAGAACCAGGTGTTAGCTCAGCCCCCACCCCCAAGTCCCCTGCCCACCTGTGGTTCCCCCTACATACCAGCAGGGTATCTGGGAGGTTGTGCCGCTCTGTGAAGGTGATGACCGCGGGGATGATGTCCACTGCAGCAAGCTCTAGGGTGGCCGTGTTGATGGAAGCTGTATCATAGGCCCAGCCCGTCTGGAAGAATACAGCCACCTTCCTCATGAGAAGACCCGAGCGTACACGTTTGAACACGTGTCTTGCCATAAATCTCATGGTGGCCCCGAGGTTCCTGAGGCCATATGACTGCTCCAGGGGGATGTTCCTGACAGCCTCCAGGAGTGCAGCTTTCCCTTTGTAGTCTGAGAAACGAACCAGGTAATCGGTTTTGGCATGGTAGGAAACAATGGCCACACGTGCACCTGTTGGGCAGTTACTGTCACTTATTTCCATCTTCATCAGCAGAGATAATAAAATGTGTCTCATCCTCTCAAAATCCAATGGAGAGACATCACTTGACATGTCCAAGGCAAAGGCCACTTCGGTTGGGAACGCTGGGCATCTGGAAATACCTTGACACAACAAATACGCAGATTTTAGATGTTCTGTAATGCCTCTGAAGAGGTAAGGATGTAAGTAAGAAGGAATGTTATTTACCTCTTGAACAAGCTGGAAGGGAAATTAGTTTGGAGAGAAAAGAAGATATTGTTAGCTTATGTAGGCAGTGGTACCTTTTCCGTGTGTGTGCTTCAATATGAAAAACCATCTCCTCTGAGAAATTCAAGCATAGCCTTCTCAGACTCCTGCTGAGTGTGGCAGAGACCTCTATGTGTTCCCCAAAATCCATTCTCCCTTTTTTCTATAGTCATGAAACCCCCAGTTTTGGATTGGGCAAATGGATGCTTGAAACGAGGACAACATCTCCCAACTTCACCATCTTACAAGTTGTAGGTAATAGAATAGGAAGGATAATGGGTACAACTTGGAGAAAAATATTCTTCTCCTTTCCCTTCCTTTTCCTGCCAGCTGAAATATAGATACGATGTCTGACCCTTGATTTATTTTTAGACCATGAGGTAATTTGGGGAACAGAACACCCTATATACACACAACGGCAAAGGAAGAAAATGTAAAGGGACTGATCCTTAACCACCACGGGCTCCATATCAACCTGAACTGACTAGTTCCAGCCTATGGTTTCAGAATAACATTTGTACCACTGTTACTGAAAATTTAGGTCACATTCAACTGAACTTAAACCTAACAAATACATTGAGCTATTCTGAAACTATATTCTATATATTTATATGATATGTACACATATAAAATTACATATAAATTAATTATAAACTATATGTGTTATATATGTGTGTATATACAAGTAATATATTTTCAAGGAAAATACTAAAAAAACAAAAATATTAGAACTACCCTTAATTCATCATGTATATGTATTTATGTACATAAATATATAATTATTTCATGTCATTTTATAAAACTTGGAGTTCAAGATATAGTCTATTCTGAATCTTTATTTACTTAGTATGTGATGATTTTTTTCCATCAATGAATTTAGAGCAATATTATCTACCATATAGATGACCCTTTATGAGGGGCATACTAGTACATGTATCTGTCCACATTTGTCCAATTACAGCCCTATATAAATCCCTATAAGTTTGGATTTTATATGCATGGTCCAGCCAACTGCTCTTCAGAAAAGTTGTATCAATTTACACTCTCACAAGCAATGTGTACTCTTACACATTTCCCAATCTGAACAGGGATCTTTCTGGCATTTTTAAAACACTTCCAATCTGAGAAACAAAACGTGTATCTTACTGTTTTAATTTGTATCCTTTGACTTCTAGTGAAGTTGAACATTTTTATAGGTTTATTGTACATTTGTATAATTTTTTTCTGAATCTCCCATTCATGTCTTTTGCCCATTTTCAACTCAAAAGTGGTGTTCGTTTTCACATTCAGGTTTAGCCATTATGAAATTTCTGTTTGTAGATAAAAATGATTGAACAGTAGCAATTTTTTATATTTCAACATGATATAGTAAGGAAGTTAGTTTCTTTGTCTGTGTCCTTTGCTTTTATTGCAAGTAATTTTTTCCCACTTTTCTGTTTACTTTTGACTTCATGGCATCCCTCAATGTAAAAGAGTTTTCACTTTTTACATTGTCAACTCTGACACTCTTAATTCCTAATCACACTGATGGTATAATTCTTTATGATTTCTAGGAAAAAGAATTCCACAATCTCCCTGAACAGCCACTGGATGGGAACACAGAGAACATGGAAGGGTTAGGGTAAGCAGGGCAGAACGACTGTAGAGAAAACCCAAACTTCCAAATGAAGCCATTTGCTAAATCAACATTCTCGCCCCATGGCCGGTAAGTAGAGAAATGTACATATCACAGGACACAAATATCGTGGAATGCATTGAACATACTAAAATTCCAACGTGGGGATGTGACAAAACATTACTTAAGATTGGATTGTTCATAATTCCATTTTAAAAACACAACTGTAAATAAAATAGGACAGATTTCTTCTCAGAGGGTGACCATTGATCCCTCTTGCGTAAAAGGGTTAGATAAAAAGAACAAAGCTCCCCTGTTCTGAGATAAGAAGCAGCAAGATACAGACAAGCAGCTGTGCAGTTTGACATCTCCTGGGGGCACAGTATTGATCAGTGGAGCTTCTTTTCATTGTTGAGATGGCATGCTCTCAATCCACTTTATTTCTGCGACCACATTAGGAAAGATTACTTACCTAACAGGGAACGAAGCCCAATGCATAAATTTATAAAAGCCTTTCACGACAAATAAGGCACCTCCCAAACCTCAGCCAAAGCCTCAAGTGACTTATGATCCTAATCCATAATCCATCCCCAGCTCACACCACTGGCTCCTTCTGAGCCTTTCCAAAACAACTTACGGCAGTTTTCGCGTGTGAAATCAACAATTTTGCAGGGCTGTTAAAAAGATGGGGAAAAATAGGAAAAACGAAAAAGTATTTAACTTGAAGCATATCTCTGTTCATGCTTGTCACTTAGGAATGTCATATGGATGTTATCAGAGCCTATGTGAAGTTTTTAATCTACAACAGAAAATCTAAAAATTATCAGAGCACATGAGACTATTCTACAATTACATTTCCAAATATAGTCAATACTTTAAAACATTTAAAAGATGTGTATACAATATAGTGCCCATATTTCTGGAGATAGGCAGATAAGGGATACTCATTTTTAAAATCTGCCTTACAAAGCAGTAGAATCAAACCTGGTTTTGAGGAAGTTGAAATCAAAGAATCTAAGCAGAGAATGCAGGTAAATGCTTTCAATTCTTGGCACTCTATACTATAATAGCAATTCCTGTATCACTTCATTAGAACGACTGCCAAGACAGGTGCGCCTAACAGCTTACCTAGTCATTCTGCTTCTTTCCCTTGATTCCTTCCTCTCTGTTCTGTTCTTCCCTCCATCCAAGACCTCATCACTTCCTGCTCCTCAGTTGCCTCCACACCCCCAGCCCCCACCCCCTGACCCCCGCCTAAGAGTATTTTTGTACTTGGGAGATAAAACACTATCATAACTTTTGAGATTGTTTTCAACTGTGCCATGAAACACAAAAACCTGTGCTATATAAAAGCCTGTGTGTGGGTTTATACATACTTTACAAGCAGTTTTTGAGCTTTACAAAAAGTCGCATTACAAAAGGTAGTAGCCTCAAAGTCTTTTTTTCTTTCTTTTTAATGTCAACTAGTGTTGCTCAAAGACATCTCAATTCTCTGCTGGATTTAAAATATCATTCTACTTTTTGTATTTGACTTGGTGATAACATTTCAGAGTAGTCTGTAAACTTAAAGTACTAACAGAATTTGTAAGAGGAAAAAACTCAAGAATCTTTAAGAGTAACAGATTTCTATTTTCTGAAAATGGAAAGCTTTGTGTTCTAAAAAGACTAAAGTTTTGGCTGGGTGCAGTGGCTCATGTCTATAATCCCAGCATTTTGGGAGGCCAAGGCAAGTGGATTACTTCAGGTCAGGAGTTCAAGGCAAGCCTGGCCAACATGGTGAAACCTCCTCTCTACAAAAAATACAAAAATTAGCCAGGCATGGTGGCACATGCCTATAGTTCCAGCTACTTAGGAGGCTGAGGCAGGAGAAGATCTTGAACCCGGAAGACAGAGGTTGCAGTGGGCCAAGATGGTGTCACTGCACTCCAGCCTGGGTGACACAGTGAGACTCTGTCTCAAAAAAAAAAAAAAAAAAAAAAAAAGAAGAAGAAAGTTTGGAATTAAAATCTTCACCTACCGTCATATCTGCCAAACCTTTGGAGCCCTTGATGCCCTGGAAAAAACAGAAACTTCAGTTTAAAATGCAAGATTTTGAGATCCAACACATTCTTCTACAGAGGTGGCAAAAGAGTCTAAGAAAACCTACCACACTACATAAAGCATCTTCTGTTCTTCACTCCTAGACCTAGAGTTCTGTCTGAATCATTCAGGGAGAAAGCCCGAGTACCTAAGAGGTATATCCAAGACCTCTGAGTCCAGAAGATCTCGATGGACACACTCTTAGAGGACCAGGTCATTTTGAAACCATAGTTTAGGACCACACTCAGAAAAAGAGCAATCCAAGATCCCAGGACCATTCATCAATAGCTCTAAAGTAGACCCCAGTTCCTTCCTTACCCTTTCTCTTCAGGCCACCCAGCATCACCCTTTTTCTGCCCTAATACTGACCAAGAAGTCTTCCCTGGAAACCTTCAGATTAGAGCTGCATGGCTCTAACCTCTTTGGGAGTCTACAGATCATTGTTCTTATTCAGAATCTACAAGGTGGTAATTTGTGACCTCAGGCAGGTCACTATGTTCATTTCAGCCTTTGTTTTCTCTTCTGCAAAAATGGCATGAATGGTCCTTCTAGCACTAAGACTTTTTATTTTCTGACTTTGTTCCACCTCTCCAGTAAACCCTAAACTGCAGTGAGACCAACAGGTTCAATCCGTGGCTGACCTACTGTGCCATCCCTCATGATTGACAGTCTGGCCTCCTAGGACAAAGCACAGAGCAGAAGGACTGCATCTTCAAAGTATTTCCTTTTATATCAAATGATGTTCCAGGGAATTTAAAAAATATTTGTGGGCTTTCAACATTGTTAGCTCAGTTAAGATTATATAAATATGGTTTTTTAGGCTTTTCTTCTGGTTTTTGCATAAATGTTGTTCATCTCGTTTCCATTGATAAACTCACTCTCCATTGAGTTTCACGCATTGTTTTATTTATTTAGACAGGTTCATAAATCTCCAGCCACTCCAATATCTTCCCAATGTTCAAGTAAAAATATATATTGAATAAATACACTATATAGAGACTTGAAGTTAATATGCTTTAGGACAAATTTGCCCCATTCTCTATGTCGATCCTCCTGTTTGTCCCAAATGTTCATTTCTTCTTTAGAGATTCCTCTTATCAAGTCTTTATTCATTTTTATACAGCAGTTGAAAACAAAAGAAGGGTACATGTTACCATTTGTCCTGGCGGGCCTTGGTCACCTGGAGTTCCAACAAATCCAGGAAAGCCAGCATTACCCTAAAAAATGATCAAACCAGAAGAATAAGCTTCTTCCTTGATTACAACTATCAGATCCACTTTGATATGTTATTATTCCTAATGCCAATGAGTCTGATATTGACCAGCTAGTTTACAAACTGAATATCTGTGGGATAAGACATGGAGAATAGAAAGAGAGGGTGGTCTCTTTATGGGAACCATCCAAATCCACCCCCCTATATACTCAACCTCAGTCATGCACATGTGCATACACACACAAACACACACTTCTAGACAGATCCTTAAAAGATGGCTCAATACACTCCATTGAGTCTTGAGGTCATACAATAAAAAGAATGCAGGATGTCTGCATTAAGAGTCTGACGTCAGAAAAAAGGAAAAATTTCTCCACCACCTTCTGGTTCTCAGTGTTTCAGAAAAGGCACATGGTGGCCATAGGTTTACTTCCAAATATTTGAAATGACACAGCATTATATAAATACAGTGGATCCTTTATCTTTTTTTTTATTTGAAACTAGAAAAAAAGTTAATTGACCAGAGAAACCATTGCCTGCAGCAGATCAAGTTAGGCACAAATCAAATATTTCTTTATGTTCTTACCAGTGCATGAAAATACTAATTCTTAAGTATCTAGAAAAGACTTTCCTTTCCTCTTTTCTGCAGTAAACACTAGTCCATTTTCTAGAAGACCTTGGTATATCATCTAAACATCACCAGGATGTTAGATATCCACAAGCTTACTCTTTTCAAAAAGAGCTGCCAGTGATTGTGGCTCTTCAAGGCTGACTATTCAGAACCCAGAGGAATTAATTTTTAATCGGAGACTGTGTAAAGCGCAGTGGACTTAAAGTCCACCAAGATGGTAACAATATTCTCAAGAATCTTTTCTGAAAATAGCAGGAGAAAGTTAAGGCTTGGAAGAATCCTAAAGAAATAGCAATCGTTTGCTCTATAGCTAAAATGATATCCTTCCAAATGATGTCTAGACTTACCAAAGACAGAGTTGCTCCCAAACTTGGTTTTAAAAGGTTGGTATTGTAAAACCGAAACTCCCAACTTGGATTTTCTGTTGTTATGGCTTGGTAAACTGTATTTGTATTCAGAAGATAAATGACAGTGGGATTAAGTGGGGAGTGGGATAGCCAAAAGAGGGTGTGGAATGAGCATTGACTGAAGAGGAATGGGCTTCCTGCTAAGAAGTCCTAACCCAGTAGAAATGTGCTTCCATAATGATGTGGGCTTCTATAGCTCCTGGGAAGTTTATTTGATTCTTACCCTCTTCCCTCTTACTCCCTTCACCCCCTTCTCTCCTGGACGGCCCAGGTCACCATCTTCTCCCTTAATAGAATCAAAAGCAGAACTCTGAGTATAAAGAAACGTAAGCATAAACAAATGACACATGCTCCCTACCAGTTGCCAGACCCAGAAATATATCTTCTTACTTGTGTACCAGGATGGCCAGGGAATCCAGGTTCACCCTAGTGTCAGAAATGAGATGAGTTCTTGTTTAATGATTAAGAAATTTCCTTGACATACCTTGGGGGAAAAGAAGACACTATAATTTTGAGGAAATAGACTCAAAACAAGAGCCAGGAAAAACAACTATAGCAACAGTTGTTATCTTGAGCTGCTCTCAAGTGGCCATATTTCATTTACCTAATTCAGCATGAAACAACTTGTAAATCACTTACAAAGTCTCCCCCTCCTTAGTATATTGTGTAATGAAACTTCTTCCTTAAGGCATTTTTATCTCTCAGTTCAAATAATCTGAGGTTTAATCCAACAGAAACCAAGGGAGAGGGCACCACATTGAGTGTTGGGAAGCAGGTGCTCATTGTCGGAACCAAAGGCACACTACAAAGCAATCATTCATTAAACAAATACCTATTCGAATCTACTATCTTCCAACAACTTCTCTAGGCACAGGAAATTCAGCAGTGAACAGAACAAAGATCTTGCTCTTATGGAAATTACATGCTAGTGGGGAAGAAAATGAACAAAGAAATATATGTGAGAAAGAGATAATGTTATTCCAGGAAGGGGATTAAGAATAAAGGATTACATGTATCAAGGGATGAGGAGGCACTATTTTACATAGGTGGTCAGGAAAAGCCTTTTTGTAAAGGCAGCATTTGGGCAAAGGCCAGTATGAATTGAGAAAACAAGCAGACTTAAGGGAGAAGAGCATTCCAGGTGGAGGGAAGGGTATGTGAAAACAAACTCTGAAGTCAGGAGGAGTACGTGCCGCCAGGGTTGAGGAAGACTGAAGCAGAGTGGAGGGAGGAGGGCAGGCAGGAGAAGGTGAAGTCAAAGAGTTCACAGAGACCACAATGTGTAAATTCTTGCAGGCCATGTTAACAGTGGGTTTTATTCTGAGGGACATTGAGAATGACAGCGGGACTTTGAGTAAGAAAATGACTCGATCTGACTACGTTTTTAAAGACGTCTCTAGCTGTGGCATGGAGAACTAACTATATGAGGCAAGGGTGGATGCAGAGAGACCAGTTCAGTGGATACTGCAGAAACACAGATGGAAAATTACGTTGGCTTGGTCCAGAGGGTGGCAGTGCAGTTGTGAGACATGATGAAATGTCGGATGTACTTTGATGATAGACTTAACACTATTTGTTGATGAATTAAACGTGGGAGTAAGAGAAAAAGATTTATCAATGACAGCTCAAGTCTGTCTTGAGCAATTGGATGGTTGAAGTTTCCAGTCTTAGAGATGGGAAAGGCTGGAGCAGGGGCAGGTTGTTAAAGGAACCAGTTTTGGCTGACTGGATATTTAATAATATTAAAGCATGTTCTCACTCATAGGTGGGTGTTGAACAATAAGAACATATGGACACAGGGAGGGGAGCATCACACACTGGGGTCTGTTGGAGGGTGCTAGGGGGAGTGCAGTGGGGGATGGGGAGGTTGGGGAGGGATAACATAGGGAGAAATGCCAGATATAGGTGATGGGGAGATGGAGGCAGCAAACCACATTGCCATGTATGTACCTATGCAACAGTCTTGCATAATCTGCACATGTACCCCAGAACCTAAAGTACAATTACATATATATATATATGTACACACACACACACATATATATAAAGGATTATTATTATTCTTTGGTGTAAGAACGGTATTTTGGTCATATTTTTAAATAATCTTTTAAAGATGCAACCTAAAATATCTGTGTATGGAATATATGATTATCTTGAAGTAAATCTTATCTATCACATGACCTACAGTAGAGGGACATACATAGAAGTTCTCTCTCCACTTCCACTTTCTTAATGAAACACGAAACACGTTCGTCTGCTTGAAGTATGGACGACAAAGCAGATCTCGGAGGTTTGAGGAGACAGGAGGGGGTATGAAATCAGCATGGTGGGAGGAGAAGTGAGTGGGAGTATAAATAAAACAAAACAAAATTCGCCAAGGGTTTTTCGTTGTTTGGGTTAGGTGATGGATACATGGGATGAGACAGGGGAGTGTCATTATACTGGTCTCCACTTTTATTCATTGAATTGGTCTGTAATACAAGGTTAACAAACAAACAAACAAAAATCAAGAACAAAGTTGTTTGGGGACATGCCAATTTTAAGATGCCTGTTAGATGACCAAATGGAAATATATTTAGAGTTTAGGATATGGGTCCGAGCTGGAGAAACAAAGTGGATATAACAGGATAGATGGTTATTGATGCCAAGGAACTGGATTTCCCCAAGAAATGTCACCTGAGAGATGAGCAAAGAAGGAAGAAGATATGAGAACAGAGCTTTGAGTCTTCCAGTACTTGAAGGTCAATAACATCCAGAAGATCTAGCGAAGCAGATGAGAAAGAGAAGCCAGTGAAAACCAGGAAAATAGAACGTGCTGGAAGTTGAATGAGGGGAAAGAAATCAGAAATAAACCCGTGATTAAACTGTCAAATGCTGCTGTGAGATGGAACATAATGAGGGCAGAGAAGTAACCATTGGATTTAGCAACATAGGGTTTACCTCAACTACAGCAGATGTAATTGAGTGGGGAGGGTCGAGGAGTTAAGTCTCAAGTGTGGTTTTCAGCCTCAGCACTACTGATATTTTGGACCTGATGGTTCTTTATTGGGAGGGGCTGTCTTGTGCACTGTAACATGTCAAACAGCATCTCTACCCAGTAGATGCCAGTACCCTCTCCTTGAGTTGTAAGAACCAAAACATCTCCAGACATTACCTTTCCACATATATGTGGAAGCTCGGGCACTCCCAGAGCTGAGGTGGGAATATCTGACATATATGTGGAAGATGAGGTAAGAAGTTTGACTTTTAAATAAGGGGGCGACAAAATCAATTTTTACTTTTTAGGGAGGGAACTCTGGCAGCCAAAACATTTTGTAAATATGTAGAAACCGTTCCTGGCATACAACTTGGAAAACAACACTTCTTTTTAAAAATAAAATAAAAGCTAGAGTCCTTAGTTCAGAATACCCTGTAAGGTTACTCTCACCTTTTTTCCTTTTCTTCCTGGATGTCCATATCCATCAGAACCAGGAAGACCCTAAGAAGATGACATATAAGATGAACTGTAGAGTCATGCAGATCAACACTTGTTAATAATAGTATATGAACTCTTGGATAAATCAACAATGCTGGGATAGCAAATGAGCTTGATGGAGATTGAGAGATGACCTTCATAGGACAAACACTCCAGATTTGGAGGAGATACAGGTTTTAAACTTTGAAAGACCACAATAGAAGGAAGTTTTTAGGTTTTTTTAAGCCCCCATCTGTACATCAGCAAGATGATACCTTGGTTGTAGGAAGTCATACACAACTGTGCAAAGTTTCCCTTGAGCTAAATTTGCTTTCCTTGTGAGATAAAGTAAAAATAGAAGCTCTAGAACTGGTGAATCATCAGACAAAATCACAGACTTTGGAGAAAAAGATTGGAATAGAGGCAATATAGTTTAGTGGTTAAATATACAGACTCTAATCCCAGATAGACCTGAATTTTTATTCCAGTTCCAACATTCGTTGTATGAGTGACCCTGGGGAAGTTGCACAACCTCTATAAACTTTAGTTTCCTAATCTGTAAAATAGGGATAATAGTATCATCTACACTGTATACTCGTTGGGAAGATTTAGTGAGATTGTGTATGAAAATTGCTTAGCACAATGTCAGGCACAGAGACAGTACTTGATAAACGGTAATTAGTCTGCTGCTGGTGGTGGCAGTGGTAGTGATGGTGTCGGCAGAGGGGTAGTCATGGTAGTGGTGCTGATGGTAATAGTGAAGGTGGTGGTGATGATGGTGACAGATGATAGTGATGGTGATGGTAATGATGATGGTGGTGGCAATGGTGATGGTGGTGATAGTATGGTGGTGCTGATGATGGTGATGGTAGTGATGGTGGTGGCAATGGTGATGGTGGTGATAGTATGGTGGTGCTGATGATGGTGATGGTAGTGATGATGGTGGTGGTGGTAATAATGGGGATCATGGTGATAGTGATAGTGGTAGTAGTGGTGATGATGTTTATGGCGATAGTGATAGTAATGATGGTGGTGGTAGTGATGGTGGTAAAAGCAACGGTGATAATGATGGTAGTAGTGGTAGTGGTAGTGATGGTGATTGTGATGATGGTAATGATGGTATTGATGGTGATTGTGGTGGTGATGATGATGCTGGTAGTTGCAATGTTATTGCTGAAGATAATGATGGTGGAGGTGGCAGTGGTGGTGATGATAATAATCATGAAAATGATGATACTCCCAGGGAGCTTAGCATCTGTATAGACAGACAATGAGCTTCCTGTAATAAAAAATAAATTCAAAACCCTATAGGTGTTTTTTTTTTTCTGAATGGACAAAGGGTTCCCCAAAACTATGAAGATAGATTGAGAGGAAAAATTAAAAATTTGAAGACAGAAAAAGATTCCTAGGGTCTAAATTGGAAAGACTGAAAGACTAGAAAAGAAAAAAAAATAAGAAGATTGCCAAAAATGAGTTCTTGGCAGGGGCTGGAGGGGTGAGAATGAAGTTCATTTGCTGTTACTCCATCTTCTCCTTGCTGAAGGATGTGCAGAACCTTCAGCATCTGCAACCTTGGAGACCCAAACTCTGTATTTTTGGAGAGGTCTCTTGAAAATAGTCACAAAATAGCTAACTTGCTCTCCTATTCAGGGTGATAACTAAGGTAAAAAGGCATAGTCCTGTGTTTGAAAGTGTTGTCTTATAGAAGTTAAGTATTTTACGTACTTTGGTCTCCAAAGATTACTTCTATACTGCAAATAATCAAACCCATACTCTTAAAAGTTTGCTGATCTGGCTGTCTTATTCGTTGCCCTGGGGGGGGGGGGGGAAATGTTTCGCTGAACAGCTCTCTATTCCTGAAAGACTTCAAATGCTTATAAGATATCACTGTCAAACAGATGAGGGACATTGGCACTTTGCTCTTCAACATGTGAGAAGACAAAATAAATTCCAAGACATCTTTGGATTCTTAATTTATACAAGAAGTTTGAGAAACTTTGACTACTCAGATTCTCAGGAGGGCTAGTGGTCACGTCGTATTTGTAACCACAAGTTTAGCTTAAGAATATTAGAATTTCGTGTTCACAGCAATGATATTAAAGCCGTTTCAATTTATTACATCCCGTTGATGCCATTTTTGTTTATCAAGCCTATTTTTTTCATGATTTCTTACTGGAATCTAAAAGACGGATGAGATACTTTAATGCTGTGGTAGATGACTCCATCAAAATTTGGCTTGGGGCACACTGAGATTTTTTTAGACAACCTCTCCCTGATTTGCCTGATATATTCTGAACTGAATAAAAGTGGTTTCATGCATTTAAAAAAAGAATATTAGAATGTTAAATAAAACGAGAACAAACGGCAAATAAATTCAATCAAGAGTCCAACACAGAGAAACTAGACTTACAGCTTGCCCCCTTGCTCCTTGATGACCCCTGGGGCCTCTCTCTCCGGCATCACCAAGCTCTCCCTTTTATAATAAAGGGAAGAGATAAAATTAATTTTCTTCTATGAGGTTATGCAATTTTGTGTCATTTTCCTTAGAGATTTTACAGTCACTGTTTTCAAGTTTTGATAGCGTACCCTATACCCTAAGGTTAATACTTTTCTCTAGGCTTTGTTAAATATGTGTAACTAGCAAACACAGTAACAATTCTGGTATTGAGAATTAGCAACACCAGGTATGTAACATCAATTACAGAATTTTATATTACCATGGCTTTTTCTAAATTCGGATGTGCACATTTGTGTTTGTGGTGACTCCATATGTATATCTATCTATTGATGCATCTTTGTCTACTTATACATGTGATTTATTTTTCTATATGTTCGTCTATATATGCTGCCTCCAGTCAGTAGTATCACCAACCGTATCAGAAATGTATGTTGGAAATGATGCTATAACTAAAGATTGGTTTAAGGAAACCCGACGGGTTTTCTCAAGCTACAATCAAGAAAGAGCATGTTCTCTGATATTTACCTTTATTCCTCTTAGTCCATCTTTTCCTTTTGAACCTGGAGGCCCTGGAGTACCAGGATTCCCCTGCAACAAGACCATAGCCAAAATTACCACTAGGGCCACAAAGTTAACGATCTTTCTCTCTTGATATTATTGAAATAGTTTATAACTGGTAATACGCTCACGAATCACCTTATAGATGGAAGCTTAGCCTTTGATATTTAATACGTTAAATTAATTCTATCCTCCAACATATAAAATGCATAATATAAACATTTACATTATGGGTTGGGGGCATTGATATAGGAGAGCAGGAGGCCACATCTACCACATACTGAGAATTGAGGGAATCATTGCTACGCTACAGGGGAAAACATTATTTGATTAAGAGATCCAGAAAATAAAAGCCTAGACTTTCACCTGTTCGAAATTGAAAATATTTTCAATTGACATTGAATAATGTAATCAGTTATGAGGCCAGATTTTTTTTTCCTGATCAAGGCAGAAAAGGGACAGAGCTATGGCTTTAGCCATCTTCAAGCTGCCCTTTTCAGTTTCCTGATGGAGGCTCATTCCTGACTCTGATCATGCTGCTCATGTTTCTAAGCCATCCCAAATGCTCTTAATCAAATAATGTTTTCCCCTGTAGCGTAGAAATGATTCCCTCAATTCTCAGTATGTGGTAGACGTGGCCTCCTGCTCCCCTATCTCGAGGAAGCCATTCTGATCATCAGTCTCAATCTACCTGAGCCTCCTATGAACCACCAAGATATTATTTGGAGAATAGAGCAGGCACTAGCAAGACCCAAGATTGGACACTTACTATCTGGATGACAAGTCATTTAATTCCTCTTAGCCTCAGTTTCCTTATCTATAAAATTGGTACAGTAATGATTCCTTATATATTTGTGAGGATCAGTTTAGTTACTTATAGTTTCGTGTGGTACTATTATTTCATCTTTTACTGTAGCTAAATTTGAACTTGTATTACATACCCTCGAGGTTTAAACCCATATCTAATTGGTCACTATATTCCCACAATTTACCTAGAGTAGGAGATACATAGCAGATGATCAATATCTACTGCATCAAATGAGCTTTTCTAGAAATTCCTGATATCCCCATATCCCAGAACAAACAGTGTAGCTTTATGTTATTTATCCAGGAACACTCAGAGTATAAATCAGCCAGTGTTAACGAGTAGCTGCACCGTAGCTGTTTTAAAAACCTACCTGAGCACCCACTAAGCCTTTTCGTCCAGAAGTTCCTGGTGGTCCTTGCCTTCCTCTTGGCCCCTGATCCAAAGATGAAATTAAAATTCAACCAGTTTTTAAAGAGTCATTTATATTCCATGTAACCACAAAATCACCTTGGATGCCAGTGGAAGCACAAATTAAGGTGCCCGACCCATCACTATCTCGTTTATCCAACTTTAATCAGGGAGCATCTGCACTCTGAAGCACCCGAGAACACTCACTCCAAACTCACTCCATCTGAAGCAGAGGGTGTGAGTCCTCAGCATCTATATTTTTAGCAGTCTCTCCATGTGAATCTGATGAGTACTAAAGTTTGAGAATGTTGCTTTTTTATTTTAATTCATTCACCTAATTTTAAATCCTAAAGAGGGGATGAGAGGGCAGCAAGGCTATTGATTTCCACTGAAAAATGAACTCTTTCCTTATACACACACGGGTTAAGAACAAAAGATTGCGTTTTCGATTTGATCAAGAGCCAAGGGTGCATTTAAGTGGCTTGATCTCACTGACTACACTTCTGGGGATTTGCTCATTTTCTCCCCAATCTATTTTACTTTGCTGATTTTTGACACTTTAATATTTTCCAGCTTCTCTGAGAAACACTTTCCTATTAGAAGTATTGATGGATCATGGCCTCAACTTTCCTAGGTGAGGTATTGACAATCACCTATTTAAATAGACCGTCATGCTCACATCCCAGTGGGAAGGTGAGAATTAAGGAGAGGTTTTATTGATTATCTTGTTCATGGTTCCCAGCATGACTGGCTTCCTTTCCACCCAGCTGTGTAATGAAGTGAGTATAGACAGGAAAGGAGGGACCCAACAGTGGCAGCGAGGTTGGGGCGGGGGCGCGGTCCTGAGCTAGTCATCAAAAACAAAGGGGAAAAATACACATCTTTTAGCTGTTTTCCCTTCAGTTCAGATACTATTTTTCATCATAAAACAAATATAATCTCTAATTACACATTGACTACCCATTTTTTTCCTTAGTGCCTTTAGCAAGTCTAAGAGGAGCAGCTACCTTCTAAAATTATCATCTGACACTCACAGGATTTTTAATGATGGGGAATGATTCAAAATGCGAGCAAAATTTATTGTTTCAAAGTGTTTCCATTTGCATATACTCAAAAACAATTTGGCTATTAAAAGAAATACATATAATGTGCTCCAGAAGGGCTTATAGAACGACAGATTTGGGTTATGCTTAGATGATGCTGAAAGAACTGGTTGAAAGTTTAAATTTCCAGTTATCAGGTGATAACCTAACAAAACGCCACTGGGTGACCTTGAGGACAGGACCCTTGCCTAAACAGCATCAACGTCCCAGGTCTATTAGCAGAGTGCCCTGTGCATAACAGATGCTTAGTAAACACTTCACTGATTTTTCCTACCAAAGTGAATGATGGGGTCTCACTCTTTTGCCCAGGCTGGAGTGCTGTGGCACCATCGTAGCTCACTGCACCCTTAAACTCCTGAGCTCACAGTGATCCTCCTGCCTCAGCCTCCCAAGTAGCTGGGACTAGAGCTGTACAGCACTATACCAAGATATGAATACAGTTTTTAAAAATTAAATAATATTTGAAAACACAGCTTCAGAGGCAGTAATCAAGAGCATTGATTTTGTAACTATACTGCCTGAATTTCAGTCCCAGCCTTATCATTTATTAGTTGTGTGACCTTTGCCAATTTACCTAACGTCTCCCTTCCCTCTTCATTTCTCTTCTGTACAATGAGAATAATAACCCCCCTCCCACCGAAGAATTAAATTAGTTGATACAAGTGCTTTAGGCAGTGTCTACAACATAGAGGTCAATAAAAATTAGCTATTGTGGTTTAATCTTTTCAGAAAGGGGGCTATACCATCTGCTTTGGGAGGCCCTGGAAAGGAAGCATCCAAAGCCATTCTGATTTATATTAAATTCTTATCAAACAGAGAAGTTGACATTTCAATCAAATATCCTACAGCACTAAAATCAAGTTCCCAGATACAACCTGTGAGCCTGGATACCCAAGCTCTCCTTGGTAACCCTGTTCACCGGATTCTCCAGGCACACCCTGTCAAAATGAATAAGACTTAGAGTGAGTTCACCAGCCATCTTCAGTGTTCTTACTGAAAGCAGCTTTTCCTGCAGTGTATCACTTGAAACCGCAAGAGAAAGACTCAAACAGGATTTGACAGGTTGTGATTAATCCTCTTAAAGGATGAAGTTGAAGATGAAATGTGGATATTTACATTTATCTTGGCAAAATACAAGACCAGATTCTTACAGCCTTTCTTGAGGTCTTTTATTCCATACAAGGAAACTCAGAATATTGAACACAGCAACAAACATGACACTCTGAGACAAAGGCCTGCAAAGTGCACGGGAAAATAACAGAAAACTGGCTTTGAAACCCTATAGATCTTTATGGCAAGAAGCTACGTCTCTTGGCAAAGGGTGAGTTATTAAAATGATTCATTCTATACCTGATTTAATTTATCCCACAAATTATTTTCATTTCTACAGAGAAGATACGTTTTCCAAGATTAAGTATAACACCCACTTTGCAAATTATTCTGCCGTCTTTTTCGTATTGCTCACATGTTGACTAGATCATTAATTATTCATAGATATGCAAAGATCAAAAACTTCAAAGTCAGAATTTAATCAATGTGTGGATCAATTACTTGTGCTTCATCAGGTTTTGAAACTATTCAGTACTTCTATTAATCATTCCTGTTATGTTATTCTGCTCTTTAAGAGTTGATTTCTAGATTTATAAACATGAACCAAATTTTAAATGCAATACAGCTAGAAATTTTGAACCAGGTTATGAAATGTGTAATTTGCATATTATCATATTAGTGACATTCATAGTGCAACATTCATAAAAACAACGTGGCTATATACAGCTAAGTTCAGACTCTTATAATTCTATGCTTATACATTTAAATTAAGAAAATAATTTCAGCAGAGCAAAAGCAAAAACAAAACAAAAAATCTGTAATACACATCACATCACTGATGTTCTTCACATCAATTACTATGATATCCAACAAAACAGAAATTACCTAAATGCTCAACATAAGGATAGATTAGTACATCATGGCACTTCAATAGAGTAAAATATAATGTTCTAAAATGATAATAGGTAGATTTGGAAATAGGGAAAAGCAGAATACGAAATGTTATGTCCATTATAATAATCCTTTATTTTTTATACAAGAGAATGGAAAAACATGAAACTACTTGGAGAAGGACGGTGGGTTTATGTACCTTTAACAAATTAATAATATTCTTAATTTTATCAAAAACAACAAATTTAAAGTCTTGCCTTACTGACAAATAATGTATGCATCAATTTATTTGGCATAAATATAACCTTTTCCATAAATAAAATTTTATTTAGAATTTCACTTTATTATACATCTTGCAAAAGAAAGCAGATCTAATTTCATAGATAATACTGAGCCACATTTTCCCAAAGTCCAAGGAATGCTGTAAGTTGGAGTTCAGCATCTCTATAAACTATATTCTTCTGGTAGGACTGACTGGTTTTTAGCAAGTTACAGCCTCAGAACATAAATGGGCTTATATGACCAGTGCTCCAATGTTGAGTCAACTAGCAAAATCAATGACATGGTGGATAAACCTAGTTCATTCTGAAGCCTACAAATATTTGTAATTATATTTCTTATTTTAAAAATCAACTATTCTATAAGGCCATAGTCACCAAAACAGCATGATACTGGTATAAAAATAGGCATATAGAGCAATGAAACAGAAATAGATAAAAATAAAATGAATAATAGAAATGAAAGCTCTACTCTAATATATTAGGATATTAGCTTCTTTTCAACTGACATGAAACATTATAGCAGGGTGGGGAGGAGTCAGATAATCATATAGACTTTCCTTTTTTCATGAAAAAAAAAAAAATCTTCATGGAAACTTTCAATGAACCTCATGCAACCTCAGACAGCCCAGCCAACACTCTCCTTGACCTCAGAGAGAACAATTTAAAGTAGCCATAAAAGTTAGACAAATAGGACTATATTGAACTAAAAAGCTTCTGAACAGAAAAAAAAAAATGAGCAGAGTGAAGAGACAACCTGTTGAATGGGAGGAAATACATGCAAACTATTCACCCAACAAGGGACTAACATCTAGCATATACAAGGAACAAACACTCAATTGCAAAAAAGCAATCCCATTAAAAAGTGGGCAAAAGATCTGAATTGACATCTCTCAAAAGACATACAAATGGCCAATAGGTATATGAAAAAATGTTCAACATCACTAATGATGAAAACCACAATGAGATATTATCTTATCCCAGTTAGAATAGTTCTTATAAAAAATGCAAAAAGCAACAAATGCTAGCAAAGGTGCAGAGAAAAGGGATACATATTTCCGGTAAGAATATAAGTCCACACAGTCATTGTGGAAAACAGTATAGAGATTTCCCAAAAAGTTAAAAATAGAACTACCATATGATCCACAAATTCCACTAACGGGCATTTACCCAAAGGAAAGAAAGTCAGTGTATCAGAGGGTTACCTGCACCCCCTTGCTTGTTGCAGCGCTATTCACAATAGCAAACGTGGAATCAACCAAAGTTTCCATCAACAGACGAACAGATAAAGAAAATGCAATGCATACACACAGTGAAATACTATTCAGCCACAAAAGAGAATGAAATCCTGTTATTTGCAGCAACATGGATGGAACAGGAAGTCATTATGTTAAGTGGATTAAGTCAGGCACCAAAAGACAAATATCACAAGTTCTTTCTCACATATGGGAGCTAAAAAAGTTGATCTCACGGAGGTAGAGAGTAGAATGATAGTTACCAAAGGCCGAGAAGGGGGTTGGAGATACGGAGAATGAAAAGAGGTTCATTAATGTGTGAAACAAATAGTCACACAGAGGGAATAAGTTCTAGTGTCTGATAGTACAGTAGGGTGACTATAGTTAACAATATATTATGCATTTCAAAATAGCTAGAAGATCATATTTGAAATGTTCCCAACATAAAGAAATAATAAATATTTTGAGGCATAGATATCCTAAATACCCTGGTGTGATCATTCTATGTTCTATGTATATATCAAAATATCACATGTGCTCCACAAATATGTGCAGATATGATGTATCAATAATAAATACAGCAGTCACATGTGTGGAAAAAAGAGCAACTCTTTCTAGAAAGCACTGACCGTTAACCCTGCCGGACCTTGCCTTCCTCTTGACCCCTAAGAAAAACGGAAAACAGAGACCTTAGAGAAGGAAGCAAACCGATTTTCACCCCAGCCTACCACCCTCTTCCACAAAGGCAGGGGAAATACATCCCTGCAGCTGCTACACCTACCGGAGGGCCAGCATTTCCAGTTTGTCCCTGAACTCCATCAAAACTAGAACGTCCCTGAAAAGTAAGAGATAAAGCGAAGATCAGAAACAAAAAACAACGAATGCCAGGGAAACTTTTTATCCACTACAGAAGCCACTAGGTAGATGTGGCACTTAAATTTACACCAGATTACATTAAATTAAAGATGTAGTTGCTTTGTTATGCTGACCACCTTCCGAGTGTTCAGTAATTTCATGCGGCTAGTTGCTACCATATTGAACGGCACAGATACAGGATAGTTTGACGATCTCAGCATGTTCTGTTGGTCAGTGATGCTCGAGAAGAAAACGACATTAAATTCTGATATTTCAAAATATCAGTATTATAGGCGTCTTTCCCCAGAGACTGTTCCTTGGATGACTCCTTACAGTTCACCATGCTGGGACCACAGTCACACGTAGCCTCCAACAAGCCATGCTTAATATTTGAAAATATTGGCATTTCTCTTTCTACCTGTGTAATTTAGGGTCCTGAGTGGAAGACAGAAACAGAAGGTAGAAAAAGTGTCTCTCTGAAGACATGGGTGATCAAAAGATACAGATGCTGACAGAGAGAGGAGTTTATATAGTCACAGTGAGGAAAGATTCTGGTATTCTCACCTCTTTGGGGTCAGAAGTGGAAAAAATGAGTATTTTTCTGAGAAAGAATGAGTCCATTTTTTAGGAAAAATGGCAACCATGTGAGAAGCCAAGTAGGGGGACTTCGGCTAATTATTTCACAAAGTTACATGCTAACTCAATAGGGATACGTAAATAGGGGTATAATGCGAAATACAGAAACAAAGACGCTTCATGCAAAGCTGTTCACCCAACTGTTATTCATAATAGATTAAATTCTGAAACAATTTAAAGATCCCACAATACGAGGGAAGTGTTGATCAAATTATGTTAGAAACACTTACTGAAATGGAATGCAACAATTAAAAACTACGTTTCTCAAAAGTTTTTAAAGTATAAAAAAGTTTGCGCTATAATGCCAGAAGTGTTTAGCCTAGTTGTGGGGAAACAATCATACAAATCCTAATTCAAGGGTGTTTAGCAAAATAACTGGTGTACAGTGTAGGCGTCATGTAAACAAATAACTGGGCAAAGGCGATGAAAGGGCAGTGATGGCACAGGACAGGTAAAGGCACTGCACAGTCTCAGCTGGATCCTGGAACAAGCGGCAGCCACAGAGGACATGACTGGGGTGTTACAGACTCAAGGTCTGTGTTCCCCTAAAATTTCATATGTTGAAATCCTAGCCCCCAGTGTGACAGTATGAGGACGTGGGGCCTTTGGAAGGTGATTAGACCATGAGGGTGGTGCCCTTGTGGTGGGATTAGTGCCCTTATAAAAGACGCTTGAAGGAGCACTCTAGCTCTCCTTCCGCCATGTGAGGTTGCAGCCAAGAAGATGGCTGTCTATGAACCAGGAAGTACTCTGTCACCAGACACTGAATCTTCTAGGGCCTTGATTTCAGACTTCCCAGCTTCCAGGACTATGAGAAATAAATATTTGTTATTTAAGTCACCCAGTCTATTATATTCTGTCACAGTAACCCAAACTGCCTAAGACATGGAGCAGGTGGAAAAATCTGAATATGGACTGTATATTAGAAAATAATACTGGCTGGGCACGGTGGTTCATGCCTGTCATCCCAGCACTTTGGGGGGCCGAGGTGGGTGGATCACTTGAAATCAGGAGTTCGAGACCAGCCTGGCCAATATGGTGAAACCCCATCTCTACTAAAAATACAAAAATCAGCAGTATGGTGGCAGACGCCTGTAATCCCAGCTGCTGGGCAGGCTGAGGCAGGAGAATCGCTTGAATCCAGGAGACAGAGGTTGCAGTGAGCTGAGATTGTGCCACTGCACTTCAGCCTGGGCATCACAGAGAGACTCCACTCAGAACCAAAAAAAAAAAAAAAAAGAATATTGTATAAATATTAAATTTCATAAGTGTGATGATTATATTATGTTTTTATAGAAAATATCCTCTTTCTTAACAAATACTTGTTGAAAATTTAGAGGCAAAGTGTCATGAAGCCTTTAATGAATCCACAGTTACACATACACACACACACACACACACCCCTATGTATATGTATAAAAAGATATAAAGCAAATATGGCTAAAGGGTAAACGTTGGTGTTTAGCCTTACAACTGCACTTTTCCATAGATTTGAAATTTTTCAGAATGAAGAGTTAGGATAAAAAGTAACAGGTTCATCATGGACTATTTCAACAATACAAAGAATAAAATCAAGGTAAAGAAACACTAGGGGCTGGCATGTTGCCACTGCAAACAAGTTGGTTTTTCTCTTTCCTTTCACTTCTTCCTTTCTTTCTTCCCTTCCTCCCTCACCCTCCTTCCTTCCTTTCTACATTCCTTTTTTCTTCTTTCTATTCATGCCTTCCTATCTCTCTTTCTTTATACCATAGAAGGGAATGGACATGGGCTGGCAACCGACAGTATCCACAGCCTCTGCCGTAAGTGAGCTGGAGGCCAAACCCAGTTCTGCTGTGTACTGAAAGAAAAGGTAACACACTTCTTCTAAAGGCACTGAGGGCGCTGACCATGGACACTGTGTCCCATGTAAAGGGCATACACTCTCAGCCATAAAAGAAAACTAAATTATGTCCTTTGCAGCCACATGGATGCAGCTGGAGCCCGTTATCCTAAATGAACTAACCCCCAAAATAGAAAACCAAATACCACGTGTTCTCATTTATAAGTGGGAGTTAAATCTTGGGTTCACACAGACATAAAGATGGGAACAACAGACACAGGACTTTGAGAGGGCAGGGAAGAAGGGGGGCAAGGAGTGAAAAGCTTCCTATTGGGTACTATGTTTACTATTTGGGTGGTGGAATCAATAGAAGCCCAAACCTTAGTACCACACAATATACCCTTGTAACAACCTGTACATGTATTCCCGAATCTAAAAATGAAAACGGAAATTAATTAAAAAGAAAGACATAATTTTGGCGATATAAAAACGGTCTACAAATCTGGACTCACGTTAAATACAGGGTTTGTAACCTGCTTTTTTCACTTAATATTACACTGTGGATGTTTTCCATATCATGAAATCATCTTTTACGTTTCATGGTCTAATACTATTCCACTATGTGGAAGAGCATTGTTTATATAAATAATCCATTATTATTAAACATTTAAATATTTTCAATGTTTTACTACTTTACAAATCACTGCAATAACCATCCTTGGAGGTAAATCTTTGTGTTGCACCATGATTCGCTTACATTTCTAGGACTAAAAAGAGCAGATCAAATGACATACCCATCTTAAAGCTGTGGCAGACTGAGTTTGGTGGCCTATAAAACAAGCCCTTCCCTTTCCTCTATGTGAAGAAAATCTGTTTGGTCTTTCTAGTTTTGTTCGGGGCAACGACACACCCAGCTCCAAGGTATGAATTACCACAGGCCTAAACCACTGTGGCGATCCCATTTCCTTTGGTTAGACTGAGACTTGCTTTTTCTGCATCTCTTGAAATGCGGCAAGGGCAGGTGGAGAGCACGGGGCCTATTGTGGCTAATGAGCTATAAAGAGAATGTTGCCGGGAGTAATTTGATGAAAGGAAAGGCCCTTTTCTTCTGGCATTTTATGTAACTGGGGAAGACAAAAACACTTGGAGCTGCTAAGCCCAGGGACGGAAAGCTGACACCCTGAGGGTGGCAGTGTAGAAGCAGAGGCGCTGATTACGTCACTGAGGCTTTCTGGCAGGCGTCCCCAAACTTTTTACACAGGGGGCCAGTTCACTGTCCCTCAGACCGTTGGAGGGCCGCCACATACTGTGCTCCTCTCGCTGACCACCAATGAAAGAGGTGCCCCTTCCTGAAGTGCGGTGGAGGGGCTGGATAAATGGCCTCAGGGGGCCGCCTGCTCTCTGGGATCATAAGCTGCTGTGCCAAAGTGGTCATCACCCATCTCTGGGTTATAAAACACATTTATTAGCTAAACACTGCTAGGCAGGCTTTCTGTCCTTTGTATATTTTAAAACATAGTAACAACAAAAACAAAAAACGGTAATCCTGATGACTGACGTGCCTTGCCTATTGCCTCCCAAAAAGGTGGTTACTGATTTTCATTCTCCCCAGAAGTGTTGCTCTCTCACTTCTGACTGGTATGATTGGTTCACCAAGCTTTCTCCAATATTAGGTATGTAATAAAGCTGCTCTGCTTGATCGGAAAGACTGCTTCATCAGGAAACCTTCTCCATCCAGATTGCAACATTTAATCTGCTCTTTGGTTCATCTCGGAAAGGAAAGGTTGCCCCTAGGGAGCTCTCTCCAACAGCACTTAACCGGCTAGAACAGGAGTGTCCAAACTTTTGGCTTTCCTAGGCCACGTTGGAGCAAGAAGAATTGTCTTGGGCATAAATCATTCTACTACAAGGACACGTGCACACGAATGTTCATTGCAGCACTGTTTACAATAGCAAAGACCTGGAACCAACCCAAATGCCAAACGATGATAGACTGGATAGGGAAAATGTGGTACATATACACCATGGAATATTACGCAGCCATCAAAAACGATGAGTTCACGTCCTTTGTAGGGACATGGATGAACCTGGAAACCATCATTCTCAGCAAACTGACACAAGAGCAGAAAATCAAACGCCGTATATTCTCACTCATAGGTGGGTGTTGAACAATGAGAACACATGGACACAGGGAGGGGAGCACTACACACTGGGGTCCGTTGGGGGGAAATGGGGGAGGGGCGGGGGGTGGGGAGGTGGGAAGAGATAGCATGGGGAGAAATGACAGATACAGGTGAGGGGACGGAAGGCAGCAAACCACACTGCCATGTGTGTACCTATGCAACAATCTTGCATGTTCTTCACATGTACCCCCAAACCTAAAATGCAATAAAAAAAAAAAAAAGAAAGTTTCCAAATTGTGTTGGGCTGCATTCAAAGCCATGCTGGGCTACATGCTGCCCACAGGCAGTGAGGTGGACAAGCTTGGGCTAGAATGTCAGCATCTGCCAGCTGCATGGTAATAATGGAGCTGGTACGAGTGACTTCTGTTCCCTAAGTCTATTCAAAGGGTATTTAGTTACCACCCTTTTTTGGCCCAGCATGGGAGTAGAAACCATGGGAACACAAACGGAATATGTCACAGCACTGCCCCAGAGGGTTGCAGCTTTTGTTTGCATGTACAGTTTAGGGATCTGCTGTTCAGAGTTAACCCTCTGCGAAAGTCAGTGATGGAGGCCTCAGAAACCTGTGAACATGCAGCTCTTGGCTGCATGCGGCTCGTGGCTGCGGTGCTGTGATGTACACAGCACTGGACCATTTGTCTAGAGCCCTAGGCTCCTTCCCAGCAGTAAAACTTGGAGCAAATCTGAGTATACAGATCATGATCTTTCTTTTCACAACAACTACAACTCATGGAAGCTTTGAAATGGTTTCTCTATCTTCCCGCCTTACAGATGAGGAAACGGGGGCGCACATGGGTAGGGTTGCTATCCTGCTGCTCCCTAAGCTCAATTCCATAGCCAGCTGAGTGGCTATTCACAGGGCTCTCTGATGTCAACTCACCACAGGAAACCCTCTCAATGGGGTTTGTCCAAAACAACTGCAATTAACAAGAGATTCTTGCAGCAAGTCATGCTGATTTTCTCACACAGCGACGTAATAATGATCTTGTTACAAACTGCATTTAACTCAGGCTCTAGACATATATAAACAGAATGCAAAGTAGCTAGAGAAGAGAGCCAATGTCCTATAGTTTTGTCAAAGGATGAAAAAGTGAAGTTCAGAGTAATAGAGGTTCCTCTCTAGCTGCAGACATTTTGCTATGCAGACCTCATGCCTGGAAATTAGGAAAGATATGAGGACTGAAGCGCTTGGGTTATTTTAGTCATTTTTCAGAATCATGCATTTTAATGTCTGGGACATGAGAATCTAAAAATGGCTGCCAAGAAGTTAACACTGATCAAAGTTAACAAGTCTTTTTCCTTCTGTGATGCCTTCTATCACAATGCTTCTAGCCTTCGGAGCTAAGCGAGGATTTTACCTTTAAAAATAGCTTAATTCCCAGTTCACATCAGTCAGCACTGGCTGTGACAGAAAGCAGGCAAGCACTGTAATGACCATGAATACATTTAAAATGAATACATCATTATAAACATAGAGAATTTGGAAAACTAGAAATATCTTAGACATCATTGAGTCTGGTGCTTTCATTTTGGAGATGAGGAAATCAAGACAAAAGATGTCACGTCATAGGAGATAGGATTTGAATAGAAAAAAAAACAACTATGAATTAAGTATACATGGATGAGGATGTCAGTGGAGATTATGATTCAGAGCCCCTATCTCTACGGACGATGGACTCCCACAGGCTTGCTCTCTGTTTTTTTTTTTTTTTTTAACGCTGATTCTACCAGAGTGCCCAACTCTTCTTCCCCAGCTAGCATGTGTTCCCATGTAACCCCCCAAGGGAAACAGAGACCATCTTACCCGATGCCCACGCCTTCCTTTTTCTCCCTTAGGGCCTTGGATATAGCTATTAGTTCCAGGATCCCCCTGAGAAAATAAAGGGTTCATTATCTCAAATAAACAGAAAAGAAATTATAGGAAGAATTATTTAAAACAAAACAAAATAAGGCACAACTAAAGTGGACCCTTTTGATTGTCTGGACTTGCTCAAAAGAATCTCAGACACTCAATGCAATTAAAATCGCAACTTTGCTAAGAACTCAACTTCTTGAGTTTTTCCCTCGATTCTCTCATTTGTTGCAATACTAAGACAAGGTGAACAGATGCTTTCTTAGTGAATAATTAATTGCTCTTTGCCTTTGTGTCACAAGCAAACAGTTCTCCAGTCCCTGGAATCAAAGCAGCAGAAACCCCCCGACATCACTCACAGGATCTCCCCTTAACCCAGGCTCTCCAAGCTCTCCAGGTTGTCCTGGCAGTCCTGGCAAGCCCTTAAATCACAAAGAAAAAAAAAGGTGTCACTTTAAAAGATCACATATAGCCTAAAGAGAAGAGAATATTAAGAGGGGAAACGAGAATCAAATGAAAAGAGCAACTTAGTACTTGAATTTTAAAGCACCCACTGCCACAGGGGTGAGATTGAAAGGTAAAGGACATGCTTTTATTGGCTATCTGCCATATGCTTGGCCCTACATGGGTATTACCTCATTTAACCCTCACAACTCAGGAATTCACCAATTTGCATTATGCAGGACCTGAGATTCTAGGAAGCTGGACCCAGCTTTCCCTACCATCAAATTCCTTGATCTTCCCACCCCTTGCTGATGCTCCACACAGAAACACATGCTGTTGTTGTTTAAAAAGGGGTCGGTGGTGAGGAGGGCTTTCTCCAGCAGGCGCATGGTAGTAGTGGTAGAGCAAGAGCTCATGAACAAGAAGAGAAAGGAGAGAACCATGTTTCCAGAGCTCCTGACTACTGCAGATAGGAAACCAGAGAGGCGGAGAAACTTGCCATAGGACTATGACATGATAAGTATATGATGCTTCTCTTAAAACCTGCCACCATCAGTGCCATCCCTGTGTCGTAGTGGCTACAGAGCCGTGAAGCGGGGAGAGGCTCCACCACAGGTGTCTCCCTCAGATGACATCACATGCCTGGAGCTGGAGGGTGTGCATGATGAACAGATGGGATCACTGTTCCAGCTTTCAGACACAACAGAAATAAAATGTCCTCTAGACTCCCAAAGAAGCCACCTCATAATCTTACTTGAGATGCCTCCTTATCTCTTTCCTGGCCTGATATAATGGTAAAAGGGAGCTAGATAATTCTAGGTTCCAATCCTGCTATTTAATTTCCTACATAGGTGAATTTCTTTGACTTTTCTAAGACTCCATTTTCTCATCTGTGAAACAGATGTGCCTAACTTAGAGAAACAGTGTATCCTCCACTCTTACGAAATTAGGATCCTTATTTTTCCAAACCTATCCTAATTTATTCTAATTCTAACCCTTTCCTTGAGCCTTTTTCTTAAGCTAGAATATACAGTGTTTCTCTCCCAGACCCTCTCACAGAGGTCTGAGCAAAAAATGTCTTGATTTCCTGCATTGTCCGGAAAGCTGGAATCCTCTCACTCTTTGGCACCTGCTTAAATGCCACAGGACCTTAGTATAGAAGTTATTCTCTTGCCTCTTTCTCTCTTCCCTGATTAATTGTTACCTATCTTTTAAATTTCAACCCCTCTTCACATCCTCAATGAAACCTTTCTGATTGCACAGGCTGGGTCAAATCTCCTGTCATATTCCTCTCCATACCCTTACCTCAGCAGTAATATGATATCTATTTCCATGATTATTTCATTCATGTCTATTTTCTTCCATAGAGGACAATCCTAAGAGCCCATGCCTGTTTTGTTTCCCATGCTAGAATCATGCCTTGATACAATAGATGCTCACAATACAAAAAATTACAATACACACAAAAAATACAATACAAAAAAATGACAAAAAATTTTGATGATTGATCAAATGAAAAAAAGCCAATCTATTTTAGTTTCCTCTGCAAGTCACTGTGCTCCCATTGATTCTTTATTTGCACCATTCTTACCTCCTGTAGCTTATGCTATCTCATATTATAGTTTTTCCTGTACCAATTATATCTCCTGCACAATCAATAAGCTCTTTGTTGGTCAGAGCCATGACTTGTGTATCTTGGAACTCTTTTTTTGTACCTAGCAAATGTCCCACAGGTAGGGACAATAAACACTTGACAGGTGTTTATTGAATTTAGCTAAATTTAGCCGAAACTGAAGGCTCTCCAGTGTTAAGAAATTATGGTGTCCTCCACCTTCTCTGAAGTCTGATCCATAAACTTCAAGTTAGAAATCAAACTTCAATAAAGGGCCATGTCTGCTGACTCTTCCTGTTTCACCTATCAGGAAATCAATCCATATCACTGATTGTTCACCCTTGGTGTAAAAGCATTGCTCTTATTTCATGAGGAGTACAAAGAAGCATAAGCAAATAAATTACCCCCTTGATGTCTAATCCTATCAATCAATAGAAGCTGACTATAGTACTGTGTTGAGATGGATCCTTCAGCCGTGTCGAATTCCATAATTGGTTAGTAATGTCTGCCACGCGAACAGGAAAGGAGGGTCGTGGGACATATGCCAGGTGTCTGCCATCCCTTACATGGAGACAGAATTACCCTCTGGATGAAGTGTGTAATCACTGTCAAACAGAAAGGACAAATAATTGCATGTATATCAAGAAGGCAAAGATCTCTACAAACTGATACGCCAAGGAAGCTGTTATGAAGAAGAAAGAGAGGAACGGGGCATTCAGGAAAAGGTGATACTCAGATGAAGCACTGAATATGGAAGCAGGAAAAAGGCATTCCAGGAGAGGCAGCTGGCATGAGCAAACACATAGAGGTGGGCATGCATAAGCAACTTTTCGGAATCAGTGAGTCTGGGGAGACATTTCTTGACAGAGATTTGTAAAGAATGTGGTTGAAAGTCCTTGGATGTAACACCAAATTGTTGATGACAGGGAGCCATGAGAAGCTAGTGAGATGGGAATGACAGGATCACTGTTCTCAAGCACACAAGGTTAAGTCACAGGATTTACATTACTCACTCTGCCATCAGCAGAGTCAGACCTCAGGTGAAACTTCCCAACAGCGATCTCATTTTAATTGCCCTTTAACTCCCCATTTAACTCCGTAAGATTTAAACCACTAGATGATATTTATCCCCACAGTTTCCCACAGTTTAAAAATAAACTACCCATGTCAGGTTACTTAATAGGAAAATGAAAGAATATCATCATACTTTACCCGATTTCCTCTATTTCCTTTTTCTCCAGGTGACCCTGGGATTCCACGATCACCCTAAAAATGGAAAAGTGAACATACAAACAACCTGTCTGTTATTAGTCTCAGCAAAATTTTTCTTTATGTATTTTTACATTCTAGCCAAGAGTAGAAAGTACCTTTACTCTATTTCTGACAATGTGACAGCCTAGAGGTAACCCTCCCACTTAAAAACAATTTACAATTCCAGATAAATTAAAATATATTTTGTATACATTAAAATCTCATTTTAAAAATTCTTATGGTTCATAATAAAGAGAAAGCAAGAATGCAGACAAGTAATAACTTATGGCTATCCCGAGGGCTTCTTGTAATTGTGTGTGTGTGCGTATGTGTGTGTGCATGCATGTGTGTGTGTGGTGTGCGTGTCTCTGTGTGTGTGGGGTGTGTGTGTGCGTGTGTGTGTGCATGCATGTATGTGTGGTGTGGTGTGTGTGTGTGTCTGTATGTGTGGTGTGGGTGTGTGTGGTGTGGTGTGTGTGTCTGTGTGGTGTGTGTGTGTGTGGTGTGGTGTGTGTGTGTGGTGTGTGTGTCACTGTGTGTGTGGTGTGGGTGTGTGTGCGTGTGTGTGTGGGGTGTGTGTGTGTGTGGTGTGGTGTGTGTGTCTCTGTGTGGTGCGTGTGTGTGTGTGTGGTGTGGTGTGTGTGTGGTATGGTGTGTATGTCTCTGTGTGTGTGTGGTGTGCATGTGTGTGTGGTGTAGTGCATGTGTGTGTGTGTGTGTGTGTGGTGTGTGGTGTGTGGTGTGGTGTATGTGTCTGTGTGTGTGTGGTGTGTGCGTGTGTGTGGTGTGGTGTGTGTGTGTGGTGTGGTGTGTGTGTCTCTGTGTGTGTGTGGTGTGAAGGGCCTCAAGCTGACAATTTATTTTAGGGTGGTCCTAGATGTTTTTGCCACTAGGAACATGGCAAACAATCTCAACTCAAGCCCTAATGGTGTCTCACAGATAACATTCCATCAAAAAACGAGTTTAAACTAAAAGTCATAACACACATGAGGGGGATGCCATGAAGGAGAAGCCAGCAGAAACAACATACAACAAAATCAGACCTGCAATGACTGCAAATATGGGGATTCTAATACACTGAATATAAAATGAGTATATTTAATATGTTTAAATAATTAGAAGAAAATGAATAAAATAACCAACTATGAAAGGAGACCAAGTAGATTTCAGAAAGGATCAAATAGAACTACTTGAAGTGAAAAATATAATTAAAATTAAAATTCCAATAGACAAACTAAATATCATATTAAACACAAGTGAGGTGAGAATTAGTGAACTAGAAACTAAAGAAATTATACAGAATGCGGCACAGAATAATGAAGAAATAGAAATATAAAAGAGCAGTTAAGAGACACTGAGGGCAAAATGAGAAGTTTTCACAAATTTCTAATTAGATTTCCGCAAAGAAATAATAGAGAAAATAGGAAAAAACAAAAATTTCAAAACAATAATTTTGAAATTAAGCACTGACGATTTCCAAAATTTATGAGAGACATAAACACTCAGATTCGAAAGACTGACAAGTCCCAAGCAGAATACATAAAAAGAAATCCACACCTGGACTATGATATTGAAACTGTCAAAAACTAAAATCAAAGGGAAAAATTTAAAGCCTCCTTATACATTTTTAAAGGTTGCTTACAGAAGAACAATTATTTTGACAGATAAATTCTTAATGGCAATAATGAAAGGTAGAAGACAATAGAAGCCAGATGACTAAAAAATTACATTTTCAAAGTGCCGAGAGAAAGTGACCGTCAACAGAATTGCTTACCCAATGAACTAAACTATTTTTCAAAGAGATTTCCCAAAAAACAAGAAGAGTTTACAATGAACTGACCTTCATTAAAGGAAATTCTAAAAGTCATGCCTTAGGCAAAAGAAACATGATTCTTTTCATTTTCTTTTGATGGTATCAATGACTACAGGGAAGGTATCCCTGAGATGAGTAAACATGGGGGTAAAGCAGACAAGCACTGGCTATATAAAACAACAATAAGAAGGTGTAATTGGGAGAATTTAACAAAAATAGATGGAAATAAAATACTAGACAATAATACGTAATATGGGAGGGAGCTGATTAAATTTTCTAGAGTCCTTGTATTTTGGGGATGAGGAAAAATATATAGATTAACATTAAACATTGTTGAGTACGCATGTTAAAAATTCTAGCTAGTCATGAAAAAGCTGTACTCTCTGCAAGAGTATAAATGCTAGATTAATAGAAAGGAAAACATTAAATGAGAAACTTCAGCACCTGTTCTCCATCCAAGCCATCAGCTCCTTCCTCACCAGGGTTGCCCTGTAGAGCAAAGGAACATCAGAATGTTAGAGACAAGAGAAACAAGTGTATGTGAATATTTCATTGATGTGAATTTCCTTGCTAATATTTTTTCAGTTGATACAGAATCTAGACTTTCTGTAACACTTATAAACTGCACCCAGTTATTAAAAAGTAATGATTATTTTCTTCCTGAAATAGTTATTAGGATTATATACTGTTTTACCTTATAGCTTCAGGTGCTAAAAACGTATACATATTTTTTAACCTCAAAATTTGAATGGATAGGAAAGACTCCCTTTAAACTTTTGCACTTGGAACAAATAGCTCTTTGACAAAAACAAATGAAACACTGGTTGTCAAATACGAAAAATGGTCATTTTGTCGTTGACTTTCTTTAAAAAGATGGCAAATATGCCTGAATTAATTAATTTAATGGAAACCTGGTAGTTCACAGATTAAAGAGGAACTAAATGAGTTTGTGTGCATTTGTGTGCATTTTGGGAGATAAAATTTTTAAAAAAGAAAGGAAATGAAAAACCAAGGCTAATTAGGGGATAAGAGTAAAACTGGGCAGTGACACAGTGACTTCTCATCAAATATTCCATCACTTTCAAATTATGGGCCCTTCATTTTGCCAATTATCCCCAAATGACTGATAACATATTCATTATAAAGAATCTTTTTATTATTATTATTATTTGAGACAGAGTCTCACTCTGTCACCCAGTCTGGAGTGCAGTGGCAGGATTTCCGCTCACTGCAACCTCCACCTCCCAGGTTCAAGCGATTCTCCTGCCTCAGCCTCCCAAGCAGCTGGGACTACAGGTGTGTGCCACCACACCCTGCTAATTTTTGTATTTTTCAGTAGAAACGGGGTTTCACCATATTGGTCAGGTTGGCCTCAAACTTTTGACCTTGTGATCCACCTGCCTCAGCTTCCCAAAGTGATGGGATTACAGGCGTGAGCCACTGCACCCGGCAGAATCTTTTAAAGAAAAAGTCAGAGTTTCACAAGCAAAATAAAATGCATTTACGTGTGTGAAATAGTTGATTTACTCCTACTGTCCACAAAAGAAAATCAAGTTTCAGGCATTTTTTTTTTTTTTAAACAAAGCACAGCTGAGTTAGTACATAAAAATAAGTATACCAAACTCTTGGAATAGAATGACGTGGCATATTTGCCACAGGCCATAGGAGGTTAATCGGTGGCACCAGAAAACATAAATAAGGAAGCTCCACGAGCCCTTGTCTGCCTTGTCCATCATTTTGTAACCACTCCCTAGGATAATGTGGAGAACAGGGTGGGTACCTAATAAGTACTTTTTGAGTGAATGAATCAGCAAATGGATACTATGGTTCTGAATCTGAATGCAAATCATTCCCTTCCTGTGCCCACTCCTTTCCTAACAACCTCGCCCCAGCACTCCTCTTCCATTTGATGTTCACCTTGACCAGACCCTCCCCACCACACCCTGGCTTCAGGACCAACACTTCTAGACCACCATGTGATTAATACGGTGGCCCAATTTTTACATAGAGTCAGCAAGGCTTGAAAAAAATAATAGGTCACTACCTTAAACCTGAAACACATGTCTTACAAGTAGTCACTCATTAGCATGGAAGTTTGACTAGTAGTATCATCTGACAAATTCCCTTGCCTAAAAGTCTGAAGTCTCACCTCACTCAGGCAAAGAAATGTGATTGAAATAAGTATCGTATTTCCCAAAGAAACAGCTATCCAGTTTAAGAAGAGTAAACGAGATTACCTACCTTCTCTCCTGAAAATCCTCTTGCTCCCTAAAGTTAAAAAGAGATCACAAGAATTGAGCTTGAATGAGATTGTTAAGCCCTTGTTTTATTTTGGAAACCATATGCTCCCAGGTTTGAAGAAAATACAACTACAATATTAAATCGAAATGAAGATGCCTTGTCTGGCAAATGTGGTGGGCATTACAGCACCCTGATTACTACCACCCTCCGTTGCCTGGAACCTGGAGAAAATTGCACTTTGCAGCTCCTCCCACAGTGGGGATCAAAGAGAATAACAGTGACCTGCCGGTTATTAAAATGATGCTATTTTTCAAACAAAAGTGAGAATACATTGGCCAGTAAGCATGAGAGGGCTTCAAGGAACAACAGGACAAATTAATTGGAAGAGTAATTTGATAGATATACAGAACACGGTCATTTTGGTTAGGAAAACTCTCTTTAGGATTCTGAGATTGTACAATTTTTTTTTTTTTTTTTACTTTATTAAGGGAGATTCTCCAGTCCTGGACAGGTGAGGGACATTTAATGTAACCACCTGAAAAGGTGTACCTGTATCCCTTCAGCCTTTAAAACTTTAGTGTTCTCACATGGACCCAGGGAGGGGCAGAACACACACTGGGGCCTGTCAAGGGATGGGGTTGGGGGAGGGAGAGCATCAGGAAAAATAACTAATGCATGCTGTGCTTAACACGTAGGAGATGAGTTGTTAGGTGCAGGAAACCACCGCCACACGTTTACCCACGCAACAAACCTGCACATCCTGCACATGTACCCCAGAACTTAAAATTAAAAAAAAAATACTTTAGTGTTCTCTATCCTACTTTCAACCACCAGCACCCCTCACTCCTTTCTGAGGGTTTTTTCAGGGACCGGGGCCTGCTCTACCCCCATACAAGACAGGTCAAAAGTGCTAGGAATTCATACCTCCTGGAAGCCGCCCTCAACTAATTCCTGATGGGATTTGGTGTATAAACACCCCAGCTCCCTCACCCCTTAACTGGGGTATATTCAGGTGCATGTTCAACTCTGGCTGCCAGAGTTCTTCAGCAGGATTACGCTCCATCTACGTACAGTGGTGATCTGATTGATAATGTACCATTTTCAGGCCTCCTTTCCTCCTTATCTCACTTCCTGACTTCCCTACTATTGCTTACTAGCGTGAGCTCCCAGTAAAATACTTGCAATAGATTCTTTGTCTCAGGCTTTACTTCTGGGAAACTTGTAATCTGAGGAGTAGCTAAGACTTCATAGTTATGTTGAAGAATTACGATTTTCCTCAAACTCAAGAGATGAAGCCAAGAAAGAGAAAGAATCCCACAGCTCAAGGTCTCACTCACCTTAGGTCCCCTCATACCGGGGCATCCTTCCTCACCTCGGAGTCCAGGAAGACCCTGGAGACCTCGTTCTCCCTGTGGAAGAAGAAGATACGTGAATGCATTCAAGCAACTGTCTCTATCACCACCAACTAATTCAAGGCAGCAATAAGGACCTTCAAAATGACCAAAATATGACTTGGTCCTTACAGTTGCTTTTACAACCTCAAAGACCTGCTCAGGTCACCTGCAAGGCACTCAGATTGTTAATCCATCAACTGCTCATAGAGATGACTCCAACCCACACAAATCCAAACCATCTGCATTTTTTAATCAATTCAGTTAAGCCATGTGGGCAAAACTTCAGAATTAAATAAAACAAAAGATCTGTCTGAACATTTTCTTCAGTCAGCTGACACTGGATGGAGGTTTTGCTGTGGTCCCTCAAGGAATAAATCATTATTTGATCCTTTCTCTTCTAGGTGAATTCCTACCCACTCTGAAGGTATAGGTCCTTTGTCACCTCCTCTCGTGAGAAGCTTTTTTCTGTTGATCCCACCCAATTGTCCCTTCAGTTTCCTTGTAGTATTTGGAGGATACAAATTGGCATATATTATAGTGAAACGTGGTTATATACATCAGAATCTCCTGTTACATTGTGAGCTTCATGGAGACAAAGACAATGTCTCATTTCTTTATCGCTGCATTTGTAGCCCCAACCACAGCATCTGATCTAATACAATAGACATTCAACCAGGATTTGAAGAATGACTTACTGAATTTGATTAATAAATATAACCTTTTCATCTAGGTATTAGACAAGAAGGGAATGGTAGATATTCCTTTTGCCAAGTTGATTAAATATTAATTAGAAAGTACAGCACAGCACATGAATTTTAATCAAAAGACAGTCTACATTTGTAATATCTCACTTTGACTTAATTAGGTTGATAAATGCATAATCTGTTCAAGACAGTAAAAAGGCACACGATAAGATGAGAAGGCTACGGATTTAGACTGAATGGGTATGCATTTGAGTCCTAGTTCTGCTTCCAGCTTGTTTTGTGAGCTTAGACAAAAGCACATGACGCCATGAATCACAACTTTCACCATTTGTAAATGTGATCTG
The DNA here is from genome assembly GCF_048565385.1 of Saimiri boliviensis. NCBI lineage: Eukaryota > Metazoa > Chordata > Mammalia > Primates > Cebidae > Saimiri > Saimiri boliviensis. Next base: position 7,547,160 of record NC_133457.1, on the reverse strand, counting down.
ATAATACTGACTCTAGTCATCTCACAGGATTGTTATATTGAGTGTATGAGATGCTGTACTGGAAATACTTCACAAAGTATATGTATTGAACAAATGAGGTGTTTTGTACTTAGATAGCAACAGATAATGAGAAAAGCACAGACAGACATCTGGTATCAGACAGTTTTGGACACATCTCCAACCTTAACAAGTCACTCTCTCTGAGTTTCTACTTTCACACACAGTAGATTCTAAACAAATGTCTGTTTTCCTCCCTTCTTCCTAGTGTATCTGTATTTTTAGCTTCAGTGTGTGGTGTTCAAGCTTCATCTGGAAAATGCAATCCTAATGTATCTACTGTACTACATGGCACTGTATAGTGTTATCAATTGGGATTGGTCATCGTATTTATTAGAAAATAGTTGACATATACAAAACAGGGGCATCAAGGAAAAATTGACTTTTTAAAAAAGCTAAAATAAACCCACTCAGCATGGCTGCTATGAAAAAACAACAAAAACAACAACAGAAAATAACAAGTGTTGACAAGGATGTGGAGGATGTGGAGAAATGGGAACCTTCATGCACTGCTGGTGGGAATGTAAAATGGTGTAGCTGCTGTGGAAAACAGTATGGCAGTTCCTCTGAAAATTAAAAATAGCATTATCATATTACCAGGAATTCTACTTCTGGGTATATACCCAAAAGAATTAAAAGCAAGGTCTGGAAGAGATATTGGTACACCCATGTTTATAGTAGCATTATTCACAACAGCCAAAAGGCAGAGGCAACCCCAGTGTCTATCAGCAGGTGAATGGATAAACAAAATGTGGTCTATCTTATATAGATATGTTAATACAATTGAATATATGCAGCCTAAAAAAGGAGGGACATTCTGACACATGCTACAACATGAATGGTTCTTGAACACATTTGCAAAGTAAAGTAAGCCAGTCACAAACATACAAATACGATATGATTCCACTTACCTGAGGTACCTCAAGTAGTCAAATTCACAAAGACAGAAAATAGAAGGGTGGCAACAGAAACTGAAGGAAGAGGGAGTGATTGATGTAGACAGCGTTTTGCATTTACAAAATGAAAAGATTTCTGGAGATGGATGATGGTGATAGTTACACAATGTGAATGTATTTAATGAACTGTTAAGTGATGGCGATGATGGTGATGGTTACACAACAATGTGAATGTACTTAATATCACTTAACAAATTGTTAAGATGGTAAACCTTATGTTATATGTATTTTACCACAATTAATTAAAAAGAACATTGTGAAGAAAAATAAATAAACCCATTCTTGTGACTTCTATTCCCAGTTTCTAAAATTTCAGTTGCTGTATACACATAATTACATGTTTTCCCAAAATTAGTCCTCAAGAAAAAAAAAAGAGCAGTCTTAAATTACAGACCCCACAAAGCCTTCACAATTTCTCATATTTCAGAGTACTCTCTCCATCACTTTACTTTGAACAGCTTAGTACTGACACATAATCAGCATCAATATGAGATATTTATGGAATGCTACGGCGGTCACCCTCCAGGTCAGTTAAAAAAAACAAGGAGATGCCATGTGTGTGCTTATGCAACAATCTTGCATGTTCTTCACATGTACCCCAAAACCTAAAATGCAATTTAAAAAAAGGAGATGAAGAAATCTAACAAATTTATTTATTATATTTCGGGGTGAGACCTTACAACTGCAAATATTGAATGCCATGCAAATAAGACTTTTAATACGCTATAGAAAACTAAGTAAAATTTTTCCAAAAAGCGGCTCCAGTAATAATAAAGAAATTGATACAGAAACTACATGGGAAAAAATTTTAATACAATAATTTGATAAAACATAAGATAGAGAAAAGCAGTCGTTCTAATGTAATATAAATTATACCTAATGAAAGACTCTAAACTGATTACATATAACTAAATTAAAGATATAAATATTAGGGCCGGGCACGGTGGCTCAAGCCTGTAATCCCAGCACTTTGGGAGGCTGAGGCAGGTGGATCACGAGGTCAAGAGATCAAGACCATCCTGGTCAACATGGTGAAACCCCGTCTCTACTAAAAAATACAAAAAAACATTAGCTGGGCATGGTGGCGTGTGCCTGTAATCCCAGCTACTCAGCAGGTTGAGGCAGGAGAATTGCCTGAACCCAGGAGGCGGAGGCTGCAGTGAGCCGAGATCACACCATTGCACTACAGCCTGGGTAACAAGAGTGAAACTCTGTCTCCAAAAAAAAAAAAAAAAAAAAAGATATAAATATTCTATTTATATCAAAATAGACATTTACCTATTTTACCTACATCCCTAAAAGTTTACACATTCTAATTGGCCAAAAACATTTTTAGGATGTTCACAAGAGGAAATGAGAATTGTATTTTATATATGAGCCCATATGTTAAATGGTTTGGAGAAAAAAATAGTTTATTGTATTTCTAATTCAAATATTAAGCTCTATAATGTTTAAAAATTGGTCTCTCATCTACTCACAGTAGTTGCTTAAAGCTGTACATAATATCCATGATTTAATGGACAGACTAACAGCACTACAAGGTTTTCAGATGCTTGGCTATTTTATGACAAATGAAAATAATAATAATAACATACATATATACGTTTGTGTGTGCAGATAGATATATAATGAGGAAACAAAGAATGTTTAGCCCTATGTCTGGCATATATAAAACTGTCAACAAATGTTAGATGTTTTTGTTACTACAAAGTTACATAAATATTTTTTGTGACCTTAGTCTGACTTTGTTCTACAAGTAAGGCTTTGCTGTGTAACCGATGCATAAGTTGTTATTTAAACCACCCATCATATAGATATATTTTTAAAGTAAATAGAATGTGTGAGTCTGACAGATTGCATTTTCCAAAGCCAGACAACATCTCCCATGCCACATGCTCTGTGACCACGCCCCTTCTCCATGCTGGGGAGGAGTCCAATTCCCCTCCTCTTGAATCTGGTCTGGACTTAATAACTGGCTTGCAACCAACAACATGAGAAAGCCATGTTACTGCCTGACTTCTGAGTCTGGGTCAGAGGCCTTGCAGCTTCAGCCTTGGTCTCTTGGAGCACTCATTCTGAGGACCGACCCTCCCTGCTGGAGTGCGTCCTATCAGTTCTAGCTTCACCTGTCCTTGTTTCAGCTAACACGCCAGAGCAGCAGACATGTGAGGGAAGTGGCAGTGGGTCCGGCAGCTCCTGCTTCTAGAGCCCAGATGGTCTAGTCAACCCAGCCGAGATCCCAGAGATGGAGAAAAGAGACCCCCCTTTTGCTTCTTTTTCAGTATCACCACTCACAGAGTCTGTGAACATAATAAAATGATTCTTTTACACCACTAAATTGTGAGGGTTGTGGGGGGGGGTAGTGGAACTGTAAGTTACAAGTAACTGGAACAATGATTTAGTTATTTGTCCTTGTACGCTTTCAATTTGAGCACACAAATTTATGGACCCCATTCTGAAACTGGTCTACATCCGCACAGAGATGTCTCTGCTATTGAGTAGACCAATCTGACAACTTTTCAAGCCGACAACATTAAAAGACATTCAGAGGACAATGCACTGTGAAGTCGCCTTCTCTTGTGAGAAATGCATGAAAAAAGAAACTAAGATCTGCTAGAGCTGTTCTGTCAAATACCGGGGCTGTTGAACATTTGAAATGTGTCTGGTTCAAACTGAAATGTGCCTTCAGTGTAAAGTAACATTTAGAAGACAGTGCACAGAAGAAGTAAGAAGTCTCATTAATTTTTATATTAAGTACTAATGAAATGATATTTTAGATATATTGAGATAAATAAACTATATTATTAAAATTAACTTCACCTGTTTCTTTTTCCTTTTAAGATAGCTACTATAAAATTTAAAATTACAAATGTCACTTGCATTATATTTCTAGCTCTGTACTAAAAGGGTCTTTATAACATATCTAGGTTTCATAATGCTGGCACAGTAGAGAAGGGGGACGAAACCATCTTTCACTCTAGACAGACAAGAATTTGGTTTACCCTCTTTGTCTGAAGTCAGAGTCACTGACCCCAATGAGTGGGATGGACCTAACGTCATTCTCCTAATGTTGACTGGACTCATTGTACCACAGACCCAGCAGAAAAAATAAAGCAACACTTAAGGACATTTTAAAACATCATACAAATGGGAAGGAATATTTTCATTATTTCTAAATAAATAAATAGCAAAAATTCATCAATCACATTCCTAAATGTATTTCTAACACCTAAGACTTTGCTTACTGTGGAAAAATAAATAGAAAAGTTGAGCAATTCTCTTGTAAACATAATCAAAGAAATGGATGAGCTTACATGGATCTCAGCAGCTACATTTTCCTCTGATTTCTGCTGATTTTCTAAGAGCCTAAATGTTCAGAATAATCAAAGAATGTGCCACTCTAAGTGGATCACTGACAACATAGATACCAGCGGTTAAGAGCGTGGTCAAAGGGCCCCTTGTGTTTCCAGCACCCTTTTGGGAGCATCACAAAGTTAAAATTATTTTTCCAATTACACTAAAACTGTCTTTTTTTTTTTTTCACTCTTATTCTCTCCCAAGTATGTGGTAAAGTTATTAAGAGGTCACATGGCAAGTGACATCACAAGAGACTGAATACAAAGACAGATATGGAAATCCAGCTGCCTTCTAATAAGCTAAATATGCTAAACATGATAGACTGGACAGGGAAAATGTGGCACATATACACCATGGAATACTACGCAGCCATCAAAAACGATGAGTTCGCGTCCTTTGTAGGGACATGGATGAACCTGGAAACCATCATTCTCAGCAAACTGACACAAGAGCAGAAAATCAAACACCACATGTTCTCACTCATAGGTGGGTGTTGAACAATGAGAACACATAGACACAGGGAGGGGAGCATCACACACTGGGGTCCGTGGGGGAGAACTAGGAGAGGGATGGCGGTGGATGGGGAGTTGGGGAGGGATAACATGGGGAGAAATGCCAGATATAGGTGAGGGGGAGGAAGGCAGCAAACCACATTGCCATGTGTGTACCTATGCAACAATCTTGCATGTTCTTCACATGTACCCCAAAACCTAAAATGCAACAAAATATTATTTTTTTAAATGCCACTTCCTCACTAATATTTTTTGTTTGGGAAAATACAGTTATTTTTCATAAAGAAATATGTCATGAATGTTAAGTGAGTTTATTGTTATTTTGAAATAAGAAATAATGTTTTAAATTCTTAGTTCTAATTTCTAATATGTTAAATAATAATACATGGTAACCACATAAACAAAAGCTCTTCAAGGTTTCCAATAATCTTTAAGAGTGTAAACGTTGAGCGGTGTGAGTAATGGAAAGATTTTAGTTAAAAGGTACAATCTTTCATTTATAAGTAAGTTTGGGAGTTCTAATGTACAACACGGTAATTATAGTTAACATTACTATGTGATATACTTGAAATCTGCTAAAAGAATACATGTTAAATGTTCTTGCCATATACAAAAAAAATGTAACTATATGAGGTGATGGATGTGCTAACTGACGACTCCGGTATCATTTCACAGTGTATACGTATATATCAAACTTGTTATATTGTACATCTTAAATTATACAATTCTATTTGTCTATTATACCCCAATAGAATTGGGATGGGGGAGAGAATGCAGTGGTATCCTTAGGCCAAAATGTTTGAAAACCAGTGATATATATACAAATCAACCTTAAAATAACACCAGTGGCAAAGTGGTTTTTTCATAATTCAAAATTAACTGAAAACCATGAGATGTAAAAACTCTTCTGGCGTTTACATTATGTAATAAAGATGGTCCCACATCCCAGTCCCCTAGCTCACAATTCTCTCTATTATATACATTTTCTCCACAGTCAGTCACATGACTAATAGATAACTTCTGTTTGCCCAGCATATCCCCAGGGGTGTGTCCACAGTTATGTGCAAGCCATCGATGGCTTAACTGTAATTCCACCACCTTCTCAGCCACACAGGAAAGCATCTGAGTGACCTACAGTAAGAACAGTCTTAGATTCTCTTCAATTATTTTATTAACCATTTACAAACATAGATAGCTTCTTAATTGTAACAAATTATATGCAATTGAGCTCATGATTAACAGCAACTTCGACATCCCTGCACACTAGACACAGACCACATTTTCGGTTACTTCAAATTCACTGATTAAAAAATAAAACAGCCATACTGCATAATTAATACCTTCTGGAAACTATATCTTTAACGAAGCAGATCAGCCTGACATTTGTTATAATAAGCGTCTATTTTATATGGATTATTTTAGACCCACTTTAAATGGCATAGATGAGAAAAAAACTTTCATGACTTAGGTGCAATTAAATATTGCTAATATTTGATCCATTTTACCATGTTCTTTCAAAGTAAAGAAATAATATTTAGTACTTACAGATCTGCCTTCTTCACCAGGATGACCAGGTAACCCACCAAAACCCTTCTCTCCCTGAGAAGACAAGAAGTCAAGATAAATAACTTGACCTCTAAAGTCTTTATTTCTCAAATCTATGGGAAATAAAAATGGTTACTAATAGATATCCTTGTCTCACTGAGTTGACATTTTATGGAGAATTTGCTGTCAGGTACAATGTGCAGAGATGTATAGAAACAGATATTCTTGGCCAATGTGACAGTAAAAACATGCATACCGGCTTGTCTTAATAGTCAGCATTTAAACGATTCTTATTTTCCAAAATACCTTCTAAGTCATTCTATCGTAAAAATCCAAACCAAGACTAGTTTCCAGCTAAAAGCTTAAGGAAAACTGTTACTCTTAAAGAGGCTTTCAACCTTGTTTTACAGAACATCAGTAAACAAAGGTCTTCCTGCCCATCTGACTCATGAGAAATGGTTGTTTATTTCCATCTGACTCAACTGTCCAGTTTTGTTTTGTTTTTTACTTCTTACACACCGAAACATACAAACCATTTCCTCTCAAAAAGTTTTGGCTTGCCATGTTATGGTCAGATGTGTTTGTTTAGTCTAAAAGCTGGTCAATCAGACTTGGAAGGCATATTTTATTTGTGATCAACAAAGATACAAAAGTTATTGTGACTATCTACCGAATTCTAGCAAACAGAAACAGCAGAGAAGCCCAAACTTCAAAATACTGCCTTCTTTGGCTTTAGCGGCAGAGAAACAAGCTGCAAAGAAACATGTCAAAAAGCTCCCCAAACCTGATTTTCTGATTCTCCAATCTGATAGTAAATAACAACATGACAGGGAAAAATCTAATGCTAAGGCAATATTGCAGTTTATTTTTCAAACAGTAATTATACACTTTATACTATTTTAAATTTAAAAGATTGGTCTGCAAAGCCCTGAAGAGCTCACTTCAACAACCTCATGGAAAACCTTCCAAAGAGAGCATGTTAAAAAGATGGCACAAAGCCAATGGGTTTGACCCAACCTTACACGTGGGTTTGTGATTATACCCTCAGCATAAAGTTTCAATCCCTGTAACAATGGAACCTTGCCAGCCCTGAGTATCTGAGGATCATTTCTAATGAGATACTCTCCCTTAGAAGTGTTAAGTGGTAATTTTCCTATTGGTTAACCTAGAGTTAATGGAGATGCATATCTTTTCTCAGAGTTTGATGCTGTAGAAAGGACTATTAGAGGGGAAAGAGACATTTACTACTGTAAAGAAAGCAGATGATGGACAAGTGGAAATCCAGCAGATAAGTGAAAACTTCCATGCAGCAGCAGAAGTTGTGACATTATTTGACAAATGAGCACAAGAAGGCAGCATAAATATGGTGGAAGCCATGGGGGACTCAGAGTCAGGGAGACATAGGAGCTTAAATCCCAAATGCATCTTCATAACGATGCCATTTTGGGAAAGTGATGTCACTTCTCTGAGCCTCAATTTCACACGTGTAAAATAATATCTCCCTGAAAGTGTCTGTTAGGGGGGTAAAATTAGGAAATGCTGTTAAATACACAACACAGAGGCTGGTATGTAGTGGGTACTGAAATATCTTCTCTCTCCTTCCCCCATTCACATCTGACAAATTCTTACCTTCCTCCCAGGACTCCCATCATCACCTCTGTACCCATCTGCTCCAAAACACTTTGCATATATATCACAGCACGTTCTTTCCACAATTGTATCCTGAAAAACAGATTCATATCACATGCGATTTTTCTCATCTGTGTTAGTCGGTATCACATTACACACTAAGAAGACAAAATTTTCTCTACGTTTTTAAAATTATTATAATTAATAGAACTTAGCCAAGGATGGTGTTTTTAAAAGGTACTTACAAGTTGCTTCAGTAAGATGCTTGGGAGGGACTGCAGTGTGATGCTCAGAGGTTGCTTATACGCAAACCCTCTGCCAAATTCCAGCTCCTGGAGCTCTTCTAATTTATGGACACCTTCCAGGCCAATGACTAGGAGTCCAGAGAGTCCTTCACAATTTCAACAGGTGGGAGATTACTCTCACGTCTTTTGAATGGTCTATCTCTGTCTTAGCCCCACATATTCATGCATCATTCCACCATTCCCATAGCCTTCACTTGTCATGCCTCAAAGTGCGTGTTGTACAGTTAAAGCTAGTTTGTGGCATGCCTTCTTGAAGAATTGGTCTCATAGCTTTCAGTCCCACTAGCTGAAAGTTAAGCAGAATCACAAAGGACTCTCATAGCTCTCCTATAGCCTCCATTTTGTCAGTTCACAGATGGTTTTCAGCCCTCATTGTATTAAGTTACATCCTTCTAAGCCTGTCTCTGAAGTTGACTTTTGGTTTACACTTAGGAATTGTGGCAGTCATTGTGGCTGCTCACAAATGTTCCGGTTTCCCTTCTCAAGGGCACATGATAGGACTGCACTTCTTTAGTCAAGATATAAACACTCACTGAGCCTCAATTCTCTACCTGTAAAATATCTATCTTACGAAAGTTACAAGTGACCTTACGGCTCACTCTAGCTAGTTAAATGTGAGCAGAAGTGGCATGTGTTAATCCCCAGGAGAAATTTTAAGAGTAGTACACAATTTGTCCCATTTCCTTTCCCTTGCCATAGCAATTACAAAACCAGCTGTTGGGACAGAATCTCCTTCAGCCTGAGTTCTTGAGTGGTGAGCAGGAGGCATAAGATGAATCTCTTCTTGTTATTTTAAGTCATTGAGACTTGGAGGTTGTTATTGCTACATAATCTAGCCTATCTTATCAATGCAGGCATTAAGAGATCATCTGGATTTGTCCACAAAGCCAGAAGACAAATGAAGAAGGGTATTCTGGAAATTCAATTAGAAATCACCTTGTTTGTCGAATTCCAAAACAAATATTACTGTTAATAGTTTGAACAGCAAATTCTTGGCACACACACACAAATACGCTTTTTGCTATGGTAAACAAGCTGCTTGACAATTGTGTGGTTAAAAGTTGTGTACATATGGTTAATTATTCCTTAAAACTAAATTCTTTGAAATGGAATCGCTGATTTAGCATAGCTTGTAAGCAATGTTTAGTTTCTTGTTATATACCCCCAAATCCCTTCCAGAAACCATGCAACGATTTAAACATCCAGTGGCAATCTATGCAGTGAATTAAGATGGGAGCAAGGTGTCATAAAAAATATTCTAGCACACGATTAAACAATGAAAAACATCATCCCCAGGAGAATATGTTGAATATACTCAACTGAAGAGGAAAAAGGGTGACAGGAACTTCAGCAAGTCAGGTTGCTGGTCGTTCACCCTTAGATTGCTTTAGAGCCTTTACATGGTACAAAGTGGGAATGGTGAGAGCCATCACATACAGTTGAACAAGTTGTGCTGCACAAGAACACCCATCTGAGAGAGCAAATGCATGCCCAAATCTAGCCAGCAACCCTCACCACCTGGAAGCCCAGGAACAGCCTTGCATCTATCCAGCGTATTGGATGTCTTTCTCTAATTGCACAAAGATGCCGTATGGACTAGCAGTAGGAGCCCTTGGAGATGGAGGAGGGAGAATGAAGAGTGAAGAGGGGAGAATTACAGTGCAAAGAGCAAGGCCCAGCTTTAGACTGACTTCAGAGTTTAGGGGAAAATGACATATGGACCCCAGACTAGCCTAAAAGAACGAACAGTTCCTCCCACCATTGAAGTAGGAGGTATACCTTCAACCTTCCACCCTCAAAAGCTAGTCCCGTCTGAGTCAGAAGACCCCTGGTCAGCGTCAGGGACATTGTTGAAGAAGGCAGGGAGTCTGAGACCCAAAACATCCTCTGGCTCATACAAAGAAGGAGACCAGGTGTCAGCCGCATGCGCACTGAGCTCCACATACTAGGTGAGCATGTAGGAAGCTTCATAGAGTCCAGTGCCATCTGGAGAGCTGAGTGCCTCAGCTCCAGGGAGAGGAGGGAGGCCCACACTGGGCAACCCCATGCACTTACCTCTGCTACGGAGAAACTCCGATGTTTTCTTCAGCCTCTTTAAATCATCATCCAGTCCATCCGTAAATACTAAAAGGACCTGTTTTTTAGGAGAAAGTGTGGTGGCCGAGCCAGAGAGGGAGGGACAGGGAAAAGAGAGGTAGGACGGAGGGAGAGTGGGGAAAGAGGAGAAAAGGAAGGTAATAAGAGAGAGCGCCGGAGGAAAAGGGAAAGGGGGGAAGAAGGGAAAGAGGAGGGAAGGGAAGGAAGAAAGGGAAGGAGGGAGGAAGAAGCGAAGAAACAGAGGGGAAGGGGAGAAGGCATGCATAACATGGATGTTAGGAATTGTGTATTTCTTTAAAATGCAAGAATGAGTTTTTCTGGTTATGCCCAAACTTTCACCCTGTTTCTTTTTACTTATTCTTTTATTACACATTCATCTTTATTTCAACCTCCCCATCTCCCTGAAAAAAAAAAAAAGAGGATTTGAATCATCTGAACTTATTGAAAAATACCTTCCAAAAATGCTTACGATATTTATCCTTATCAACAAAAATTACCAACATATTAACAGAGTGCTGTGTGTGCATGTGTGGGCAGGGGTGGAGCGGGGGGGATGTGGGGGATGGTTATTGCTATTTTCTGTTATACTTTGTAATGCATCTTCTAGAATTGAAATGTGTTTATTTGCTCATAAGAAATTTTTAACTTAAAACGTGAATAAAAAATAAAACATGGATGATACTAGTCAAAAAATACATCCATTGGATGCATGATTAAAGGAAAAGCTAAATGTAAGTTACGAAGTTTGGGGATGTCATTTTTTAATAAACGTCACATAAAATCTTTCCATCTCTGTGAACTTCTGTGAGTATATAGTTCAGAGACAGCAGAATGGAGAAAGAGGCTTGGGGGTGAGCTATACTAAATAGCTGTTACTAAAGACAGTTCAAGATGCTGACTGGAAAATAGCAAGCCTACTTTAAATGGTAATGAGTGACCATAAAAAGCTAAGGAGTCTTAAAACACCATCCAAGGTGTCTTTGAAATGAATTTATGTTATGGAAGAATATGAATCATTAAACTGTGGGCAGCTTGAGAGCAGGGACTTTATTCTTATATTCCTACTAGCATTATCCAGCATAGAACCTCCATTGCTTAAAAATACTTGTTGTTGAATGAAAGCGCATCTCTTGCTGGTTCTGATTAGGTAACAGTATGGTTTTCCTCTATGCAAGATCTCCAATGAAGAACAATTTAGTTGGCCTCAGTCACAAAGCCTTACCTATTTTACCCTACCTGCTGGCTCCATAGCAAGAGTTCTCAGCATTTATTACCTTCACTTTAGCAGAAGAGAGATGAATAGCATTATCTCCCAAGGACTGCAGAAAGTTCACATCCATATAGCTATTCTTGGCAGCCTGATGAACTAAGAACTTCTGGATGATCTCATAACTGTACTTTTCAAAGCCAGAGTCAAAGATAAGCTGGCCATTTGGGCCAGGAACCAAGTAGCGGAATCTTGGGTTGATCTGATCAGAAATGCCACAGCTGATGTCAGAAAGCAAAGCCAACTGTCGCATCAGCTCTGGCAGTAAATCTTGAAGCTTCTGCTGAACTTGCCTTGAACGAGTTGAGATATCAATTCCTACAGACAAATCCAGGTCGCATCCTTTGAAGGTGAAGAAAATAAAATTAGTCATCTACAGGTGCATAACTTAGCCCAGAAGATATAGCCAAGCTAGTCCTAAAAGACAAACCCCCAGCCAACCCATGGAAGTATAAGCTAAACAATGGTAGTTTAAGTTTTGGGATTGTTACACAGAAAAAGCTAACTGATACAATACATAGTTTCATACCTTTATGCCTCTGTAGATCCTATTCCGTTCACCTAAACTGTATTTTCCCATCTTCCCACCCCAGTCTGGTCCTTCAAATAGTAGTCAAGGGCCCACCTCACCCCACCCCACTCCACCCTACCCTGCTCTTCAAGGACTCTCTGGTTTTTGTCCCTACTTCCTCACATTAAGTTATTAAACGCCCTTGCACGTCCATTGTTACTTTACTTGACCTTCTTCATTACCAAATAAGGATTCCTCGATAGTAGGGACTATGCCATCTAATTTTCCAATTGCCTAATACAGATGTTCGTTAAATGTTTGACAAATCAATGAAGAAGGGAATATAAATGACCCTTGAGTCTCTTTCAGCAGTAACTGGAACTGTTTCCTTCTTTCCTGAAAGTGTTTTTCCTCATTCACCACCCATGCCTATACCTTGTTTCAGCAGCATGGAAGTGTATTAGAAAATGTCAGGAAAAAAAGTCACTCCCAATTTTCTGTTTTTTCTGCCTAAAAATATTTAAGCCCTCTTGGGAAGGTTTTCTCTGGAATTTAAGGGCCCATTAATATTTCAGGCTATACCTATACACTTACCAGTGTATAATAAGATCATGCAAAAAATTACACTGAGGACCAAAAGTTCATGGTCAGAGACACATCTAGGTTAGAATCTGGTTGAATGAATTAAAATGTAACAACCATGAAAGAGCACCTATTAATTACTTCTGCACAACGAGCATAACTTAGGACTGTCCAAGGTAGTCCAGGACATGCAGACATCACACACTAGAGTATGTGATGATATAAGGATCTGTGTCTCCAACAGAATCTGTATACCTGTATCGGAATCTGCAAAAACAAAACTGCAGATGGGGAGGAACAATTTGAGAGAAAATAAGTATGTAGTGGATCGTTCACTAGTGAAAAAGGTCAAGGACAGTAGCTTAAAGTTTCCCAAAAACCTGAGATCAGAGCTGAGCCATAAGCGTTCAATCTGCTAAATATCATACTCCATGCTAGCTGCTAAGATATGTTCCTGGAATTGCCAAGACAGAAAATGCCTTCCTCTCCTCCTTTCATGTAAAATACCTTGTTTTTTTTTTAAATGTATAATTCAAAGTTATAAAAATGAGCTTTCACAGACGTAAATCCCATTTCTATACTGGACCTAATCTCAGAAAAAAAGGAATTTCCTTTTTGTAGTATGGCATATTATTCCAACATTTCTGATTCACATTTTCACCAGTTTAACATTTCCCACTGGCTCTCTTCTATAATTGACAAATGCAACAAGCAATTTATTTCCGTGTTAATGGAGAGGAATAAATCTTGCCAGGTAATCTCTAAGGTCGTTTTCAGCTTTATGATTCTCGAGTTCTATAATTAATTAGAGTCTAGCCCTTATTAAAGTGTCTAGCTAATTTCATCAAAAAAGTTAAAGACAAAGTTGAAGATAAACATAAATCCTAACTTACTATATGGGGCAAAATCAACTGAAAAGAGAAGCTGGAATCCTATATCTCTTCTTCTCCCCCAGGTATAATATCCAACCACATATAAACAAAAAATAGGACTTTGGTGCCTAAAAAATCTGAACTACTTAATGTAGGACATACCATAATTCATGCTTCTTTTAAAAATAATTGTACATGTGTATTCTTTTCAAATAGTTTTTAAATTTGGCTAGACTGCTGCAAAGTAGTTACATTCTTTAGTCAACATAAGCAAAGATATTAATTTAATGTCCTAGAAAATTGGGCTTCAAACGTTTGGTGGGATGCAGGGTTCTCATGCTAGTCCTCCAAAATTAAGCCTCTGTTTCCAAAATAAGACCTGGCCTGGGCCAGTCACGGTGGCTCTAACTTGCACTCCCAACACTTTGGGAGGACAAGGAAGAAGGATTGTTTGAGTCTAGGAGTTCAAGACCAGCCTTTATAACACTGGGAGACTCTGTCTCTACGTAGAATTGAAAAACTAGCTGGTGTCCACTTGCTTGTGGTCCCAGCTAGAGGTGAGAGGACGGCTTGAGCACGGAGGTTAAGACTGCAGTGAGCCGTGAAGTGAATCCTGTCTTAAAATTTAGAAACAAAACAAAATCAACAAACAAACAAACATCTTGGCCCAAGTAAGGCCCTGGCTTCTCACAGAGAGGCTTCATAGACATACGTAATGCTTAGTGGTTGGACTTTTGGCACCAAACTGCTGGGGAATTCAAACCCTGCCTCTCTTACTTCCCATCTATGTTTCTTAACCTCTCCCTGCCTGTTTTTTATCTTTCATCTGGAAATTGAGTATCGGAATGCACATTAAAAATAGTGCTTCGCATTCAACCTTGAGTCAAAAAAAAAAAAAAATAGTGCTACTTACATAATGGAAAAAAACAAGTAGGAATGTTGATTGTGCCCCACCTAGAGCCTGCTCTGCCTTTAGAGTGTCAGTTAGATGGAATAAAACGTGTCCTTCTTAGATATGAACAGATATTTTACAAAAGAAGACATACAGGAGGCCAACAAACATATGAAAAAATGCTCATCATCATTGGTCATTAGAGAAATGCAAATCAAAACCACATTGAGATACCATCTCACACCAGTTAGAACGGTGATCATTAAAAAATCGGGAAACAACAGATGCTGGAGAGGATGTGGAGAAATAGGAACACTTTTACACTGTTGGTGGGAATGTAAATTAATTCAACCATTGTGGAAGACAGTGTGGCGATTCCTCAAGGACCTAAAAATAGAAATCCCATTTGACCCATCAATCCCATTACTGGGTATATATCCAAAGGATTATAAATCATTCTACTATAAGGACACATGGACACGAATGTTCATTGCAGCACTGTTCACAATAGCAAAGACCTGGAACCAACCCAAATGCCCAACGATGATAGACTGGATAGGGAAAATGTGGCACATATACACCATGGAATATTACGCAGCCATCAAAAATGATGAGTTCATGTCCTTTGCAGGGACATGGATGAACCTGGAAACCATCATTCTCAGCAAACTGACACAAGAGCAGAAAATCAAACACTGCATGTTCTCACTCATAGGCGGGTGTTGATCAATGAGAACACATGGACACAGGGAGGGGAGCACTACACACTGGGGTCTGTTGGGGGGAAATGGGGGAGGGATGGGGGGTGGGGAGGTGGGAAGAGATAGCATGGGGAGAAATGACAGATACAGGCGAGGGGACGGAAGGCAGAAAACCACACTGCCATGTGTGTACCTATGCAACAATCTTGCACGTTCTTCACATGTACCCCCAAACCGAAAATGCAATAAAAAAAAGTGTCCTTCTTACTTGAGTTTTCTATTACTTATAGGCAAAAACATACTACCTGATAAGAGGATTTTTCTTAAACTACTGCTTTTTATCTCAGACTCGTTGTGAGAAATCAAATAAAATAAAGGATGAGAAAGTGCTCTGTAAATGTCAAAAGCCCATATTCTGCCTCCCAGCAGAAGGCTGAAGGTGGCAGGACCTCATCAAGAGGCACACAGTTAAGTACGTGCATAGAGATGAGTAGCCTCTTCTTTTCAGCCTAAAACTACAAAAAACAAACAAACAAACAAAAAACCTTCTAGATCCAATTAAATGCACATCTATTTAGAAACATAATAACAAAACGATCTCCTATATGCACATGATCCCTTGAAGGAATTTTAAGTCTTATCGGTTCTATTATACGTTCTTTGATATGATTCCATACTATGTTATATTATACGACATTTATACCATTCTATCACATTCTGTGCTATCCTGTAATATACCATACCACACATGTTGCTATTTCACTATACTGTGCTTTATGACGCTTCATTGTGGTAGACTATACTAGCCTACAACTCAAAGTATGGCGAGGACCTGCAAAATCTGCATCACCTGGGAGCTGGTTAGAAATGCAGCATGCTGATCTGCTGAATTCAGAATCTGCATTCTAACAAGACCCCTAGTTGGTTCAAATGTGTTTAAGTTTGGGAGGGCTTCCATCACCCACTGAAAAGCAAGCCTTAAGGAAGAAGAGTGGACTCAGACCGTCAAAAGGAACAACCCCTGCCTTTGGGCCTTGCTGCTTTGGGTAAAGACTTGAGAAGACGGAATGGGATTAAGGATGGCGTTGGCCGTATGGAAGATTGGCAACAAAGTAGACATATCCCTGTACAGAGTCTCATAGAGAAAACACTATATTCTACTTCATAAGAGAAACTGTCTAACTGACATTATTCTCTCTGCTTCTGTTTCCCTCTTGACATCGCCAAACCTTTAGCAAGTTGTGTTTACACATTCCAATCTGGTTTTGTCTATACTACAAGGAATAAAAGGAGGAGAGTGAGGACTTCCTAGAGACAGTTCCAAGAAGGTTCAGGCCTTCAGAAGCCAAAGTGGTGACAACCATGGGAATGATCAAAAGAATCCCCAGGGGAAGGTAAACAGCGGCGTCAGGAGTTCAGCCCTACAGGGTGATCTCCTGTTCCCCTCCTTGCCTAGTTAGAAGGATCAGATTTTTACTTTATTAAGAAAGCCAGTAGGATCCCTAACACCTACGATGAGCTTGTGGATCAAATAATTCTCTGTCACTCACCTTGCGGATCACAGACCTTAGAAAGAATTTCCTTCTCCAGGTTCTGCAGGACCTCAAAATCTACATCATAGTACACTTTGTCCTCATCATTAGTGATCTCCAAAAGCTGCGATTTTTTGGCTTCTCCCACCCCAATGGCAAAAATAATTATGTTTTTGTCCCTGAGGGCTTTGGCTGGTATAATTACATTATCCTGGGCAACCCCATCGGTGATCACAATCAGATATTGTTGAACACTGGGTCTCCCTCCTTTTGAACTGTCAAAAAAAGGCAGAGTGAAATTCAGAGCTTTCCCAGTGCGGGTCCCATCACGCATCTGTTGAACATCAAAGATGGCGTTGTAAATGTCCACCTTTGAGGAGTATCGGTTGAGCCTGAATTCTTCCTGTGGGATTGAGCTGAACTGCAAAAGGCCAATTTGAATTCCATCAGCACCAATATTAGATTGGTTCACCATGCTCTCCACAAATCTTTTCATCCTTTCAAAGTCTTCTGGGGAGATAGATTCTGAACCATCTATCAGGAAGACAATGTCAGCTTTACTATTCTTACAGGCTGGGGAAAAAGGAAGCAGAATAGAACATTCATTAGGAATCTGGAAAAAAAAGAATCTGAAGTCAGGTAATGACAAGCCCAAAGGGACCGTCTGGAATGGCATATATACAACATGAAAACATTTTAGAAAGGGGTGGAAGAGGAATCCAGTGAAGTAAATATTCTGCTTCCCAGTAGAGTTGCTCTGCAATTCGGAGTAGTCTCAAAATAAGACACAGCTGTATGATAAATATATAAAACTGACCATCTTGCTTCATTCTAGATTATGGTCATTTTGAATGTTCAATACTAAGTTGCCAATCAGTGAATCCATGATTAAAGAATGAAGCTGGCTGGGTGTGGTGGCTCACACTTGTAATCCTAGCACTATTGGGAGGCCGAGGCAGGAGGATTGCTTGAGCCTAGGAGTTCAAGACCAGCCTGGACAACACAGTGAGATCCTGTGTTGGGGGGAAAAAGGGGTGAAAAAAAAATGAAGCTTATTTAAATAGATCAGGTACATATTCTCAGAGAGGTGGGAAAGGAGATTGAAGAAGAAAAAGTCTTACCCTCTGAGGAGCAGATGTCCCGTACCACTTCTTTCTGTATATCCTTCAGTAAATCAAACTCATACACAAAAAAAATCTTGTCTTTAGCTATTTCCTTAAGCTCATCAATGTTAGCTTCTCTTACTCCAATGGCATAAACGATAACTCCACTTGCCCTCAATCCTTCTGCAGCGTCAGCCACCGGGTCTGAAGATTTACCATCAGTGATGACTATAAGATACCGAGCGACATTGATTCGGGCAGTGTCTGCAAACACTTGAGTCATGTAGTTCAAGGCCTCACCGGTTGTGGTGCCACCTCCCCCCTGCTGGATGTTGTCAATGGCTGCCTTCAGCTCTGCCACAGTGGGATACTGGCTGAGGACAAATTTAGTTTTAATTTCATCTGAGTACTGAATGACTCCAAACCGTACTCTGTCGGGCCCAATCTGGAACATCTTTATCACTTCATTCATGAACACCTTCATGTCAAGAAAAGCTTCTGGATAGATGCTGCCAGACCCATCAATAAGGAAGTAAATATCTGCCTTTTGGATGTGCACACAACCTAGGTGACAAAAAGAAGTGAGAACCCATCATAACAGAGTCTGAAATGGTGAAGAACCAGAATGGTAATCCCAGTCTCCACCCATATTCCCTCAGTACTCTCTGTTCCCTTGACAGCATCTGTGACTCTGCCTACGGGTACTCTTTGGCCAACAGCATGATCAGCCAGCACACTGGGAAGACTAGAATGCCTGAGAGTCAGTGTAGAAGCAGCCACCAAGCAATAATGGGCAGAGGTTTGTGGATAAAGACCCCAGCTCCCTTGTTCTTTGCATAGAACCACTCTGAGGTAAGTCCTGCATGGCTTCTGAGTCCCCAGTTGCCTGTAGCAATAACCTGTAGGTTACTCCTCACCCTGAATTGGTGCTTAAATCTCTTCTCTCCTATCAGTATCCCCTGGGATCACCACCCAGATAAATAATTTGCATCCAAATCATTGTCTCAGAGTCTGTTTCTGATGAACCCCTCTTAAGACATAAAGTAAATATAACTTGATATTTCTCAAATAGGGAAGTTAAGGAAATGAAAGTAATATCAGAGCACATTTGAAGCTATGAATTGTCTCAGATTCTGTTATTCCTTCTTCCCATCCAAGTTGTATTTTTTAAGTACATGGGCAAAAGTGTGTGTATCCTGAAATGTAATTTAATTTAATAATTTGACTTAATTTTAAACATTCTCTATTAAATGAGCCTGAATTGGGCAACAACAGGTGCTGCTGAGGCTATAAAGAAACAGGAATGCTTTTACACTGTTGTGGGAATGTAAATGAGTTCAGCCATTGTGGAAGACAGTATGGCGATTCCTCAAGGATCTAGAGTCAGAAATATCATTTGACCCAGCAATCCCATTACTGGGTATCTACCCAGAGGAATATAAATCATTCTACTATGAAGACACATGAACATGTATGTTCATTGCAATACTATTTCCAACAGCAATGACATTGAACCAACCCAAATGCCCATCAGTGATAGAATGGATAAAGAAAATGTGGCACATATATGCCATGGAATACTATGCAGCCCTAAAAAAGGATGAGTTCATGTCCTTTGCAGGGACATGGATGAAGCTGGAAGCCATCATCCTCAGCAAACGAACACCAGAACAGAAAACCAAACACCGCATGTTCTCACTTATAAGTGGGATTTGAAGATTGAGAACACATGGATACAGAGAGGGGAACATCACACACCAGGGCCTGTTGAGGGGTGGGGGGGCTGAGGGGAGGGAACTTAGAGGACAGGTCAATAGGTGCAGCAAACCACCATGGCGCACGTATACCTATGTAACAAACCTGCACATTCTGCATATGTATCCTGCTTTTTCTTTCTTTTTAGAAGAAATTCTTTTTTAAAAGAGTCTGAATTAAATGAGTCACCTTATGTTAAAGCCAGCCTCCAGGGCAAGTGGCTCTACATGGAATCCTGTCTCCTCGGCTGCTGGCATGCTTGGTCCCTTGCATCTCAGTTTCCTGATCTATCAAATGAGGATGTTGAACCTACTCAATAAGCTTATTGTAAAGAGACGTTAATATCATGTAAACACAGTGGAGTTCAGCGTTAGAGATGTAGGGTTAAGAGTACCTGGCATTTTATTTTTGTCATCAAGCAGATTCAAAAAAACAAACAAAAAAAAACACTTTTCTCCACTCCCTCTCAACAAGGGCACAATAAGGGCAGGCCAGGCTTGAGTTATTAATCTCTGGATTCCCTTGACCCCAGGAATAGTCTTTTAATTTTCTTGGCTGAAAGGGAAGTGGTCTGAGGTAGCAATTGGGCTCCCCTGCTCAGGTCTTCATGTGGGAGAGCCTGGGTCCATGCAATATATGGGGCATACTTATACTACAAAAAAACTTGTTTATGTGAATGAAATTCAAATGTAATTGAGTGTCCTACATTTCATCTGGCAATGCTACCCTAGAGGGGCATGCATTGAAAAGGAGTGTAGCTTAGAGCGAGTAGAGAAGGGAGTCACTTACCCCACAGTAAGTATTTGCCAAATTCTGGAGAGTAGAGGGCAGATTATGGAAAAATAAGGCAAAAACCCAAACTTTGCTGGAACCCAGCATCCACTGCTGATACTTAGATGGCTGCCTGGCATCAGAGAAAAGGACCACTGTGCGGGAAAGGGCATCTCTGCAGCCAGTCCAAGGAGGCTTCACTACAGAAGCCACCCAAGGAGGCTTTGCTATAGTCCAGGGCCCTTGGATTGTCAAGAGGAGCTGACGGCTCTAAATATTGCCTGCACTGTACATTCTCGTCAGTCTTAGCAGAAGGAGATATGAGGGAAAAGAGAAAGGGAATATTTCTTACAGTATGGAGGCTGCCGAGCATTCACATCAATTATATACATAAAACGCTTGGCAGAGTATCCGACATATGGCAAATGACCAATAGAAGATATTACGATCATTGTGATCAGCCAAGACAAAATTCTGGTAACATCATCATAGCTTCTATTTACCTCTAGGCTACCCCCTTCCCCAACCCTTCTAGACTTTGGGCTACTTTTTCTGACTGCAAGTTTCTTTTTAGCTTCTCTGCAGTCTCAAAGAGAAACCAATGCTCAGCTCTTCATACTGTGAACCAGCGGGGCTCCTCTTCTCTCCTTCTCATCTACAGAATATAGGCAGGGAGCACACATGGAAATGAAACTCATATTCAACAATTTTGTTTCTCTTTCCCAGAACAGAGAAAGGAACTAAAAATATAGGTCAAAGAGAAGGATAGGAATGTATTTAGATATTTCAAATCCAGACCTCAGCACAAGTAATCAAGAAATTACCAGATCACTCAGTATTTGTTTAACAAGAAAAAAAGCTCAGTGATTTTTTCCTTGAAGACATAATCACAGCCTTGAATTTTTACCTCAATTACATACATTCCAACAATTCTAATTTAAATCTATGATTCTAATTTGGATCTAAGAAATACTAGCATGGGTAGACAAAAATAGATAAGAAGACAGACACCAAGATTTTCATAACAGCCAGTAAGTGGCAAATCTAGGATTTAAAATTTAAACTGTAATATGCCAAAGTGCATACACTTAAGCACTATGTTTTTTCTGGTGTGTGTGTGTTTTTTAAAAAAACTGCATATGTAGTAGGAACTCTCCTGACCAAACTCCACTTCAGTAACTCACCGGGTTCTCCCTTTCCTCTGTAAGGCATGAGTGCCGCGCCCATAAAACCTTGAGAACCTGAAGTTCCACGTCACCCACTGAAAGAATAAGCTTAACAAGATGAAGGCAGGTTTGTCCCTACCTTGTTTGTGGCAGTTTTGTTGTTATAATTACATAATTAATCAAATAGGTGCAAATCAATAGGCTATGAGCGTGACTAAAAGAGGTTTATTGCATCTATGAAAACCAGGTTAACTGCTTCAAAAAGACTCAAAAAAAGAAAGTTGTTTTAAAAAAATTTGCCAGTGTACCAGATAGCATTACCAAACATTCCATTTTTAAGATTATGAAAATCAATAGCTATTTCTGTTTCTGTTTTGAATTGTTTCAAAAGTCTTTCCCCTTTAAGGAAACTGAAACTGGAAATTATATATAACATAATATTGGATTGTTTATTTTAAAAAATACATGAAATCCAATCAGCAGGGCTCATACTCAAAGCAGCTTTGGCCCTATACCAAAAGATTGGCAAATTAACATTCATTTATATGTATTAATTTTTTTTATTTCAAGTATGTGAGAAACAATAGTTTCTGAGGAAAAAATAAATAAACTTTTAAAAATTTAAGTATGTTTGTATCCTTTTTAAAGTAGTTGCCTGCTTAAATGACTTAAGATTTGATCAAGCCAAATTTGGTTTCTTAGGGCTTCTACTGTAAATATCTTCATCAAACTGTTAAATCGGAAGGGGGCTAGGCACAGTGGCTCACACCCAAAATTTCACAGCCTTATGAGGCCAAGAGGATGGATCACTTGAGGACAGAAGTTGGAGACCAGCCTGGGCAACATAATGAGACCCTGTCTCTGCAAAATATTTAAAAGTAGCTGAGTATGGGGGTGCCTCCCTGCAGTCCAAGCTACTTAGGAGGGTGAGGCATGAGGATCGCTTGAGTTCTAGGTTACAGTGAGCTGTGATTGGGCCACTGCACTCCAGTCTGGGTGAAAAAGCAAGATCCAGTCTTAAAAAAAAAAAAAAGTAAGATTTGTATATATTTTAAAAGGGATGAAGGACAAGATAGGAGGTGCTAGAAATGTTGCCTTTTTACTTCATAGTCTCCTGCATTGTTTGGCATCAAGACAAAGTTTTTATACATTTCTGTTTCTGGTTTTTTAATGAATTGACTACAAAATCTTTTCTTTGTTGGAGGATAGAGGATATGGGTACACGGAGCAACTAAAAGCTTAAGAAAGGTTTTTTGTTTAAAAATATCAAATTTGGAAAAGACCCTCTTACCTTCCTGTACGGGATAACTCGCCCCACTAACAGAAACTTGACTGTCCACAATCTCAGGGCAGAGCTGGTTTGTAAGCTTGCTTCCTACTACGGAGAGCTGCAAAAAGGATTCCAGGGGAACTGAATGCTTCCAAGGAGGATATGATGCCATCTTCTCCAGGTCCTTACTCTCTGAGACATCTTGGGTGCCCACTGCATAGATGGTGACCCCTGCTCTTCGGAGGCGAGAAGCAGGTCCAGAGACACTGTCTTGGGAGACATTTTCCGTGATGACCACAGCTATCTGCTGCACACCGTGGCTGGACCGGCTACCCTTCTCCTGAATGAAAACCTCATTCCTCAGGAAATCTAATGCTGCACCAGTCTTTGTCCTTCCTCTTCTTTCACGGTAGGTTAATTTGCCCAAATGCTCCAAGATTTCAGCTGGATTCTGAAATGTACCCAGTGAAAATTCAAGTCGTGGTTCCTCGCTGTAGAAGACCAAGCTAAACCTCACAGCATCAGGACGAACGCTTAGAGAACTGACAATGGTCTTTAGGAAATTGACAACTTGTTGGAAACTGGGTTGCTTAACCCTGCTAAATTCCTCAATGAGGAATACTAAGTCAGCCGGGATAGCAGTTGCACACGCTGCAAACAAACAAAATCAGAAAGAAGGGCTTTAGCATAAGGGCAGAATAATAAAGACAAGATTAATACATAAAAGCTGTATTATGATGTATTTTATATGTTACATACATATTTATTATTACAATTATAATAATATATATCATATGAACTTATATTTATACATCTTAGAATTTCATCAAAGCCTTTATTTGGCATGATGGTCAAAGAACATCACAGGGTTCATACCTATTTCAGAAATTCTCATGTGAAAGAGTATTCATATCACTTTCAAAATATTTAAATATATGAGTATCAACAAAAAAACATGCTTCAAGATTGCTTTTCAATTTATCTAAGTCCATCAGAAGCATCTGAGTCTTGACTAGTTTTTCTTCATTTTTCTAATTTCAAGAGACTCTGGGTCAAATTCTCTTACAGGCCTGAAACTTCCCCAAAAGATGAAAATTAATTGTGGCTGTAAATTTCTAAATCTTTCTCTGAACAATGTCATGTCATTTTAACAGGGGCACCCTGAAATATTGCAAATTTCTATGAAAAATCTTTATCCAAATATTAGGCTAGCTGGCCGCTTCATTTTGCTACAAAAGAGCCTTCTCCTCCACTTGCCTCAAATTAAGGAATAAAACATAAACTCTATTTGAGACAGTACCTATTGCAGGAAACCCATTGTGTCCACATAGTGCTGAGGTCCAGATCTGCTCTGATACATCAAAGCAGGAAATCTTCCTAGCAGACAGCCAAAACCATGCATGCGGAAAGCTTGAAACCACCATGTAAACAACTGAATATTGTAAAACAAGGTTTAGGGGCAATAGAATAACCTTTTAACGTCCTCTTTTTTTCTCTTGGTGTTCTGAAATTTCCCCTGTGGTCCTTTTTTATAAAGAATCAAAATTCAATCCTAGATTTTAGAAGAGGGTGTTGTCCCTTATTTTAGCAAGTCTAAAACACCGTCTCTAGAAACTCCACACATCTTTGACATCTCCCTTCCCTCACCTTCTCGTATCAAGTGCTGTTATTCTCCTTTCAAATTGTCTTCAGGATTCTTTCCTTTTCCTCATTATTAGAGCCACCCTTGGGCTGAGCCCAGACATCTTCTCCATGTGGCCAGATGACAGCTCAGCCTTAAAGTCCTTCTGAGTCTGAGGTGCCATATGCCACCCAGCCCGCCCACTGAAGTTTTCCTTAAAGATTACTTTGGTCATGTCATTTTTTTTCTGCTTAAAAGCTGCCCACCAATTACTTCTAGTGTCTTTGGGATCCCGCAGTCAGGGTCTAACCTACTTAAACCAATCTCACCTCTCACTACTTCTGTACTCTTCCACTGACCCACATTGGCTCAGTTTTTAAATTTTCTTCCACACTCATCCAGACCATTCCTATTTCCACACCCTTACCAGGAGTGTAGACCCCTTACCTGGCCCTTCTCCTCGCCCAGAGTACCCTCCTCCTCCTCCTATATATTAAAATAACACCTGTTACTGAGGTCCCAGCACAATTCCTTTGAGGCCACATCCTCTAGTGTGCCCCTTTTTTTGTACCATCCATCTCTGCTTAGTGTAGCATCGCCATAAAGTCCTTCTTAATTCCTTATTACCTCTGCTTGGATTTTCCTCTTGTTGTCGCATATATGTTTGTCTTCTTTCTGCCCGTAAAATTCCAAGGACCCCCAAGCTCTACATGTTGTTAGGTCTGGCAGAGGTGTGGCAATTCAGAGAAAGGAAAAAGTGGCCACTTCTAGTTGTGGGACTCAAAGGATGCTTCATGAAGAGGGTAACTTAAGAACTGAAGGGTAAGTTTTGACTGGTGTCACAGGCTGATATGGTGTATTCAAGAGCAGAGACAGAGATGAGAATGCATAGTGTACACACAGAAAATAATGAGTAGTTCAGCTTGGCCGGTGAATAGAATGTGTACAAAGACCTAGCAGAGATAAGGCTCAGTGGTTCTCAGACAACAGTACCTATCTCCCTGGGACATTTTGGAAATGTATGGGGATGTTTTGGATTACCATAATGATTCAGGGATGCTACTGGCAGAAACTAGGGATATTAAAGCTCCGACAATGCACAGGACAATTCTACACTATGAATTGTCCTACCCAAAATGCCAATAGTATCTCCCTTGAGTGTCTTGGATGCCAACATAAGGAAGTACTTTATTTAATCTTTGGGGAGAAGCCTGAGTGCTATGGTAATTTAGATTCTTACTCAGGAATATTATCTCCTTACTCCTTATTTCCATGGGAAGATAAACTTTTCTTCTCTGTTGATGTCAGCATAGCTATATGACTTGCTTGAGCCAATGAAATGTTAGCAGATGATGCAGCTGAGGTTTGAGAAATGCTTATGCAATTGGTTTTCTCTCTGGTACCTCTTCAATTACCATGAGAAGAATATGCCCAGACTAGCCTGCTGATCCCAGGAATAAGATGAGAGATATGTGGAGCAGAGCCAAACCTGGATCAACCAACACCCAGCCAAATCCCAAATCTGTGAATGAGCTCAGACGATATCAGCAAAGCCATTTGTTTGGGCCCAGCCAAGATCGGCTGTTCGTCAACCGATCTATGAAAATAAACAATTCTTTTCAGCCACTGGCTTTTCACACAGTTTGTTATGCAGCAGCATTGTGACCACAGTTAACTAACATAAGATTGTGTCTGAGGCACCCCATGCTTCCCTCTCTCTCCTGTCTGCCAGTGCTTGTGCCCCAGCACTGAGGAATCCAGAATACCCTCCTTCTCTGCTATCTCCCCAGACTTTCCTTTCACACTGAGATCTCCTAGTGGCTCACATATCCTAGGACCAAACCTTACCTCCTACAGCCTCCTTGTTGGCTGTATTCCTGTGCTCCCGCTGTCCAGCCCCTTGGATCACCACATTCATATCTTCCACCACGTGTCTGACTCTGTCTTCTCTTTGCATATCATACACAAGCTCTGGGGACCCCATCCCTTCCAGTTCTCTCCTGTCAAAGTCCTGCACACCGATAGACATAACTTTCACGCCTTTCTCCCTTAGTCTCTGTGCAGCATCCTGGACTTCATCTTTAGATTTGCCTGAGGTAATGACCACTGCATACTGGAGAATGCCCTGGAGAAAACGGCTTCCTGCTTCCTCATGGAAGAAGGTCTGAAGAAGGTATTGCAGTGCCTTGCCTGTCCTCCTGGAGCCACCCAGGGGCACAAAACGCTCTTGAATATGAGCTATCATCTCATTCTGAGTCTTATAGGTATTGAGCAAAAACTCAGTGTGACCTTGATCACCATACTGAGCCAGCCCAATCTGATACTTGTCCCTGCCAACCTCCAACATGCCAACCAGTCTGGAGAGGAAATTCTGTATCCACTGGAAACTGGTCCGTGATGTGTCCTGTGAGGTGTCAGCCAGAAAGACCACATCTGCATAGGCTTTGAAGAATTCTGGAAGTAAAGGGAAAGGGACACCAGAGGGGCAGAAAAAGACACAAAGGGACAGTAAATCAAACCGAACTCTCATGAGAATTGAATATAAGGATGGTTTTGTGTGCCCAATGTGGGAGGTAGAGATACTATATTTATACACTCTCTATATATTGTACTTCCTTTCCTCTATGTGGGACTCTATCACAAGGCTCTTCCTCTCTTATAACCTGCTGCCTTCTTGTCTGTTTAATTATGCTAATGTACTTTTCAATTATTCTTCTTCAACCAATAGAGGAGGCAAGGGAAGTTAACTACTACTGAGGACACACTTTGTGCTAGAGCTTTTTTTTTTTGAAACAGACTCTCACTCTGTTGCCCAGGCTAGAGTGGAATGGTGCAATCTTGCACTCTCAGCTCACTATAACCTCAGCTCACTACAACCTCTGCCACCTGGGCTCAGGTGATTCTTCTGCCTCAGCCTCCCAAGTAGCTAGGATTATAGGCACATGCCACCGTGCCAGCTAATTTTTGTATTTTTAGTAGTAAAGGGGTTTCACCATGTTGGCCAGGCTAGTCTCAAACTCCTGATCTCAGGTGTTCCACCCACCTTGGCCTCCCAAACTGCTGGGATTACAGGCCTCAGCCGCTACGCCCAGTAAAAGCTTTTTATACACTCTATCTGACTTAATCTTCATAAAGCATTCTTCCGGACAAGTATTATTTTCATCAAGCAGATGAGAAAATTGAAGTGAAAAAGTGAAGCCCCTTGTCCCTGCTCACATAACTAGAAAGTGGCAAAGACAGGACTAAAAAAACAGGTCTTCCGGCTTTCAAAAACACATGCTGTTTCCTTTGAACAACATGTCAAGATGTTCCTTTCTACCCACAAGAATTCCAGCCAGCCTTCAAAGCCTTCCCCTAGGAAGTCTCCTCGGGTTCTCCAGTGACGCTGGGCATTCCTTCTCCTTGCCCTCCCATACACCCCGCGTATTCTGGCTTGCAATGTAGTGAGCTGACACGGTTAGAGTCTTGGGTTCTAACACAGCTTCTTACCTTTTATCTTACCCTCTACTGCTGAGCACAGAGTCTGAAGAATACTTCCTGAAAAATCCTGCAGGGTGTTGAAGTTTTCGATGTTGAAGAGAAACTTCTCAAATGGCTCACTGGCTATTTTCTGCGACTCCTGGACATCGTGGACATTGACCCCTACCACATACACAACAACTCCATCTTCTTTCAACCGGTCAGCCACCTCCTGGACCTCATCATTGGACTCCCCATCTGTCACGAGGATAACTATCTGAGGAACTCTGTCCCTGGCCCGACTGCCAGACCCCTCAGTCAAATAGTTGGTCCTGATAAACTCCAGGGCAATCCCTGTGTTTGTGCCTCCTGTGCGGTATGGCAGATTCTGGATCTGCTCCAAGACCATGCTTTTCAGAGGGTGCTGGTTCAGCTGGAAGGCTGGGTAGATGTTGTCATTGTACTGGGCAAGTCCCACTCGGACACGGTCACTGCTGATGTCGAGCCCCGAGACGACGGAGTAAAGGAAGTTCTTGACTTTTTGGAAGTTCTGGGGTCCAATGCTAGTTGAACTGTCTACTAGAAACACAACGTCTGCCACGGCTCCTTCTCTGCACGCTATGAGAGAGGCAGCAAAAGGGATGCAATTACTGGGTCTTCACACAAACTGGTTTGAACCATTGAACCAATGGTTTAAACTGTTTGGGACCAATGTGTAAAAGAAGAATAATGCATAAAAGAAAAGTAACCGATGCGTAAAAGAAGAATAATGCATAAAAGAAAAATAACCACTATACTCAGTGGTCCTCAGACACCACCCTCACCCCAAGTGGCAGTGTGCTCAGAGCAATAACATTAATATCCCCCATACCTCTGCTTCTCTGCTGCATCACCTTCTGAGATTTCAGGCCTGCTCTACTGCTATTTCCAACCTTGAAATCCACTTACACAATCCCTTAAATGTTGTTAACAAGAAAAGCACTTCTGTAAATTAAGCAACATGCCAAGAGAGGGAATGTATTCTTTTCAGTCAGAAAAAGCCATCAGCCTCCTATCTTTTGACAAAGAAACATCGAATCTAGGAGTGCGCTGGCACCAGCACGTCAGAAAGTTGGAATATATTCCATGTTCCTTGACACATCTTA
The DNA here is from genome assembly GCF_048565385.1 of Saimiri boliviensis. NCBI lineage: Eukaryota > Metazoa > Chordata > Mammalia > Primates > Cebidae > Saimiri > Saimiri boliviensis. Next base: position 7,518,055 of record NC_133457.1, on the reverse strand, counting down.
CTGCAACTCTGTCATTCAATAGCTCTGTGACCTATTTATCACTCACGGTTTTGAGACTTAATTTTCTCCTCTGCAGCACTGACATCTTTACACCAACCCTCGTACTCTCACAAGGTTGTTTTGAGGATAAAAATAAGATCATATCCTGTGGCAGACAATGTCATGCTCTGCTCAGTCCTTTTGGATTTCTTTTTTACCATTCTATGCACTGCTCTTCGGACAACTTCCCTCCAGCTAGTGAAACTACTTTTCTCACAATGTTTAAAAGCCCAGATCCTTGCTTGGCCCAGATCCCAGCTCAAGACAACTTCGATGCATAATGTACACCAAGTTCCCCTGTAGGATCAAGCTGAAACCCTTTACAGAATTTTTACCTGAAATCATACCCTTCCTTACATTTCTCTACTTCTCTGTCCTGAATACCCCACATCCTTACTGACCATCTCCCCAGGAGTTCTTCCTTAGCAAATCAAGTGTGCCCAAATTCTTGTTTCGGGCTCTGCTCCCCAGGAGTACAACTTAACACCCCTGCTCTAGTGAAATGAGTCTGCTCTAAAAGATCTGAGATCAAGTCCCTAGTTCTGTCATCCACTTGTGCTACCTTTGGCTTCAGTTTTCTCATCTGAAAAATGCAAGCAATATACTAATTACCCTATGTATTTAACAAAGTTGAAATGATCGGTCAGATGAGCAATATAAATCAGCTTTGAAAACTATACAACAGCAGGCAAACAGTAGCAGTTATTACTATGCTTATAAAACCTCTTTGTAAACCTTGAAGTGCTGTGCAAAATGAATATCTATAATATTTATTTCCCCATACAAATGCAATATTACCACCACACACCTGCTGCATCAATGAGTCAAAAGCTTTAGCACTTCTTCCAATTAACCTACCCTGTACATAAATACCAAAACAATGAATAAATTATTAAGAGTCTATCCTCTTGTGGGTTTTGATAGAGCCCACAAGCATTTTTCTCTTTCTCTACTCAAAGTTGTGTGCTTTATTATGGAGTAGTAATTAATTGATAAAGAATTTTCACTCTTTTGTGCCCTATCACCAATAGAAGCACAAAGTTGATGACAGATATATCATCATCACAGGTTATGACCATTAATAACAGGTAATGCTTATGAGCACCTGTGGTTGGCCAGGTACTGTGCCACATACTTTACTTGCACAACTCTCTGAAGCAAGTACCATCATCCTAAGAAGAAAATTTAGATTCAGAGGGGTAAAGTAACTTGACTATGAACATTTCTCTACTTTCTGAGATTTGAACACAGGTCTTTATTTTCCTTAAATTCATCATTTTGACCAGTATATTAAACCAACAGGCTTGCAGTTAAATTAGCAAACATCCTGGGGGGGAGTACTGTCCCTCTCCCTTCCCCTGCCCTTCATCCAAGCAACGTGGGTAAGTTAACCTAAGAATAATAATGTCATTCTAGAAACAGATGCATCTTCATTCAAAACTGGACTTATATTACATCAGTACATAGAACCAGCATAAGGGGCACAGGATTTATAAAGAGAGCCGATGAGGCTTTGGTCAGTGATTGAAAAAGAGCATAGGGATGGCTTCATGAAATTTTGATTTTAAAATTAAGACATGTGCACATATGAAAAATAAGAAGGACAGGGGGAGAGAGGAATAAGAGATCAAGCTTTGAGTTTCCTGACTTCCAGATCAGAAATTTTTTTAAAAGGCCTTTGTACCTGGAGAGATGTGGTCAACACGTGGAGCTGCCTTTGCCAAGGTATTGCAGACCTCCTGCCGCAGCTTCTGGGCGAGACTGCTCAGACCAGAGAAGTTGGGAACAAAGGAGGTAAAGTTCTCCTGGGGGCTACTGGCAATTTCCCTGAGCTCTGCCCCAACTGCATCTTTGATGCCAACAGCATAAACCAGGATGCCTGCCCGCCTCAATGCCTCCCCAGGTCCGTGGACATGGTCCTCAGCTGGCCCACTGCTCATCGCCACAGCGATCTGAGGTACCCCCTGGCTTGCCCGGCTCCCTGCTGCTTCCTGGAAATGGTGATCTAGAATGAACTGCAGGGCCAGGCCCATCTTCTTGCCCCCAGGCTTAAATTGAAGTTGCCGAATGTGTCTCAAGACATCATTCTTGCGGTGGTAGGTGGAAAGCAAGAACTCCGAACGGGGCACATCGCTGTACTGGGCCAGACCCACACGGATGGTCTCGCTGCTGACGTTGAAGCTGTTGACCAGAATGTACAAGAAGTTCCGCACACTGCGTGTATGTTGGGGGTCGATGCTGGCGTCCACCAGAAACACAATATCTCCCAGAGAGGCCTCCCTGCAGACTGGGAAAGAGAGTCACTTTCAAATAAAACATCACAAATGACAGTTACTGGCTGGAATCCCATCTCTCCTGACTCAGTGCCTTTACTCTCCACAGATCTGCCTCACATCCGTTCTATGGTAGTCAATATGCATGCCACCTAGACACACCATCATCTTCCCTTGTCTTCCCATGGCTACCGTCTTCCCTTGCTCACCTGCCACTCTGTTCCATTCTAATCGACATTTGGCCCTTCAATTAGATCACCCACCCTGCTCTCTACTCATCCATTGACCTAAATAAAAGAATCCAGCTTTCTACCAGCAGTGGATGCTGTCGGCACCCACCTAGATCACCTTTACTGGTTGGCACACCTATCCCCCGGCTGCTTCAAGTGCTACCTGTGACTTTTTCCAGAGTCCTGACCTTGGCCGAAGGGAGTGGCCTCAACTGGGGACACCTGGGAAGTTACAGCACTACCACCACCCTGGGTGGCCAGTGACTAATCAACATGGAGGTACAAATGCCTGGCCCACTTGCCTGAAGCGGAAAACTCCACGGTGTTATTTACACTCCATCACCTCTCATGACTCAGGCCAAGGCTTGACTTTACCTACCGTCTTCACCCCCTACTCTTAACCCACTTCTCTTACTCCCTTACAGATTTTTTTTTCCTAAAGAGTACTTTCTTAAAATAATGCATTCAAATCCCTGTCCCAGATTCTGCTTCCAGAGAATCTGACCTAAGACATCAGCCTTCCAGCTTTGACTTCCGTACTCACTAGCTACCACCAACCCCTTTTAGTTTGATCCTTGGCATTACTATAGATGTGGTTCACATTTGTCTTTTTGGCTCCCTGAACTCAACCTGCACTATGCAGCTACTTCTCCCCAACCCCAGCTACAAGCCTGGAAACCACCATCTCAACAGTGGCCAGGCTCATTTCTACCCCGCCTGGGCCCATCCTGGTCTCCAGTATGGAAGAGATCAGACACCAAGTGGCTGCAGGATTCGAGCAAATTTCTAACCTTCTGTCTCTCAAATTGAGTGTCTCTAGACTAAAGAGTTGACCAGATGCCCTGGTCTCTTCCAACTCAAACTTTGCTTTTCTGTGATAATACGTACAATGTGGAATAAGTACAGGGCATGTGTAGATACAAAGAAGAGGTGATTATGATCGATCTATTTGTCAGCAATCACTATGATTTCTCCCCACTCCCATACCTCCTGCTTTGATTAACTCTGATGGTGGGAGGAGAATATAAATTACTAATGAGAGTACAAACAAAAGCAGAAACCAGCTGAAAAATGGCTTCAGTTCAAAGTAGCTGAAAAGCCGAAAAAAATATGATTATCCCACATTGGTTAAAAGTGTCTTGCCCTTGGTTTTGTGCCAGGAGGGTTAAAATACTGAACGAGGCTGGCCCCGCGTCGTCTCTGCAGCCTCAGCTCTCTGCCCATCCCACCCCCCCCAACTTTGCTCTCAGTTCCAGGCTCCCTAGGGCAATGTCTCCAACTTTCCACGTTCTTACTTGCCACTGGACGTTAATATTCTTTCTTCTCTCCAAGTTTCTCTATCTATCTATCTATCTATCTTTTGGTAAATTCTCATAGGATCATGTTCCTTTGTTTATAATGTAACATTCATCATTATGCTTATTGAATTAATGGCAATTTCCCCAACTAGACTGTGAGGTCCATGAGAACAGATAACCATGTATTTTGTTTGTTTTTTCACTACCTAAGTAGCTAGCATAGAATAGATACCCAAAAATACTGAGGAAAGAAAGAATAGAGGAAAAGGGAAGAAGAAAAAAGACAGCACTTATAAGGATGGAAATCTTGAACATTCATGAAAACAAATAACGGAATTTAAATTTTAGTGCTAGAAATAATTATATGAGACTGTAGCTGCTAGATGTGTAGCAACTGAGCACTTAAAATGTAGCTAGCACAATAGAAACTGAACTTGACATTTTACTGAATTTTGATTTACTTTAGAGAGTCACATGCAGCTAGTGGCCACTGTATTGGACAGCACAAGCATAAAATAAGGAATCCAATTCGGTCACCTCACAGAGAAGGGTATGAAGACCTGGAAAGGCAAAGTTACCTATGTAAATCCATTCAAAGAGCCAGAATTAAGACCCAGGTCTCCTGATATCTAGTCTATACCCTGAATTGCCACGAAGATTAAATTAGAAATCCATATTACATAAAGGCAAAGAACAAGTGAGAGTCTGGACAGAGAGGACTTGGGGAGGTCGGTATAATCCAGGAGTACATAATCCACTTGTCACTTCTGGAGTCCTGGGTTCCCCCTCTCAGAAGTTTGCATAACCTTGGTCATAAAGCCAAGTGGAACCTGATCATGGAAAAGGCAGACAACAAATGAACTTCGGGTCCTTTAAGCTTTATTCTCCCTTCAGTCCTCCAAAATGCAGCCTTACTGGGAGGAGAGAATTCAACGACTGTTACAGGAATGGCTGACTGGCTTGTCAAAACCCTTAACATCTCTTTCAAAGGTGATCAAATGCAAACCAGGAAGTGTTTCCCTGACCTTTCAAATCAGAAGAAACCATACAGCTGTAGAATATTTTTCAGGCAAGTGAATTTCAGTTTCATTACATGCAACTTGAGCGATGTATTGCATTTTCATAGATTGTCACTTTCTTAACCCCTCCACTAGTTCTTTGTAGTTTTAGAAAGTGTTTGAATCATGAAAAGACTGTCACAGCTTCTGTTCACAAGTGAAGGGAGCCAGAGCTAAAAGGAAAACGGAGAGAGCTTCATCGGGTTTTTTTCCCCAACAAATAAGAGTCTGTGTAATTATATTTGAATATTTAAACCTCAATATTGTCTCACTAGGACTTCATCCTACTCAAACAATCTTCTCCTGATGAGACTTTCGTCTTGAAAAGTCCCAAAAATCCATTAAAATAATGCGAAAAATTGCAGATGTGTCACTGGCACTCAGTGAAGCGATCGGTCTTGTGACGATAATTACCCCTCAGAACAGCTCTGCCAAAGAGAAAAGGCAGAATGCAGAAGAGGCTCCTGTTTACAAAAGCGTTTGAGAACCTAGTAATACACTCCAGAGTTTGGAACTTTTTAATATCTATTTTTTGTTGTCATTTGGGGTTAAGTACTGAAAAAACAAGTGCCCACCATTCACTATAAGCTCCCAGATTTTGACTAAATTCTCCTTCAATGAATTGATTCCCTCTTATTAATTATGAAGCCTCTGTAATACTTCCTTTTAAGATGGTCACTACCACTAGATGGTTTTCGGCTTAAAGAATCTCATGTATTACCGATCCTCTGTGACTTGATGAAGCCAAAACTGGCTTCAAGGAGGATGATCCCCCAAAATGTCTTCCACGCCTCCATTCTAGATGTGGACCTAGAGGAAAAAAAAAAAAGAAAGAAATCTTGTAATTTTAAAATGTGCCTTCATGCACTTAAAATGTGTCCATCACATTGAATATAAATTATGCCTCATAAAGTTGATTTTTAAAAATATATTCTTATATTTATAAATTTTATATATAAGTATATAAACATTTTATAAATTTTTATATATTTATATAAGAGTGGGATGACCTGATAAACATTGGTGGCATGCTAAAATATGCAGATATCTCAGGAGCACATCTGCCTGGTCAAATCAGCCTAGTCTGAAAATAACTAATACATCCTCAAAAAATAAATAAATAAATAAATAAATAAAGCAGAACATCAGACCTCCCTCCCCAAAGCTTAAAACCATTACAAAGGGATCCATGGAAATTGTCTGCTCTCAATTCCATTTCTATTTTTTTACTCTAAGAAAGTCCATTTCTTTAAAAATAAGAACATGTTAATCCCATTGAATGAGAGTTCCAAGTGGAACAGGGAATACCTCATCTTTATATTTTTAGCCAGCCAAGCTCACAGCTGTCTTCAGCAGAATGTATGTGGTTAAAAAGCAAAGACTCTTGGAGATAGACTGCCCGGGCTTGACTCTTGATCCACTACTTAATAGTGGATCTTAGACAAATTGCTTCACTTTCCTGTGCCTTGGTTTCCCCATTTATAAAATAGGGGCAATAATTGAGCACCTACCTTATCATGTTATCAGGATAGAGTTTGTTATTGTAAAATACTTTACCCATTCTTGGCACATAGAAAGCACTCTTTAGGTGTTTTTTAAATAAAATAAACCTTCTTGGAGTCCCAATATGTAAAAGTTAAAAAGGACTCCTCCATGTCTTTGCTATTGTGAATAGTTAAAGCACATTCTTAAACAAACCAGAGAGTTTAAGCAAGAATCTCTACCATGCCTAAATCACTTTCTAGTCTTGGGTTCTTTAAATAGAATATTGTATGAAAGTCATCATCATAACAACACCCAGAAATAGCAGACACCTAACAGCTGCGTTTCTTTTTCCAGAAAGTGTTAAGTATAACCACCTCAACCCCCTAAAAACACATATCTACTGTTCATGCTCAGCATACTCCCTAAGAGAGATTCAAAAATCTGAGATAACCACATTTATTTTATTTCCTTTATTATTTACACCAACACAAAATACTGGGAGAAGTCTCGACTTTAAAGGAAGCCCATAGGCCTTGATTCTGGTTTGAGCTTGGCTATTTGCTCTGTAGACTTAAGCAAGCTCTTTTACCTTTCAGCCTTTATGTGATGAGTCTAGAGGGCTTAGCACTGATTTGAGCCAACTACTACATTGGCCACTATATTACAAACATTTCCCAGGGAATTAGTCCAGAGTTTTTCCAGTAAATATATGTGATACAATTAGATTCCTCTATTCCTCAGTTTCTACATAACTTCCCACTAGTGCCTCCTCCAGGAGGTATATAAGCAATTCAAGGAAAGATACTTTAAGACTTTAGATACCCTATCCTCCAATAAACTTTCACCCAAGGGTAAAAAAATTCATGCATGAATCATAAAGAATAGATTTCTCTAACGGATTAAGACCTGTATGAGGGTAAAGGGCTTGAGAGTCTGAAGGTGCAGAAAGTAATCCAAAATAACATAATGCATCATCATCATCATCAATGCAATAAAATATTACACTTCCAATTTTGAAACACTTTAATTTAGTGGAAAACTAAAATTTTTAAGTAAACATTTTGTTATATAAACCTAAATATAGATATTATATCTACATTTTCATTTTCCATCATGTCCCAATTACTATCCATGCAATTAGTCCTTAAAAAATAAGTATTTTTAGTTAATTATAAATAAAGCACTAGAGCTGTTTATGAAACTCTAGTGGGAAAGTCAAAATGATAAACATTTATAAACAGTTGAAAACATACTACAGCTGTGCATGTCTGTGTTATATCAATGAAGAGTTAAACATCTATGTATTAAGGACTTAATATCTACATGATATGTACTATTTCACTAAGATTTTTATATCTGATTTAAGCTGCTGAAGAGATTTTGCATTTGAACATATGGGCTCCTCATGGAGGCAAGAAATAAAACCATTAAATGAAATGCAATTAGATAGGGATAGCACAGAATATTGATTCTTTCTGGAAATAACTCCAACTCCAATAGTTTTGCAATAGAAAAGATTTCTCTCACAAGTATATTCCTCAGATAGTTAACTGAAATGCTCTACTTTTTAAGATTCATTTATTCAGTTTAAAAATTACTTTGCAACTACCGGCGTAACAATTGACTCAGGAGGAAACATCAGAGATTGCTAAAACCATTGGGTAAAAGTTTGTTAGGTAACAGAATATGAATACATTTCAAAGTATCTTCAGAAAAATTACTTATAAATTATAAAGGGCAAAAAGTACCATTACAATGGAGAAGCCTGATGGACATGACTTAACCAAGTGATCAATTACATCAATAATAATAAGATAAACCAACATCACGTAACTCCTGACGCTATGCATGAGAAAACTTAACATCACTTACATCGTGTTTCTCCTTAAAATCCGTGACCTAAATCTGATAATGATAAAACAGTCACATTAACCAAAACTTGAGGATAGCCTAAAAAATAACTGGCCTGTGCTTCTCAAAAATATTAACGTCATGAAAGACAAAGCAAAGGAATTGATTCAGATTACAGGAGTCCCAAGAGACATGACAAAGGCAATTCATAATCCTGATTTGGGGGAAAAAATGTTATAAAAGCCATTGAATGAGACAGTAGACAAAATGTTAATATGGGCTGAATATTATATAATAACACTGTATCAGTGTCATGGCAAAACCCCATTTCTACAAAAAAAAAAATACAAAAAATTTTAGCTGGGCATGATGGTGCATGCCTGTAGACCCAGCTACTCAGGAGACTGAGGTGGAGGAGTTGCTTCAGCCCAGGAGGTTGAGGCTGCAGTGATCATGCCACTGCACTCCAGCCTGGGCAACAGAGTGAGACCCTCTCTCTCAAAAAAAAAAAAACAAAACAAAACAAAAACAATACCATATCAATGTTAAATTTAATGACTTTGATTATTGTATTGTAGTCATGTAAGAGAATGTCCTTCTTATTTAAAAATACACACTGATGTCTTGTGGAGCAAAGGGCCTTACTATCAGCAACTTACCCTCAAATGCTCAGCAAAATTAAAATCATTCATAGAGAAAGGAGCAAAGCATTGCAATACATTTGCAACTTTTTACTGAGTGTTTATTGTTTGCCAGACAAAAAGTCAGGTGGTAGAAATAACAGATTAAAAGAAACCATTCTTTTTCTCAGAGAACTAGGGAGAGAGAGATGGATAAATTATGATATTGTGGGATAAGCAAAACAATATAGAAAGCTATACAAAGTGCTGAGGAACACAGTATATGAGCACCTCTCTTCACCTGGATGAAGAGTTTCTAGAGCTGATGACGCCGACATGAAGACCTGAAGGATGAGCAGAAATTTGCAAGTGAGAATGTGAAGAAAGGGAGTTCCAGGAAGAACAGCATGTGCAAGGACGCTGGAGAGGCTCTAGACACTCCGAACACGGCCCACCCACAGACTCAGGGGCTCAGGTTTAGGAGTGCTGGGGATGTGGTTAAGTCTTCACTGAGCTCATGCACCTGTGCTATCCAAGCTCTTAAGGCTTGATAAGTGTCATGGAGATCTTTGGTTTTTCAAAATGACTAAACTTAAAAGGTGGGATAGAAGAGAGGACCCTAGCAGAATTCCTCAGTCTTTAAAAATAAACCTCCTTATCTTCATTTAATTAAATTAGCGATGCTTTACATCCCAGTCTCCTTCAATGTTTTTGTTATTCCTCTGTGGAATCTTCAACTATAAAATACGAAGATTTTGTCTCTAATGTCCTATGCCAGTGACTCCTAAACTTCAGTATTGCATCAGAGTTACCCAAAGAATCTATTAAAAACCAGTTTTCCAGACTCCACCTCTGGAGTTTCTGATTCAGTAAGCGTAGTGTGAACACTTAGAATCTGCATGCTGAGCTTGTCTGAGGAACCATACTTCAGAAACCATTCTTAGGCCAGGCATGGTGGCTCATGACTATAATCCTAGTACTTTGGGAGCCCAAGGCAGGAGGAATGCCTGAGCCCAGAAGCTGGAAACCAGTCTGGGCAAAATAAAGAGACCCTGTCTCTACAAAAAAAAAAAAAAAAAAAAAAAAAAAATTTAAATTAGCCTGGTGGGGTGGTGTATGCCTGTGGTCCCAGCTTCTCAGGAGGCAAAGGTGGGAGAATTGATTGAGTCCAGAAGTTGAGGCTACAGTGAGCCATGATCATGCCACTGCACTCCAGCCTGGGTGACAGAGAAGGAAGGGAAAGGAAAGGAAGAGAAGGGGGAGGGGAGGGAGAGAGAGATAGAAGGAAAGAAAGAAAGAAAGAAAGGAAAGAGAGAAAGAGAAACAGGAAAGAAGGAAGAAAGGAATGAAGGAAGGAAGGAAGGAAAAAGAAAGAAAGAAAAAAAGAAATAAAGGAAGGAAGGAAGGAAGGAAAGAGAGAAAGAGAAACAGGAAGGAAAAAGAAAGAGAGAGAGAGAGAGAAACAAACCAACAAACTAGTCTTCCATGCATTTAACATGCAGTGGCTCCCGCCCAGGCAGGTGTCTGCCCCACTTGCTTTCAATGGCCTCTTTAATTCCATAAGGAGAAAATCAAGTGTCTATTTCAAGTAAGTGAGGAAAGAGAAGAGGTTATTAACTTTAAAATGTTTTTTAAATGACTGAGGTAAGAAGAAGCTTCAAAATATTTGGATGAAATACCCAATGCAAATATATAAAATTAATTTAACACCTTTTTTCCACTTCTTTTCTACTTATTCACTGAAATCCAGAGCTGTGTTCTCTCTTTTCTTTCTGTTTATTTTAACAGGGTTATTAAAAGAACTGGATTTTTGGCTTTCTTATGAGATAGTCTTGCAGTGTACCACATCTGGGCAGGAAGCTCCGGAGGGCAAACAATTCAGAAACATGAACAAATTCTTCTGTACACATCATGTTAAACTCTACATAACATGTCTGACAATAAAAAAAAAAACCAGTAAACTAAAGTTTAGCCTTAATTTATTGAATAAACATTAACACTTGCTTTCTGTGCTCATTCACAAATCTTAAGATGGTTCAGATAAATCTGTAACTTCGTTGTAAAATATTTGAGGGAGGCTCTGTCAAACATTTCAATGACAATGTGTCAGTAGGCCCAGAAAACAAACAAACAAACAAACAAACAAACAAAAAAAAACAAGATGCAGAATCTTGGAGCTTTCCTCCAAAAAAGGGTAGGATTACAATGCCAGAGTTCAGCAGAGCTCTGTGCAAAGCAGTAAATGGGTATTGATGGCTATGACTCCCATCAGCTGTGGTAATCAGGACATTGGCATACAATTAATTTGTGAGGTGTTTAAAATTTTTGGAACACTACACTAAGAAAATAAGAGAAAAGACCAAATAAATAAAATGAGAAATAAAAGTGGTGACATTACAAGATATGCTTCAAAAATGAAAAAGAAAATTAAGAAGCTATTATGAACAATTACTTGGCAACAAATTGGATAACCTAGAGGAAACGGATAACTGCTTAGAAAAATACAAGTTACCAAGATTAAATCAAGCAGAAATAGAAAGCTTGAACAGATTTTTTTTTTTTAATCAAGAGATTAAAGAAGTAATTTAAAACTTTCCTAAAAAGAAAAGTCCAGGACCAGATAGGTTTATGGTTGGTTTATCAGGCATTTAAAGAATTATTACCAATACTTACTAAATGCTATCAAAAATAGAATTAAAGGGAATGCTTCCAAACATATTTTTTATGAGGCCACTATCACCTTAATATCTGACTCAAGCAAAGACACCACAATTTAAAAAAGCTACAGGTGAATATCTCTGATGAAGATTGATGCAAAAATCCTTAATAAAATACGAGCAAACCAAATTCAACAACTCATCAAAAAGATTATACATCATAACCAAGTGGAATTTATCCTTGGATGATTTAATACACACAAATCAATCAATATACATTACATTGCTAACTATAGACACCCTACTCTGTCATTAAACATTAGAACTTATTCCTTCTATCTACTGTGTGTTTGTATCCATACAAACATAACCTCTCTTTATCCCCCTTCCTCCTCACCCTCCCAGCCTCTCTTAAATATCATTCTATTCTCTACCTCCACAAGATCAACTTTTTTTTAGCTCTCACAGATGAGTGAGAACATGTAGTATTTATATTTCTGTACCTGGCTTATTTCGCTTAAGATAGTGACCTTCAGTTCCATCCATATTGCTGCAAATGACAGGATTTCATTCTTTCTTATGGCCAAATAGTATTTCATTGTGTATATATGCTACATTTTCCTTATCCATTCATCTGCTGATGGACACTTAGTTGATTCAATGTCTTTCCTATTGTGAATAGTGCTGCAGTAAGCATGGGGGTGCAGGTATCTTTTTGATAGCTGATTTCTTTCCTTTGAATAAATACCCAGTTGTGGGATTTTTGGATTGTATGGCAGTTCACTAGATTTTTGGGAAATCTCCATGTTGTTTTTCGTAATGGCTGTATTAGTTTATGTTCCCACCAGCAGTGTGTGAGTCCTTTTTTAAATACTCATCAGTGTTATTTTTTGTCTTTGTGTGTGTGTGTGTGTGTGTGTGTGTGTGTGTGTGTGTGATAGCCATTCTAACTAGGCTAAGATGATATCTTCTTGTGGTTTTGATTTGCAGTTCTCTGATGATTAGTGATGTTGAGCGTTTTTTTTTTGTTTGTTTGTTTTTGTTTTCCTATACCTGTTGGCCATTTGAATGTCTTCTTTTCAGGTTGCTCTGCTTCGCATCTCACCCTGCCCTGAATCACCTTCTAACACGCTATATAATATTCATCATAGTTATTAGTTATCTATTTGACATGTTCCCACTTCTAGCTACAACATAAGCACCAAGAAGAATCCTTTTGTTTTCCGTGATATGACTCCAGTGCCTGGCATGTAGTAGGTGCTCAACAAATCTTTGTTGCATAAATTCATTTTGTTTGAAAAAAACAGACTTCCTGTACTTAAGACAGAATGTTCTATAAAAAGGTTGGAAGGACTCTTGGAAGGATCCCCAGAACTCCCATTATTTTGGTAAATGGAGGACTCAACACCTATTGGGTTCTCTTTTATACTTTAATTACTATTATATTTTTAGTTAATTTGTATTAAAAATTTAACCAGAACAGCATAAAACTAAACACATGGCAGATATGTGGAACTAGCAAAACCAGGCCATAGGCATAGTAT